>NC_047529.1:82375644-82679421 GCF_012275295.1 Melopsittacus undulatus | reverse complement strand
TTTTTTTGTTTTACCCTGCTGCTGTGAAGCAAAAGGGCATGCATTTCTCTTTTCCTCAAGGTCACAAGAAGGCAGCGGTCTGCCTGAGGCCATGGAGGGCAGTGGCAATGGAGCAGTGAGGAATCATTTCCCTGTCAGTCCCAGGCTGGTGGATTTGGGAAAAGAAAAAATGAGAAAAGAGGAAGCTGATTTAACAGGGTGTAAAGAGTTGACAGAGAAAAAGAAAAGCACCTTGCTGGTGGGACTGCAGGCATACCTGACAAAATGCAGGCCGGCAGCACAGCATGGATGGATGTGTGACACAAAGACCCAGGAGGAAGGGCTTGTGTATCTCCTGCCTACTCACGTGTCTTGTGCTTTCTCTTCTTTAAGTCCCCTTCCTTCGACTTCTGTGCATTTGAGCACCGAGATCTGCATTTCAAGCCTGTGCAGTGGTGTAGGCAGACACAGAGCTGGGATATTCAAAGTCTCTCTGATAGGCACTGGTGTGGAGCCCTGAGCCAGAAGCAGGGCTGGGTGCCCACCTACGGTTGGCAACAAAGGCCAAATTCCGTGCTCCTCCTGCCTCTGATGTCCATGTTCCTCATGAGGTGGAAAAAGATCTCTTGTGGTTATAAGGTTTTGGCAGGATTGCCTTCAGCTGTCAGCAGAATGCTGTGCCAACATATTGAGAGTAGCATCCTGCAGCAATGCACTGACTTCCCTCTCATACCACAGACATCCTCTCCTAGAACTGAGTCATGCTCTCCACCACCTTAAATTGTATTTGTTTTAGCAAAGCCCTACAGGATGCTCTTTTGCTGGGGGGTCAAGATGTTCCCGATACCTTTGATTCAAGGCATACCAAGATATCTGTGGTGGGGAAGTGATACACCTCTGGGATGCCGGCCCTGCTCCTGTAGAGCTTCCCGGATCTGCGGGATGGGAGGACAGGCAGTTTGTCAGAGCGGCTGCAGCTCCCACACGGATGTGGTGGAGTTACTAACCTCTTTGAATTGACAATTTGCTCTTTGTTTTGCATGTTTTCCAGATGTCACCTGCTGGCTGCAGGGGGAAGGGAAAAATTAATGTGAATAAACTATTTTAGCAATCTGCCTGGAAAGCCAGGTGCCTCTCTCTGAGCAGCTTGAACCACTTCTAAATTAAAACTTCACTAGAAAGGGACCTGCGGTTTCACCATGGGCAGCTGTAAAAGAGCAAGCAGCAACCTAGGTGTCTTGGGCAGGACTGGTTTGCCTCTGGCAGAAACCAAAGCCAGTTGGTGCTCCCCTCTCTGATCATCAGCTAGCTACCTACCAGGCCAAACTCTCCCTTTGGCAGGGAATGCTGCCCTGAGCCCAGCCCTGCCCTTGTCTGAGGCTGCAGTCAGGTAGGGGAAGCCACCAAACTCACATCTTTTGTCCTTGCTTTTGTCTCACACTAAGATGGGCCTGGTTTCATATTGAGCAGGTATAATGTGGTACGAACTGCCCATCATGTTTGGGTGACAGGATGCTGTCCTCTGCATCTGAACCACCTCTGGATTAAGCCCTTTAAAGAAAGCAGTGGCTGCTGGTTCATCCCTGCAGGGGGACAAACTTGGAGATGGCAGATGTGACATTTGAGCTCACTTAATCACGTCTTAGAGACTGTCTTGTAAATTCTGCCTTGAATTTGATGTGTTTCGTTTCCCCCAAGCCAAACCACTTTTGCCATTTCAAAGAGCTCCTTGTTGATGAAACAGAATGGGGAAAATGCAATATATTCTATTATACTCTTAGTATAATAAGCTTTTTATGAGGACATAGCAGATAAAAGGGTTTGTGAGTAGAAAGAAGAAAGCAGAAAAGGAGATCATTAACATTAAATAAAAACATACCTTTAAAAAAACTGGAGCCTTTAGAGAACATACTAAAAATATGTCTGTGTAACGTGAAGTCAAGTCACAATTTCCCATATTTACAAGCACTAAAGTAGAGCTAAATGATTGCACCACATCTTGGTGAGCCACTTTTTAGGAAGGTGAGTCTCATGCTGCTTGATGAGAGGTTGCTAAGCAGTCTCCTATATTGACTGGTTATGTAAATAAGGATATAAAATAGCCCCTTTCTCACCAGTGCCTAAAGAAAAAGAGCTTGGACCCTGGCAACTATAAATTAATCCCACTGCTTCCTGGAAGTCTGTCAGACTGATGGGATTTTTTTTATTTTGAGTAAGGAATTATGCTATTTGGAGAGAAAAAAAATATCTTTGAGTGCTTGGCTCCCTTCTTGACATGCACGGAGTGCAGGGAATCAAGGTGGGTTTAGGTATTTATGAGTGAATGCAAAAAATATTGAAGGGGATGTTTCCCCCCAGGGATTAAGGCACACACCAACACTCACTTCCATCCTGTTCCCAGGCACTACTGCATTAGACAGTCTTACAGTGATGCATGAGTTTTAGAGAGAAGTAATTGTAAATACAAGCTAGAAAGCCTGTTTTTCTGTTTCTCTGGTTACTTCTTTAAGAGGTACTTGATGAAGCCAATTAATTTTTTTTCGAAGGAGAAAAAACATTCTCTTTTTCTCAGTGGAAATTGGTCCTTTTCTTGAAATCCCAGTGTTCAGCTCTTCCAGAGAAACAGCCATATGAAAAATGCAGCCTTGGTTTGTCTTTTGAATTTCAACAGACAAGGTTTTTTTCTACTTTTGCCCTTTCTCTCCGTCCTCTCCCCAGACTTTGTTTTTTCCTGCCAAAGAGTGAAAGAAAAGGTGGAGAAAAACAGCACAATGAAAACCACTCTGAAAATGAAAAGTTGCAAGTACAGAAACAGTTTTTCTTAAGCCAGAGTGCACATTAAATAGTGATCCATAGACTTCAATAGACAAACAATGAGAATGATCCTCCATAGACAGACAGACAGACAGACAGACCTTTTCTGAGACCACACAAAGAAAAGAAATTGAAAACATCACTATGTTGGGTGATACCTTTCACTCATTCTTTGATCTCGTAGCTGTCAGATCATCACTTCTTGATAGCTGGCACTGCTGCTGAGGTGTCTGGCATAGGCAGTACATTGTGTGATGAATCACAGGCATGTAATTATGGTTTGTTATGTGGTCTGACACGGCAAGTCTGGCTCATCATTCTTACAGGAAAGTAGATGAAATCCTGCTCCCATCTCATCACAAAGGTGTCAGTAATGAGGGCAGTGTCCAGCTCTTGTACAAGGTTGCAGCCCAGAGCCCCATGCCACACAGCTGCCTCCTCATCAATGATACCTTCACAGCACCTACCAGTGGCAGCCATTCCCTACTCACTGTAAGCCCCATAGCATAGGAAAGAGTATGTGTCTCCTGCAAGAAGAACATGCAACATGAGCATTCTTCCCTCATCCCTCACTATAGCTCTCACTGTTTAAGCCATTGCGTGATACCAAACAGTGGCATTCCCATCACATCTCTGTAGGTCCCTGCCTGTCCTTCCAGTCCCTGTGAGCGCCATGTCTGTGGCATCACAGAAACTGGCAGGGTAGGGTTGGCATAAAGGAACCTGACCTTTTATTCAGAGAAAAAGACTGCCAAAACTAAGACTTGATAACATGGAAGAACCAATTGCAGTTTGGGCTGCGCTTCAATGCACGTTTCTCTGTGCAGGTTTGCTGCCATAGCCAGTACTTACTTCACATATCTGACCAAGAAAATTATCTAACTACTGAGGGTTTGGCTGTAAAACCTCTGCACAACTAGCCCAGGTTCACAAACTGATCAGCTGCTACTAAACCTATTAAACTCATCGCATGTATGACTGCTTTCAGATTCAGACCTGGACTGGGACTGACTTTGTACAAATACCCTGAGAAAAAAAATCACAGTCCTGGCAGTTAACCTTTTATTTCAGCTCAACAAATATCTCCTCCCAGCACACTTCAGATTTGCAAACATCTATTCCCATCCTCCTGCCAGCAATGAATAATCTGGCAGGTAGCTCTGCTGCTGCCCTTCCTCCTTGTCAAAACAGACTTCAAGCACACCACTCAAGCAACGGGCACAGATCATTTAGTGATTTCTTTATCAATCAGTGGTGAGTTTTTCCTGCAAAACCAAAGCTGCGTTACGTGCTGTTTTGTCAGGTATTCAGGAAGCCTGTTATCCCAGTGGAACAAATGAAGTCTGACCCACTGCATTTTCCTAGAGATTTTTGAAAACTGAAAAAAAAAAAAAATAAAGGGGGTGAAGTTTAATAAATTCAGTATTGTGGCTGTTGTGCTTTCTCTGGGATTTATTTATTTTGCAGTCAATTTGTATTCACTCTGCTCCTTTACACGAATTGCTTAAGGACATTCTGAAATTCAACATAGCATAATGCCCTGTTTCCTCTTTGCAGAGATAATGAACTGCAGATGGCTGTGCTAAGGGATGCTTGCTACCTATGGGAGGGCAGTGATGCCAGGAGCTGGTACTGCCATGCCATCCCTGCACTGTGCAGAGACTAGGGATTTCTCCCTGTGTTTTAATGGTCTTTGCGTCTTCCATTTTCCCTTCTGTAAGCACACATCATCCATATCTTCCTAACTTTTGCTGGCTTCTTGGCAGTTCCTCCTCAGCTCAAGTGGGTCTGGAAAAAATGTTCTGGGTCATGAAGGTCAGTCCTCTCATCTACAGCCACCTTATAACTGTGTCCAAACCCTTACCCAGGTCCATCCAGGAAGCAGGGAGACTTCCTGTCCTTGCTGCACTATTAAGCGCAGAGCGCCTTAATAGTGAGGAATGGGCTCATGACTTCCAAAGTAAGGGTAGTTATGACTAGATTATACTCATTTGGGCTTTGTACTTGGCTCAAGCTGCTTTTTAACCTCTCTGCTGTTTACTGCTGCATTTACAAAGGACTGTCATATCTGTTCTCAGCCTTGGCTTTCTTTTGGTTGAAAACCCAGACTTGTTGAATCTGATGTCTTAAGATGCCCCCCCCCCCAGTGATTCTGTGATCAGCACCTGCTTTGTGTTCACATAATCTATTTCTTCACCATGAACATGCCTAAGGAAAGCAGTGCACAGCAACCCTGTGACAGCTCCTCAGGGCTCTCCATGCCCAAGGGTCACTATTGTTTGCCTGGGTTTTTTTGAAATCCCTCTTCTGCACTGTCCTGTGCCTGCCTTTTCCCCTCTTGCTCCTGGTTTGGCTTTGGAAGCTGTGTGGCAAGAGCCAGGTCAGAGCTCTGGGTCACCGTGCAACCTGTACATACAGGTCTTCTTCCACACTCATTTTCAGCTGGCAGAATTCCCGATGATTGCAAAAGCTTGGGTGCCTTGTCCCCTATGCATGAGCTTGGACTTTGTAAATTATTCAATTTTGTTTTGTTTCGTTAGCCTGGCCCTCCAGGTCTTTGGGTTTGACCTGTATGTCATCATGAGCCTTCTCTATGCTGATGATGCCCCCACCTTTTCTACATCAATAAATACTATTGGATGTTCCCATTTCCTCTGCCAGCAATCATTCTGAATTAATGCTTAACTTCATTCCTGAGAACCCTGTCCCAGTTATTTGGATTTCTTTTCAGGAGAATCCTTTGTCATCACCCCAGGAATGTCCTCATCTCCTAACCATTTCTGTGCTGATTCCCATTTTTGCAGTTTTATTTAATAATTCCCATATGATACCATACAGATGTCAAAAGAGATTTGGCTGACCCACATTCCTCTGTCTGAAAGACATCCATCTTATCAAAAAGTGATATGATGTTATTCAGGCACATTCCTCCGGCATCTTGTCCCAATTTCCAGTTACTTCCCTAGCTGTAATAGACCTCTCCTTACACATGTCCCGAAGCCTTTCACAGATCACTCTCCCTCATCATACTGTAAACTTGCCTGCTATTTCAGACATCTGCTTGGGTTTAACAAAATATCTTTGCAGTGCCACATCCCTGCCCCATCAAAGCGCTGCTTCGTTCTCCCAAACTCTGGGCTGCAGCTTTCTATGCTGGCCTATTCTTTTCAACAAAGCTATGAAAGGCTGCTGCTTTGTAGGAGGGTCTCTTCTCTTGCAAAGGCTGTGCTGGCACACAGGGCTGGTGTCAAAGGCTATGCAAGGCTGGGCTGCCTTGCACACTGGTGTGGTGGTGAAAGACGCTATGCCCAAAGGCGCTATGCTGAAAGACTGCACTCAGAACAGCCACTGTGGGCTTCATTTCCATAGCTCTCAGCATCCTGTCAAGGGGTCTTGTTGAAATAAATAAAGCAGTGTAGCTAGATGCCTAGCTAAGGTGCTCGTGAAGTTGGTGAGAGGTTTTCCACTGACTGAAATGGACTTTGGATGAGATCTCTTATAGACTTATTGCGTGAGTCAAGAAGATACAGGATGTCCATTGAGGGGCATGTATCCAAATATCTGAAGTGTGTAAATCATGAAACATCTTACAGTTGTATTAAGAGAGGTTATCTGAGCTGTCAGACACAGTATTTGCTTTTCTGTTTTGCAGGATTGATTTTTCAGCTTGTTTGGTCTGCTAAATCTTCTTGTAATTTATCTGTACATCTTCAAGCTATAACCTTGCGAAACATAGCAAAGTCAGTGCCAAATTAATTTCCAGCTCTGTAAAAGCAAAATAACGTGTGATGAAGACAATGCACTGAGGTAAACACTTGTGCAAGGGTGTCACTTATGTGATTCATGCTTTGAGTAGTAACATAAACCAGGCTGTACACAGCATTAGCCAGGCACACAAGATATCATTATACTGTTTTCTTGCATATTAAAACTGTAAAAGAAAGTTAAAAGCTTCAAACATCACCTTAACCTCTGTTTTATTGAAGTTAACTTGCTTCTGGCCTTGTTATCCTACCTGGTCTATTCTGGTTTCTGGGGCCTTGCTTTTCAGTTAAGGACTGAACTCAAGAGAGAGTTGGGAGGCTCTTGGAGAATAGTGGGACTGGATTCAGCCTCTTGAAAAATCAAGGGAGAGAAGTGCCTGATGTCAGAGGTGGTCTTGAGGGAGCTGAATCTACCTTCAGTAAGGAGATGGGTTTCACATTACAAACACTCTCTTCATGAAATTATCAGAAGAAGCCACCTTCCCTATTAACTCATAGGGGCTATTGAGTAGAAATAGAAGGAACCAGTGACAAGCCAGCTGCACAGGGACGGTAGCTGGCCGGAGCTATCTGAAAGTGTGGAAGGAAACCAATACTTTTTTTCACCTGCAGTTAAAAATACTCTGTTTCCTGATGTATATGAACTTGGTGATTTTTATCTTTTTTTCTGGGGTCATCATAAAAAAACCCAACATTGGAATGGAATAACCATACATAACAGAAAACAGCTGTTTCAGCATCTTTCAGTCTCACAAAGTGTAGTGGGAAAATGCAGTTTGAAAATAGTAATTTGACAGGTAAATCGGTCAGACTTGAATCTTGTTTTGTAAATCTTTTCCTTACTGTTTGTAATAGACCCGTAAGTTAATGTACTTTTTATCTTTCTTGATTGTCAATTTAATTGCAAGGAGGAGATAAAAAGCTGACAGGAATGAAGAACTGTTGATAAACTTCTGTTGTGAACACACCCTTTCAAATATGAGCTCAGAGGAATATGCCCTTCATAAGTCATGCAAAATAGAAAGCTAAATTGTGACTAATACATAAAGTCTTTCATGCTAGGGTGATTAGGTCAAACTTGTAAATAACCCCTGAACTTTGCTATCTGCTGCAAATTCAATGGCTGAGCTGGCTGGTCACAACATTGCTGACTATTTTAAAGATACTTAACATAATGAGTGACCCTGGAGTTCAACTAGTCTTTAATTAGTGATGGCTGATCTCCATCATCCCTGGATGAAAGCTGGAAGAAACTCAGGGGAGTCCCACTGCTGGATCGCTGCACATGTATGAGGGATCTGTGTTAGCCTTTCCTGCAAAGAAAGCAGCTCAGCTTTCAGAGGAGAGTGACCAGAGCCCACACATGGTCTTAAGAACAAATTATTTGCAACTCTTCCCAGACTCCTGGTGTTCACATCTATGTTCCTGTGGAGATGTCTTGAATCTTTCACAATACTTATGCTTGACAAAGGTATCACAATATTGCCAGGTACCATAACACTCTTAAACATATTGGATAAGGGATCAATGGTACACAAGAGCCTGTTACCAGGTCAGTGTCTCTTCATGGACCCCTGATTCGCACATCAGATTTCATGATGGATGTGGGGCACCTTGTAGAAGATGTTGGGGGCAGAGAGACTTCTTCTTTTTTAATTTCCTAGACTTCAGATCCTTAATCTAGTAAAATCTCCTTCCCCTTCCTGGGACCGCATGTGCAGCAGCATTGCTGAGCAGCCATACACTGAGCATTGTCTTTGCTTGGAGAATAGGGAGATGGGGTAGAAGTGGGGACACTATGAGAACAGATGTTGCAAAGTACAAGAAAGCTGAGTTGCAAGGGGTGCTATTAACCCCGTGCAGGTTAACCTTATTATCACAGATATCATGAAAGTAGTAAGACCGACAGATTTCATTATTGCATACATTTGGAATCACTGTTCTTTGGTGGTTCAGGCAGATTGCTTGGTATGACTATAACAAGCAGTGTGATGGCACTTCTGAGAAGGGGCTGGTAAATGACTACTACTCTCTTGCTTAGTATTCCCCTGGAAACAAATTCTCCAAACAAACTAAAAGTAAATAAAATACTCATAAGCAGATGGATAAAATACTCATAAGCAGTCTTCAGGAAAAAAAATAGTGAGGAAACACTGATGCTTTGTCCCTTTTTAACAGAAACCAAGAGCAAACTCTCACTAGCTCCAAGTGAATTTGATGTCTTTAATCCAAGTCACAATAATAAATGAGGAAGTGTATTATATCCAAGATGTGGTGAAACATCATGATGTAGTCTCCAGACCAATGGGGTCAAAATTTTCCATGGCTAGAGGGAAGACAGCTGTAAGTGTGTGAATGAAACAGGCACAGTAAATGGCAGCGCACCACAGGGACTCCAGCTATTCCACTGTGTGTGTGGACCAGCATATCCAAAGCCCGCCAGAGTCCTGAAAGCCTTTGACTTTGGTGTGTCTTAAATCAGGCCTTATGTGTGTAATGTATCTTATTTGCCAGAGATACTGCATCTATGCATTTCCCAGCAGAAACAGTTGATATGATTAAAGTGTTAGCTTTTTCTTTAATGGTGTGCCATGTTTGGGTTAGTCTATTTTGAAGACATCTTTCAGTACTTCCTCCTGAACAAATCAGTGGTATTGGTAGGTAGCTGCAAATTTCTTTTACGGTAATAGGTAGAGCTGATGGACAGTATCACGACACAATGATTTTCTTTGGATTTTTTCAAAAGTCTGTGGCTCTGATCAGTAGTGACTGGGGCAGAGGTACTGTGTCTGTAGTGGTGAACATTCTACCACAGCTTTGCTTTCTTTCAGAGATACTCACAAATACTTGTGGCTTCTCCATGATTTATGGTGCTGAACTTTCCAGCTTGCAAGTGGCAGGTGAGGAACGTTATCCCAGCTACTAGAAACAAATCTGCCTGTATTGGATGTGAGGTGCTTGCTCAGT
Source organism: Melopsittacus undulatus (assembly GCF_012275295.1). Lineage (NCBI taxonomy): Eukaryota > Metazoa > Chordata > Aves > Psittaciformes > Psittaculidae > Melopsittacus > Melopsittacus undulatus. Next base: position 82,669,897 of record NC_047529.1, on the reverse strand, counting down.
TATCACATGGGCTTTTAGATCAAATCCACACTCTGCAGGGGAGCAGGAACACCAGTGTTTGATCTCCAGAGTGAATTTCATCAGCTGAGTTTGGTGTGGTGTTTGCCAAAGTCAGCTCTGAGCAAAAAACACCTCTGCAAAGAAGCCAAACCCCAAATTTGTTAAAAATCAAACAAACAAGCACATCTCTTTCTGTTTCTGTTAACTTGTGGGAGCTAAGATGTGTATATTTGCACTACTTGGAAGTGGGATTTCAGACCAGCTGCAACTTTTATTGACAGCTCATCTCAGCAAGCCAGCAAGCTCATAAGATACAATACAACCTGGATAAAAGAAACCGGGACTTTTTATACATAGAAGAGTAGCAGGGTGAACTGTCCTGTGACAGGAGGCGGAGGAGAAGTGATAAATCTGTATGCCTCATGGGTCAAACCCTGTTGTGTGAGTCCAGAGAGATATTTAAATGACATTGTTAAACTGAAGTGCCTCTTCCAGTCCTCTGATTTTTGTCAGATCCAGTAGTCCTGTGGCTTGATTCCTCTGAGCCAGCTACACCGTCACTGTGTGGAGGCCAAATATCCTCTTTTTCAGGGCCTTTGATGAGAACAGTTTAAAATAGCTTAGTCACAAGCTTTTTTCCTTGGCATGATTGCTCCTATGGGACCTTCTGTGCTTGAGCAGATCTGTCCCTGGTCTTCACCAGTGCTCATCTGTGAAATCTCAGTTTCTCAGAGACTACCTGCACCTACTAAAATAGGGAAGCAGCAAAGGGAATCCCATACCTCTCTTTCAGTGCTCAGGGACCCCTTTTACTATCTGCTACTGTAAAACAGAAGCTAGATATTCCTCCCAGCCCATGTCTGGTGCTTTACTATAGATTAAAGATTAATAGAGGACTTGAAGTTTTTTCTTTTATTTCTTTTTCTTTTTCCAAGAGAGTAAAGAGAAACAGATCTTTTGTTTCTTGATGGTTCAAGTATCCCTTCATATATGAGTCATACGTCTAAATATTCAGGGTCACCAGTGACCTCCTCTTGGCCAGATTTACAAAACTTCTCCCTTCTTACTCTAGCTGAAGAGTCTAGATGCATTCACTCCTCATACCCTAGGCCTATGCTTTACGCTTGCATTTTGGGGCAAGTGGTATGAATATAATATCAAAGACAACAGATTTTTGTTTTCCTATAAGTTTTCTATAGTCCTTACAAAGACCTGCTGGTGTCCTTTGTGGATGTTTTTGCTAGGTAGTATATAAAATGTATTTATGTGGGAAAAAAGTACCCAAATATTTCTGGGTGCACTCCCTGTATTACCAAGGTTTACAGAACTCTTACTTTGAAACAAACTAACTGAGACGAAAAAGTTACGAAACAGTATTTATTGAACCATTAGACAGCCAAATACTATTTCATAAAACAGGAATAAACAAAAATCCACTTGTTAAAGGATAGCAACTTCTGATAGTATTTAATCTATCTCAGGCAGTCCCCAGTCACAGCAGTCAGCATCTCTGCTCTCTGTATGACTGGGTCATAACTAGGACATGAAAACATTGTAAATCAAACCTAGTGCCTTTATTTTCAAATCTCTGGGGCTTACTTTCTTAGGTTGCTGTCTCTGTCTGCACACCCACATCCCTGAGTGATCCACATATACATCCTCTAAATCCTGCCTGTGCAAGATGCGTGCAAGATGTAGGATTCTGCTCTCACAGATGCTCATAATGTTAGGTGAGGGAGTTGCTTATGAATAAAAATATGAATGCACACAACATCTGTTAGGGATATGGCCATGAACTTTATTGATTTATACCAAAACCAAAGTCAATATATGATAGGCATATTGGCTCTCTGAAGCATACACCAGAACTCATTCTATGACCTGGTCCTGACTCCTGCTCGAGTGAGTCCAGAGGAGGGTCATGAAGATGATCAGGGACTGGAGCACCTCCTATATGAAGACAGGCTGAGGAAGTTGTGGTTGCAGCCTGGAGAAGAGAAGGCTGCATGGAGACCTCAGAGCAGCCTTCCAGTACCTAAAGTGGCCTTACAAGAAAGCTGGAGAGGGACTTTTTATAGGGACATGTAATGATAGGACAAAGGGGAATGGCTTTAAGCAGAAAGTGAGGAGATTTAGATTAGGTAATAGGAAAAAAAAATACTGTAAAGGTGGTGAGGCACTGGCAGATGTTGCCCAGAGAAGCTGTGAATGCCCCAACCCTGGCAGTGTTCAAGGCCAGGTTGGACAGGGCTTTGAGCAGGTCTAGGGGAAGGTGTCCCTGACCATGGTAGGGGGGTTGGAACTAGATGAGCTTTAAGGTTCCTTCCAACCCAAACCATTCTGTGATTTTATGATTCTGTGATTCTATAACATTGATCCTTGATGCTTTTGTTACAGCTTTTTTTCTGCTGCAAACACCGTTAATTTCCATGGTTTTACCTTCTATTTAACTCTTGATTTAGCAACAGATTTAAGCAGTACTACACAACAAGAGGTGAAGCTGATGATTCGTCTGTAAAGACTGACAATTCTTGAATTAATAATCTAACAATAGGATGTTTCAACGAAAGTGGAAAAACCCCACAGCCAGTCCTGTACTGACATTAAATAACAGATGTGTTCTGTAATCCACAGGAGGTAATTTTTCAGCTTTGCTCAGAGTGGATGAGGTCATTACTGAAGCACTGTGTCTGCTTCAAGGCCATGCACTCGATGAAAGATGGAGATGAATTGGAAAAGAGCCAGATGTGACCATTGAGGATGATGAGTTTGGACAACATGACCAACAAGGAGAGGTTCAAGGAACTGATGGTTTGGTTGTTTTTTTTAAATCTAGAAAAAGGGCATCCTGAGATGCGACATAATGAAAGACTTCCAGTACTTAAAACATTACTGTGAAAGACTATGATGAATTGTGCCCATTAGGGTATGGGAAGAACTGCTGTAATTTATGGCAAAGGTGATTTAGGTTAAGCATTAGGAAACATTTACTGCTAGGAAAATCCAGGAGTGGAGGAGAACATCTAGAAAGGCTTGTTACTCTTGTGATTGGAGATTTTTAAGGACATATCAGACACACATCTGCCAGGAGATGTCAAGATATAGTTATCTTGCTCTTGTGCATGAGGGGGAGGTATTCTCCTGAGATCTCTTCCAGACTTGTATTTCTGTGATTTATGGTCTCTATGTGAGTTAGATCTCTGCTGAATTGGGGCATTAGACTGCAATCAGCCGCTAGACATCAAAGGCTTCTCTTGGAAGGATTCATAGGCTAGCCAAGTGCCCAACAGTTTTCTGTCCTCTGAGGAGAAGGTATCTCTCCAGCTGACACTTAAGCCTCCATGCTGCAACTGACAGTTTTGTGCCTTGCTCATTAGTCACTCAGCTGCACCGGATCTGCAGCAGCATGGCAGGCAGTTTCTGGAAAGGTTTTGGCAAGGAAGTTTGACAAACCCAGCGTGCACTAGGAGCTGAATTCCCTTCACACGGCCTTCCCACCCTGTCCTGCACTCTTCTTGCCAAGGTCCTCATGTTGGAATACTCTTCAGGAGCAGCGTTCAAGAGGCAGAACAATATTCAGGGATCAGATGTGTAGCCAAAAGATAAAAGCTGAGGCATCAGCCAAAATAGATGTGGAACAAGTGTTGTCCCAGCAAATAACCCAAACAAACCCTAAGCACCAAACTTACTAGCCCGATGAAGTTGGCCTATAGGGGCCCCACGTTTACTTTTAAAGAGAGAGGAAAGATGAATGGGGGCACAAAACCAGAGCGGGATTGATGTATTAATATCCAACTTTCATCCTACCAGTGCCAACAAGGTCAAGGGGTGAGAGAATAGGAAAGGCCCTTGACTCCAAGTTTGACTCAGATATGTTCTCTCCTGGTTTGATATGAATGTTGTTAATGGTGATCTGCCTTGGGCTTTTCAGGGGACTTTTTCTGCTGTGTGTAAGTTTGTTTGGTGTGTCTCTCTGGATACAGCACTGATTGCTGACCTTAGCCTTATGTACACAGTTGTCCCACCCTGGTTCACCAGCAAAGGTCCTAGCATCTGCATACTCAGCTGGTAAGGGCTGTGAAGGTCTGTGTGATCACAGGAGAGTGGTAGTATGGAAAAGGAAGAAAGCAAATGTTAAATACCTGTAATGGGATGTGCTGACCAGATGGTGATACCAATTCCTCCCTCATATGAAAAAATATCCAACAGGATGCTTCTAGTTGCCGATTCTTGTTCTCCAAATTTCTTTTCTCTTGACATTGCTTTTGACCTATGCTGGGATCTGAAATCCCATTTGGCCACTGGGGGGCAATCCAAACTCTTCACCATAAACATATGCAACCCACGGTTTGCCAGATAGCAGCATCCCTGCTGTGGCTCAGGAACTGCGGTTTGTTTTTGTGCTCTCACCCTCTATCTCTCTTTACCGCCTCCTTTCACATACACCATCAACAGGCTACTGTCAGTGAAATCTTGTAGCTATAGTAAGACTTCTTTCCAACAAAATGCAACCATGTCAAAATAAGTTCCTTCACAAGTCCCCTCCTCGTCAGGTCTGTGGGGAGCGCTCACACTTGGCTGATAGACTTTGTGGTGCATGGGAAGCCTGCACTAGTGTCAGTCGTTGGCTGTTGAATAGTGCCAAGAACAGCAGCTTCCAGGCCCCTAGTCCACATTTCCCAGTCAGTTTTGGTGACGGTGAATTGGAAGACTGCAAGCCACAGGACCTGGACTTCTGTCTGCCTGTGTCACTTGGTTAGTCCGTGTTTCCCCCTCTCCACTGAAAGCCACCAGGTAGGATGAGCAGGGCCTGGAACTCCTAAAATACAGGGCTTTTGCTCCCATGCTAGCTGGCATGCCACAACAATAGCATGGCTGACATTTTGGGGCAGTTGACTATGTAGATGACCCTGGATAAATAAGAGACCCCAGGCTATGCCCAAGGGCAGCTGAAAACCTTGGAATCAGCCCGAGGCCAAGGTGCTGACTCCCCCTGTGCCCAGATACCAGCACCAGTGGGGCAGGAGCAGCATTTTGCCATTGCTGCCAAGTGCAGACCTCAGTGCAGCCTGGAAGCCCCATGTGGCAGGACACTCTGCTCCTGTTACTGTGAGGGACTAAGAGCATTAATTCCTGGGGTCCCACAGGAGTGCAGTCCCCAGATGTGTGCCTCCTGCTATATCAGTCACAGCGTGCAGCTTGCCAGATGCCTAGTGCTGTGCACAGCCTGCACAAAGCACCGCTTCTGTCATCAGCTGGACTTTTCAATCTCCTTTTCCTGTGTATAAAGTGATCCTGTAGACAGGACCTGTATATAGCCTACTGTATCCATAAAATGTTTTCCTTTTGAAGCTGTAAGAATAGGTATTTTTCTATAGGTAAAACACTGCATGTAAAATCACCAGAAGGGTGGGAGATTCACAGAAGTATGGACAAAACAGGGTCTTCTAAATTAGATTTGGGAAAAGGCTGTGCATTTTCCATTACACAGGCTTTAAAGGAACTGAGACATAAAACAAAAGCCAAGCCAAATAGTGTGAGCAATGTAACCAATGAAACAATAGGAAAGTTATTTAGCAACATACACAGCCTTGAACAGTAACACTGTAAGTTAAGCACGCACACCAAATGTATTTTGTGCTGCTGGTGCCAAAGCACTCAGCTAACCCTCTGAAAACTAACTCAGACACAGCGTGCTTACGTTTCCCTCTCAACAAGAGCTTGTGAGGCAATCACTGTGAGGGGATATATAGCACTTATCTGTTTCAAACAGCCACTCATGCAGAACAACTTGGGTTCTGTGATCCTAATCAGATGCTTCTCAGTAATCCCACATGCAAGGTGCATTGTGCAGCTTCCATGTGCAGCTCTACTGTGGCATGTTCTGCCCTCCTACTACTCTGTACTAAGCACTGTTGACTGCCAACCACTCTGTCCAGTAACTTTATCTGTCTCCTGAGCATCACATCTCACATGTCAGCAAGTATGAGACAATTTCTGTCATAGCACAAGAAAATCTGTTCTTGCTCTCTCAAAAACGATGCCCTTGCTTGTTGGTAGAATAAAGATGTTACCAAATTACACTTTTGCAGCAGGTGCATTGGCCTTCCCTTTGGCCCAAGCCAGGGTCCTTGCACCAGGTTCCCTCCTGAACTAAAATCTCCTTGCTGCAGTGGCTGTGCGGAGAAGAGGTACCACAAATCTAATTAAGCCTATCAGATTTGCAGATGTTGCTTGCTCTCACCTGGACCTTTGGAGATGGTTTAGCCTAAAGTGTGCCTGTGCTGATATAAACTGGACTCAGGGATGCCTTCAAAGGTTGAAATCATAGGGAATGAAGAAATCTGGGGGAAACAAGCTGAAGGGCTTGGCTCCTCTGCCATTACGCAAATGTGGCTGATATAACTTGTGTGGAGGCTTTAAAAGCAGCCCAAATTTCTTCTTGGATTGTTTCTTGGCAGTGCTAGAAGACTTGTGTTATGTTTTTGAAGGAAGCAGAAGAATGCTGACATTGAGTGCTCTGATTCTCCTGCCTTTTCCCCCATGTCTGGGAAGAAAAGAGCTTTGGTATTTTCTTTCCAGTTTCTCACAGCAGAGCCTTGGGAAGACTATTTCATCCTGGGTTTGGAGAGCAGTGCAGCATGCGGCATCATCCCCAACTCAAAACATGCCAGAGGGGCATTCTGCTTCCTTGTAGCTAGTGGGGGATGACAGGAACAACCCATTTGCTTCATGTGATAAAATTAGTCCTCCTTTCAGAGGGGACTTCTCTGCATTTGATACCCAGAGTCTGCTGACTCCCACAGGCATGTCCTTCACACAACTTGCTTGTTCAAGAAAGTAAAGCATTCAGGATGGTTTTCTGAGGACTGAAATCTGTTCTTGAAGGAATGCTCCTACCACAGTCACTAAAACTGCTTCCCCAAGCACTTTGTTGAGAAAGCCAGTAATTTACGTCAATAGAAGACATTTTCACATGTCTGGTCACCATTGTGTCTCAGACGAGAGAAAGGGCACCAAATGTCTCTGGCAGGTTGTTGATTTACGGTTTTTCTGTGTCATATTCATGCTTTGGAATACCAGGGTCATGAGTGAAGCGTGATGTGTGAGTATGTGTGTGTGTGTGTGTGCGTGTGTGTGAAAGAGAGAAAAAGAGGACGAAAGCATCAGAAACTTCAGGTAAGAAGAGGATTTTTAAATATTCATCTTCACCCAACCTCTATGTTAGGACACATTGTCAGAAAACTGTTCTCCTGTTACTAGCAGTTTTGTTTTGTTTTGACAGCTAATAGCTCTGCTTGCCAGCACACAGTTCAATCAGCTGGCGTTTGTGCTGTCAATAATCAAAGGGTTTCCTATCATCCCATTGATTTCATTGTACTAGGTTAAGAAATCATGTGGTTGGCTACCATTAGCTCAGAGTACACTGAGCAATGATTCATACTGTTGCATGATGAATCTGCTAGGGAAGTTTGTCACCAAAGAAACAAACCTGGACTTCTCTTTAATTAACTTTTCTGGGCTGGGATCAAGCTCTTCTCCCAGAGAAATCCTGAGTCTTAGTGCAGCTTTGGGCTGCCATTATAGCACATGTGAGCTGGAATAACTGAATAATCCCAATGGTTAGACTGAGCAGAGCTCTGCTGAAGCAGAAGAAGCAAAGTGGGAATCCTGGCCCAGGGTGCTGCCAGATCAGCACACACCTTGGCAGGCATTTACGTTTGCTCAGCATTTTGACTCCTGCCCTGCACCCCTGGGAACTGTCTAGTTGGCTTTATTTTAAAAGAAACAGGAAAATGTAATGCACTCCAAGAGCCATGAAGAGGTGTGAGGAGCCAGCTTGTCCCAGAAGATTGATTTTGGATGCTGAGTCCAAGAAGTCATGTTTGGACTCGGCCAGCCCTATTAGACTTGTCTATATTTCACAACTGGCCTCTGCCATAAACGCTGTGGCATTTTATTTGTTCTGGAGGCAGACTGTTAGGGGCACAACTAGGTATGCACTGCTCTGCCATCACTTGTCATTTACGGGATTACAACCAACAACCTCAACAAAAAGTCACTTTTCATTGAAGAAGCCACTTCCCTGCTTCTCCTGAAACCCTTCCCCAGAACTGAACCAGACCTCCATAGTTTTGGTTAGTGCTTCATTCTCCATTACACTTACACTTATCTTCTCTGGGGTGCCCCAATGAGCCTGTCAACTAGATATACACAGGTGGGAAAAAGAAACAAGTAAAATGGTGTATAATGTATTCCATGGGCTAAACGGCAACTACAAGACATTAGGAAGCCCAGATGTTGGGAATGAGTGTTGCAGTCATTCTCATGCTGGCATTTGCCTTTGCTTCATATTAGGGTGAGTTAACTTGTGGGGATCACTAAGGAGAGTATGTAAGTTCTAATGTTTCAGTGTGTTTGTGTTTGGTACCAGAGGGCTGTGCTGACATCCAGAGGGATCTCCATTGGCTGGAGAATAGGCTGAGAGGTCCCTCATCAAGTTCAGCCATCTGGAAAACAGCTCTGCAGAGAAAGCCCTGCAAGCTCATTGCATTGGTAGGTGATGAGTTGATCATAAAATGTGCCCTCACAGCAAAGAAGGATGATGGAATAACTTAAGAGGGTGGTCAAACGTGGGCACAGTTTGCCCATTCAGGCTGGAGCCTGGAAATGAACTTCTGGAGGAGGATAGAGGACTATAGAGGACTAGCTGTCCCAGAAGTTTTGCAGTTTCCAATGTCACAGGAAAGGCTAATGCTAATCTAAACTAAATCTCCTGCTTTCATACCTGTCCAAGTCCCATTTAGTGCCCCTATTGATGGCACTGAATCAATCAGGGTTATAAAGATAAATCAGATGTTTTCTCTGTGCCCTTCTTTTGCTTCAACATGTTTGGATGGCAAACGAAGAGAAGGTGAGGTTGTCTTAGGTCTCCGGACAGACAAACTTGTCTTGCAAGATGGCATACAAATGTTTTAGAGATCCTGACAAAACTGAGATACTCTGAGGAAAAGGACACACAAGAGCATCAAGTGCAGGAGCAAAGACCTTGCTGCAAATGTCTTCAAGCTTGGTAAACTTAGCACAATTTAATAACAAGGAAAAGAATCTGAAAACAGCTTCCTTATGGCCTATGAATTCCTGCTTGGGGAGAAAACCTAAGGCTGCAAGGAGTTATTTAATCCTGTTGAATAACAGGAACCAAAGTTTAGAAAACAAAGGCTGACAAATTCAAAGAGAAAGCGAGGCCTGAGGGGAAAGGCAGCCGCAGGAGAAGTTCTTGCTGTTCCCTCCTCAAAGCCATGTCTGCTCTGGGCAGGTGATGGAGCACAGATGAGGAGAAAGGCACCTGGCCAACAGCTCAGTACAAGCTTGGGGGCTAGCAGTGTCTCAGGCAGGTTTGTCCCTCACCTGTTTCATTACTTCTTCACTGTCTCCCCCCACAAAGACGAACTTCCCCCTCCACTGGAGATGGTCACCCAACATCCACCTGGATTGCCCAAAGTGAGGAGGTGAAGCCTGACAGGACATAAGGATGCTGGTTCTCCCTGTGGCCATCACTGGAGCAGGACTTGGAGATGCCTGCTAGCAATGCCTGTGCATAGGGCAGTGCCCTGTTGCAGCTCAGCTCTCACCACCTCTAAGCAGAGCTATGGACCTGTTATTCCACCCCCAGGTCTGACATGAAGCCTGTCCTAGGGGTTCAGTGTGGGTTTGTCTCATGCCTGACCCCATGGAATCCCTGTGCCATGAAAAGTGCAGCAGGGTGCAGCCCTCCTCACGTTGCTCCCTGAAGTCTCTTTGGAAACAAACCCAAAGCCATCACAGCCTTGCCCACAGAGCCAGAACCTCTGTCATTAACAGATTTGCACTTACACTGACTGCAATTTGCTAACTTACTGTCTGGGCTGGGTGAGCTGAGTGTTTTGGTAGGTCCTGCAGGAACCTTGGGCAGCATGGGTGCTTTGACTGTACAGCCCTTTGTTAATTAGGACTGTGTCTGTGTGTGTTTTTACACATGGATCTACTCTCATATACATCTGGCAATTAGTTTACTCCTGAGAATGTGAAGTAATTTTTGGCCTCTAAACTGGAGGCGTGAGCATCTGGGGTTTAACTCTTTGCTGCCACTGGAGATTCCACAAGAGCATGAAAGGCAAGAAACAGTTCCTCCTTTGCTCTAGCAGTGGCTGCAGAGATAAGGCTCTGGGACATATGGTAGTGAGTGGTTTGCTTGTTACTATTGGAAAAGCTTTATCATAACGAATTTTATAACTAACAAATCACTTTAGTGCAAGACTTTTGCTATTTTAAAGTAGGCAGGACAGGTTTCTGGACAAACCACAGACAGGTTTGGCTGTTATCTTACTGGTGATGTAGCAATCATATCCATTTGTATTATGTTTTTCATCTATTTTCTCCGTAAAGGAATCTCTTTATTTCTGCAGTCTTTGTTTCTGTTATCTTTGGCTGAAGGACCAATATCTTAGTGTTGTCTGAAATTACTTTATTGTGGCTTTCTATGTTGAAAGCCAAAACAGATTTTTTAGAAGACAAATGCTTGACATGAAGTTGGATTAGGATTTATTAATGTAAACCCCCAGGATTTGACTTTCCCAGCACAGGTAGTTTTTCTGTTGCAGAGAAGAAAAGATTTAACTAGGTAATGTGCACAGGAATTTTTTGGCAGCAGAAAGAGCATCACAAATCCTCACGTTTAAGATCCCATATGTCCATGCATTCAGACAGACAGCTGGATAATTTTCCTATGTATGAGGAGATTAGAGCAAAAGAGGTGGAATGCTGATAAGCAAGTAGTTTGGATGTCAGTTTTATGTTCCCCTCACAGTCTTTAAAGCAATGAGAACCTGAACTTGAGATGGTTTCGGTGGAGCTGATTTGTAGTGTAAAAAGGGGAATCACTATTTTGTTATCATTCACATCAGGCACAAGACAAAAACAATTATTTGATTCAGAAGTGTGAGCTTTTGAAGTAACAAATGTTCCTGTTCCTGATACTCATTTCTGTACATCGTGATCTGTAACTAAGTATGGAATTTTCTTTGTTTGTCTGTTTCCCAAAATTGGATAACTCACTGCATTTGTGTTGTCACCAAGTACCTACCTGTAATGTAAAACATACAAATCATACAAAAAAAGGAAAATGACCCATCTTTTCAGCACAAGACCAGAGATCAGAGGTCCTGTCTGTCTGTGACTGTTTCCTTTATCCTTGTGAATGACCTTCATTCTGGGAAAGATGCTGCAGAGGAGAATCTAGCTCATAAATGAGAGCAGAGGTCTTCACATGAGAGGAAAGACAAACACACTTGCTTTCTGCAAACCATCCCCAGCTCTGTTTCTTCTGTTTCAAATTTTCAACAGCACCTGAAAGGCATAAAGCCATGCCATCCTGATAGGGTGGTATTTGACACTATCTTTAAACTTAGATGCATGATGATATGCCAGGCTGTGGAAAGTCATGCCCCCTTACTGTTTCATATGGCCTGCATCCTTTGCTTCTTCATCTCCTTAGATGCTCTAATACTGACTCTTGGTCACATCGCAGCTTAGAAAAGCATACTGCAGCCCATCAGGGTAGGCAGTGAGACATGCACGTGGGATAGACAGCTCCTCAAATGTGCCAGGTCTCCCTGAGCAGGCTGGGGTGTTGGATTGCTCCCCTGCTGCTCATCAGGGATGCTCTGGGGTGGAAACTCATACAGATGGAGGTTTTGTATTGCTAGCATCTGTGTAAATGTTACAAATTCATGTCATGACTCCTACACGTTATCCAAATCCAATGTGGGAAGGTGAACTAAAGCTGGAGTAATCACCTGGGGCTTGACATTAGCGTTGTTGTGAAAAACAAGTGATTCACAAGCTGATCTCTGTAATAAATTGTTTCTACTTTTCAGGCATGTGAAACCATCAGTAAATGGACCCAATATGTCCAAAAGCCTGAAAAATTAGCCAGGACTGTGTCTTAGCTGTCCTAAATCATTAAGCACCAGTCACACCCCCTTTGTAGTGTTGGCTGTTTCGTCAACAGTCTGTTAAGGCTTTACCTTGGTAATGATCACAGTGTGCACCTGCAACTTGGAGGAAGAGACTGCAGCCAAATGAACATTGAAAACTGTTAGGTCTCTTAGTCATTTGTATTCCATACAGTGCAAGCTCTTCTGATCCTGTTGTGTAAACTGCTGAACAGGAAAGTGCAATGTAATGCATGGAGAGTGCACTGTGACTGACATTCTCTGTCCTCATCCTCTTGGAGCTGACACTGGGCACCTCTGGCAGTGCAGCAGCAGGGGTGTCATGGTACCAGACCTGGGGGAGCCCAGGGGCAGGTGGCAGCATCCTGCGCACACTGTGGTGCCACACCAAGCACACATGTCCCTGTGAAGGAGGGAGGTCTGAGCAGGGCTGTCAGAGCTCCAGCTCATGGCCCAAGGCAGGCTGAAGCTTTGTCCTGTCCTTGGGAAGAAGAGCTGCCCCAGTGCCCCAGTGCCCTGGGGATGAGGCCCATGGAGCTCGGCACCATGAAGAAAGGAAGGGCTGAACCTGCAGACCCAGCACCTCCTCACAGCTGTGTCTTATTTGAGTCAAGGGTGCTTTTCTGCTTCTTGGTCACACACATGTCAAGTGGTCCCAAGTGAGAAAAGCAAGAACAAGGGCAGTAAGCACAAACACAGCCTCAGGAGGCCTTTGGAAGAGGATGTGGGTATTCGCCCTGCAGTCCAGAGCAGTTTCTTGGGGTCCTTGGGAACTTAGCATTGTGGTTTTCCCACCTTTTTCCTATGTGTGCACAAATTGCAGGATGAACAAAAAGGATGCAAAAAGAAAAGATGGCCAAGCAGAATATGGAGTTTCAGGAAAGCATGTCCATGCACAGGAGGAGCTTCATGAATACCAGGTAGTGCTGCACACTTTGTTTTGCTGACTGAGCAGAATAAAAAAGAGATACACAGCTTTTCAATTCTTCTGTTCACTTTAGAGCACTTCCGACACCAGATGTTTTTGTTGTTCATTGAACAGGTATGGCAGATTTGAAAACCAATCACACCTATGTGTCTAGAGGGACCACGGTACATTAGATCGACTGTAATCCACATATAAATATTTAGGAACCATACATAAAAGCTGTGAATTTGGTGCTGTAAGTATTTATGATTATGAGCAGTTTTGTGGACTCTTATGGGACTGAACTTGGTAGTAAGGCACACCAGGTAATGAGGGCTTGCAGAACTGGGAATGTTCTCCCCACTCTACAGAAAACTATGTTTCTAGACAGGAGCAAAAACCCCACCTATTTTTGCAAAAAATAAGGGAAAAAGTTATTTAAAGGAGCTGAAAACAGTTTTGCTTAAGGCAGCCAAAGCAAAGAAATTTTAAGTTGTTTTGGGTAAATTTCACAAGAAACATTGCTCTGGCATTCTTACTGAAACCATTATCAAAATCACAAAACACCCCTTTCCTTCAGAAAGACAGGAAGAGCCCTTGTTTAGCAGCCTGCTGAAGTTACAACCCTTTCAGCACTGGTATTCTTGGAGCTCTTGGATTAAATCCAGTGTCAGTCAGGGGTTTCATCCCAAACTACAATTCAAAGTGAAAGCTCAGCACTGGGATCTGTGCTAGCAGGAATAATTCTGGGGGTCCAAAATTTGTCTTATGGAAATGTATGGTCATGATTAACTGCATAAGGAATTGTTCTGCAGCTGTCAGATAAATCCCCGCAGTAGCTAAACCCTGTCAGTGCTATTTGTTGAGTTAAATTTCTCTTCTGTTGCAGTTATAGTCCTGTCAGTGGAGTGACTGAAGCTGTTAATTTGGCTTCTTTCACTTATGTTCTTCTAACTTCTCTTTATTTGCTGCTTCCCTCTGGCATACATTTGTTACTTGGGAAAAAACAGGCCGTTGTTATGAGAGGAATTTGCCTGTCACCCACAAGTGCTGTACAAAGTATGTTTATACAGCATTTTGGAATTTACACAGCGGTTTGGGAAATGTGTAGGCATCCAGATGATTGTTCTTATGACCGCGCATACGATGCCGTGCAAGTATTTTAGGTGCTAAACATGTGTAACAGATAAAGTTTATTTTCTGTTATTCTTAACTGTAAATGCCATTAGCCAGAGTCTCAGCTGGTGATAGATGCTGGCACCCCACTCTGGCTCTGCTGGTGCTGTAAGAAGTAACTGTTTGCATGAGAAAAGAGGTTAAAAGTCTCACTTGGAGGGTGACAGTGGGCACACAGGCTTCAGCTGACTGTCCCCAAAGCCTGTTTCCAACTTAGGGCTGCAGTCCAGCCCCAAGCAGAGTGTGGTCATAGTGTACAGCAGCCAAGGACATGATAGTGATGGGGCTGAAGAGCAGGCAGGCCACCATCAGCACTTGTCCTTTCAGTAGACAGCAAGAAGGACAACATGGTGAGAATGTGAGCATCCCAGAGTCACAGGTGAACAGAGGTGTTGTATGGTTAGAAAGGATTTTGTACTGCCTAGGACAGCAGTGGTGTTTAAAATGGCATCTAGTCCCTCAGCCCCAAGATTTCCCTTCCAGTCACCTTTCTCCTGCCATCTGCTGAGGTGAATCCCATGTTAGCCTGGACACATGCGTTATTCCTTCAGTTACACAAACACCTCAGCTTGTCTCCTCTCTGTTTCTCTCCAAAAGAAACCTGGACCAGCAAGCACATAAATGCAGGATGCTCTTTGCAGTTCCTGAATGATGTAGCCAGTGGCACTGGTCACCTGGGAAGGCTTGGTGGGTCAAACCTTGCATTCACTGACACGGCACTGGTCCCCATGGCTACCCTGTAAACCAAACGGTAAGTGCTTGTTATTTCAGGTGTATCAATCTCATGAGAGCTGTTGCAGGTGTGGAAAGAGCAGGACTGTACACCTGCAGCTGCTGACATGCTAGCAGGATGGGAGCATGGCTCTGCATCCCATCTCATCAAAGGGTATTGTCCCTCCAGCATACTAGCCAGCTTATTCAAATATACTGTGTTTTTGCTGTGTGCTGCCAGAGATGTAATCACTTGCTAATTGAGAAATGGTTTATTGCTGCTTATTTCTGTCTCTGTTTTCCTTCTAACATGCAGCACACCATGGTAACTTGGCATGTCAGGAGGGGCAAGTCTCAGAAAAGCTGTTTAGAGGTAGGTGTTTGGTTTGTACCTGCTGGTCACTTACACCTAGCTTTTTCCTTACAGACTGCAGAGTGGGCATATGAAGCTCAAAATAGCCAGTAAGGAATAAAGGCACTAGCTAGTTTAATTTGATCTGCTTTCTTTAGTGTTTTTACAATGTACACTGTTCCTGAAGTAATGCTTCTTTACTGAAAAAAGCACTTGACTGAAAACAGTTCTACACATATCTTACCTAGTTTTTAACCTGCCCCTCTGCTTTTATCCAAGAGAAAACTCTTTATTATAAAACCAGAAGAAAATTACCTCTGTGGGACTGCTACCCATCAGAAAGCCAGGAGACATGGTGGAGATTACCAATCTATAGCATTGTTTTTTGCCATTAGCCTTTTGCAACAGTGCACTGCATAGTCAAGCCAGCCCCTTTAGATGATATGGCCCAAACTACCAGGATTTGTTAATTCAGTTTGTTGATGCCAAGAGTTTCCCTAATTTAGCTGCTTGAATCTTTCTGATAACTGTTTTTACCAAGACCTCTCTAACCATTTATTCAGATCATCTTTCAGAGCAGCAGCAAAGGGTTAGGCAGTCAGATACCAGACCTTGTAACAGATTAGGTGGTCATCTCACGTGACTCCTGATGGAAAGAGTAACAGCAGTGAAGGCAAAGTTAATGATCACAGGGAAGAAACTGTTGTTTTCTATTTGGTGACCTCTCATGATCTATAAGTTTATTTGTCTGGCAGACTTTGATCAGACACTGCACTTCTTTATACTTCAAAGAAAAACATTTGTTCTGATGGCGTCCAGTGCCTGAGAAAACTGCAGTAGTTGATGACCTACCTGGAAAGGTATTACTAAAGGAGAGTCGTCTTAAGACAGCAACACTTAGGAAAGATTAATCCAAATCAGTTTCTGATTATAAATATTTCCTATCTAGAAATCAACCTAGGTTTCACTAGTGAAAAACTCTTAAAGCATGTGCTTCATATAAGGGTTTTGCAGTCCTGAATAACCCCATTTCTTGAGTCAAGGCCTGAAGTAATGAAAGCTTGACCAATTTACAAGAAATGGCTTGGCTGCCATGAGTTACTTTATAATGTTATAGTGGCTTTCAGAGAGGGGCAGCTTGATAGGAGGTTTGTCTTGAGCTTGAAATGAGCAATTATGTATGGAAAGCACAAGAATTACTTATTTTTAACTGACATCCTACTTTTCCTATATGTGGCTGCAAGAAAAACCTGTCTGGAAAGACACAACACTGATGGCATTGGGAACCTTATCCTGACTAGGACGTGGACATTAGGTCTGTAGAAAAATCTGCTTTCTTTCCTTTTCCATGTTTCCTTTAGTGATAAAAAAGCGAGAATATGGACATGCTGCCCAGTTGGAAATATTTCCTTTATGGGTGAAAAGAGGAACAAATGAGTTAAGAAAAAAGCAAGGACTCCCTGACCTCGTATTTTCCATAGTACACTACTACAGGAATTAAAATGAATATTAGATGGGGAATGGAAAAGTTTGCTGCTGCTAACACTGAGGTGATACTGCTCTATGTAACTATAAAAGCAAGGACTGTTTCCATTTTGTTCCTTGTGTTTGTTTTGCCTGCACTTTCCAGACTCATCTGTCAGGCATGTGCTTGGTCACTGAGAAATGAAAAAGAGTAGGAAATAAACTTTTATGTGCTCTTCTGTCTCTCTGGTATGTGTCTGTTGCAGCAGGTATGTGCTATTCTGTATGACTAAAATCAGGTCTTAATATTTGAACAATAATTAAAATTGTCCTGTTATGTTGGCATTCGCAAGTCTCTGTTCAACAAAATGTTTATATGCCTGTTTAAATCCATCAGTGAAGTACTGAAGCATAAGTTTAGTGATATCCACATGCTCAATTCCATTAGCTTAGTGGTCTTTAAACACACATTGAGAATCAGATGCACACTGAAGGATGTCCTGAAGGTCACTGGCTTGCCTATGGACTCAGGAGCTTGGGAGCTGGGGGAGACCCACTTGCCAGGTAGTCATCTTTTATCAGTAGCAGTGATTCAGGGTCATGACTGTTAACATGGAAAGGCTGAGTGGTCAACCCCATGTAGCAAAAGGCTGTGCAGAGTGCAGTGGGTGAGCACATGGCTTCTGAGACGTGGATTTGGTGACTGAATCTCTGGGGGGAGATCTTACTTGCGATTGAAGAGGAAATTGAGTCAAAGGCATTGCTAGGAAGCTCTTGGCAGCTTTCCCAACAACATTACTTGAGAGGCTCTGCTGTTAACTGCAAAACTCTTCAGGCCAAAGCCAGGCTGAAAGAGTATCACAGTATGTTATCTCAAGCAGGGGTGACTTAGGAAGGCACTTAGGAAACACCCCTCCCACAGTCAGTGTAGGAGCCCTTGAGGACTCCGTCCAGCCCATCACCAGTCACGCCAGGTGCTTTACTCTTCTCTGTGTCAGGGCAGAATCCCTCCTGGAGCACTGATGTACATCCCTATGGAGGCAATGGAGCTTTGCCATTTTTCAGTAGCTGAGAATATGCCCTGAGGGACATGTGATGAACATACATGACATGCAAGGCAGGAAGGAGGAGGGCTTTCGGTACAAAAGGAACCTTAACTTTACCAAGTTTTCAATTAAAAATAAGAAGGGTGGAAAATGGAGACATGAGGGGAAATTGCCCACTGATTACAAATGCAAATGGAGAATCCAAAGAAAACAGACTTTCCAAGAGAGTTATGAAGAGGTTACCATAAAGTTTCTCTTCACCTTTTGACCCATCCTATGACTCACTCCAAGATAAGACTGAGCAGAGCACCATCATATGGAAAACTAAGCAAAGGAGGTCTTCTCCTAAATAAATAAGCACTTTACCCAAGGGGAATTACAGAAATGTAAAGTTGATCTCTTTTTCCTTCATATCGTTAGCTTTGTGTTTCTGGGCATTGCTTTATGCACTTGAAGTGCTGGGAAAAAAAACCCTAGGCTTGA
The DNA here is from genome assembly GCF_012275295.1 of Melopsittacus undulatus. NCBI lineage: Eukaryota > Metazoa > Chordata > Aves > Psittaciformes > Psittaculidae > Melopsittacus > Melopsittacus undulatus. The sequence goes on along the minus strand of NC_047529.1, from coordinate 82,651,762 downwards.
GCTCAAGGCCTGGTAAGTACGAAGATTAAAGTGCACTGTGACTTACGTTGTCTGTCCTCAGTCAGAGGAACCTTGACAGAAACTTGTCATGTGCAGGGAAAGTTAATTATCTATACAAACATCCCATCTCCACTTGGGGTCCATCAAACAGCAAGAAACTTCTATGGAAAGAATCCCATGACCTGCAGGGAATTTTCTAATGGACCAACTGAAACAGCTGAAAATCTTCTCTTGAAGTCTGGTGTGATCTTGTCCATGTTCTGTTGCTGATGCTGGGTGATTGCTCTGCTTGTCAATAGGTAAACTTCTGAGCTAATGATAGCCTATGCTTATATTTGGGTTTACAGCAGTCAAGCACAGAGTAGTGGAAGGCAGAGCAGAGCAGAGATAAAACTGGCTTCTTTCCAGGTGAGTTTTGCAGACAGCTACTCTGCTAGCAAAACTGAGCTACTTTCCAGTTACTGGAGGGTGTATATCTGCATAACACCATTGTGTGACCCACCACAAAGCTGTAGCCATGATTGCTGTTGAATGGCCCTGATTGAAGTCACAGCCCACTGAGTGTAAAGGCTTGTTAAAATATCTTGAGCTGGTGCTGACATGCATTTGGCTAGGGTTTTATCTGATCCACTGGATTTTGACGTGTAAGATTCGATTGCCCTCTTTTGGTACTGAAGAACCCTCTGATGGAAGCATCACATTCCTGTCTCTAATCTGTCTGCTAAACAGGGCTCAGCCATCAAGTGACTGTCATCCTGCTTGTCCCAGCAGGGACAGGGAGGGAGTGTGCACAGCTGAGTGCTGTGAAGCCATGCCATGAGGAAATGCTGAAGTTTGCTGCATAGAGGTATTTTTGGAACACCACTTCTTCATAAAGGATCAGTGATAATGAACCCAGACAAAAGAACCAGTAAATGCAAATAAATGGTGTTTCCACATGCTCACAGTAATTTCTCTAATGCAGTGCCTGATACCTGAGGAATGGGTGGCATGCAAGGATAAGAAATGCTCTGGTTTTATTTTTAGTGATGCTGTTTTTCGTACAAAGAGTTTAGGTTTATCAGTTCTGACACTATCATTTGACGAATTTCAGTTCGATGAGTTTTGTTTGGATTGGGAGAAGGACTTCTGCATTCTCTCACGTTAAAATTGGCATTCATCACTTTGAAAAAAAGAAACCGTATGAGTAAAAGTCTGCCAATGAAAATTTTAGTGACTTCCCTCTTCCATCACCTCTCCTCTCCTTCAGCTCTCAGACCCTTGCAGGTACTTCCCTGTTTCCCTCCAGAAACCTGACAGTCTTTCACTTTGCAGTTGATGTGATAATGGCTGTTACCACACCATTGAATCTGTCTGTGCATCTGACTCAAGTCTTCCCTTCTGCGCTATCTCTTTAGACAGTATCCTCTCTGGGATCAATGACTGGATCAAGGAAAACTTGCTTGGCAGAACTTTGATAAATAAACAAATAAACAAACAAATAGAAGTAATGGTAATAACTATGGCAGCAGCACCAGATTAGCCAGGTTATTAATTTCACTCTTTAGTGAATACAGTTGCTTGGATTTGAATCTCTTACAGCCAGTCCACTTAAGAAAATACATGCAGAGTTGCCTATCAACTGTGTTGTGGTAACTGCTGTTATAACATGACAGGCAAAGTAAATCATCTTTATACAGCTCCAGGAGGAAAAATGACTAGGATAAATGTCATCACCCTTAAATTCCTTCAGATTTGCATTGAGCAAGTGCCACTGCTCAGCCCACGCAGTGAGTCCTGTGGATCTGTCACCACGTGCATGAGGCTCAAATTTGCTCACTTTGTATTGCAGCTGGTCACAGACTCAGACCAGAACAAGGTGTCATTATTATATTACATGGGATGGCTCTGTGCACCACAATGACAGAATCCTCTCAGAAGCCCAGGATGTAGCATTTTTAACTTACAGATGAGCCTGTGGGGTTTTTCCCATATAATTTGTCCAATCTAAAGCCAAATGGCAGAAAAACTTTCCAAAGTTTCGCCATAAATGCCCCAAAAAGTTCTTATTTTGTTGTTTTGACAGGAGAGAAACAAGCTAAAGGATCCTTCACAGACCTATAGGGCCAATTTCAATCTCAGTGTGAGGCCATCTCCACAAGCAGATGTTTAATTTATTGCACTGAAGTGCTGGAATGTCACGTTTGAGGCTGGCTCTTTGACTAATATGTGAAAGTTAAGAAGAACCCAATCAAAACACCACAAACCCAAAGGAAACAGACCTTGTTTTGCTGTCAACAGCCTGACAGATAATAGGTGAGGCCCCATTTTCCCTACAGGCTTTTGAAGAATAACTTGATCAAGGCATATGAGATAAATGGAGATGACACAGTCATGCTGGGACTGGAAACACGCCTCCAGCAGTGGCAACAGAGTGTGTATATGTTTCCTAAGGAAATTGCAAGGGTCTTGTTGTCTCGAGATGCAGCTTTCTGCTTCAAAGGCTGTTGTGAGCAAGTGTGAACATGCTGGGTCTTTGCTGTGTCAGCCATTGACTGTGGGGGGAAACCAGGACCTTCCTTAGAGACTGTGGCTCATGTAAGGCAGTGAAAATAATTCTGGTTTAGGGAAATCTAATGAGTTTAAATTACTTTTGTAGTGATAAAGCTGAAAACACAGTTCTGTTTGAAACTTTTAATAAGGAACCACAAGAGAGCCAAAAGTGTTTTCCCAGGTGATTGCTGTCCTTACCAGGACCCCACAAAGTGGGATCCTGTCTGCTCCAGGTTCCTGTTTCCTCTGGCTCAGGCAGGAGAATAAATGACAATTATCAGGCTATTCTGGGATTACAGCTCTTCTCCAGCAAAAATTCCATTCTGGACTGAAGACAAGGTTGGTCAAAGCTTCTGCAAAGGCATCTGATTTTCAACAAAACAGCATCTTTGACCAAAAAAGGTTCTTTTTGAAAGCATTTGCTTGGGTCAGGTGCTTTTGCGCTGTGTCCAAATGTCCATGGTACCAAGTGCATTTCTAGTACTCAAATATTCTGCATTTTTCAGCTACAGATCTGAAAACAGTGTTTTAAACTTACAAAACATAAAGGAGATCCTTCTCCTGCAGCCAGGTAAGCCTACAGTGGAGAGCTGGTTTGAACATTTTAATGGCAGTCTTTATTTTGCACCCAGATACTGTTTCGATGGTGAAAATGTTTTGCAAGGATAGTGTTTGCAAAAGTATTTTTGAAGCGATGGCTCCTGAAGCATTGAGAGAAAGGTAAATAATATGGAGACAGGAGCTATGACTTTATTCTGCTTTGTGAAAGCATTCTGGCTTTTCCCCAGTCTGAAACAAAACCAGCTTTAGGCTCCCTCATAAGTCTGTCCCATAACAGTATAATTTCCTGGCAAGTCAGGTAACAGTGCTGACCAGCTGCCCTTGTTACTTTAGCACTTTGGTGGAACCTTGAGAAAACTGTGGAACAGACTATGAAAAGGAATAGTTCAGCCCATGTAAATCCCCTAGAAGCCCTCATCTTTCATGTTATGTTCAATTCATTTTATCCAGCCATGACAGTTCTGTTTCCAGTGTGCCATAGGCATTTTCACTGATATATACAAGTGCCCCAGAGTTTTCCTGCTGCTTTCAGCCCTTGAAGCCTGTCTCAAGGGCACATAGGCAGAGAAATTCCTCATCTTCCTGAAAAATATTATGTGGTCAGTGGGATGCAGAGACTATGTCAGCAATGTCTCTTTAGAGCTTCTTGTAGCTATTTGAAGGACTCCACATAGACTGGAACAAGGATCTTGCAGTTCCTCCAGGCAAGTGTTAAAAGCTGTTTTCAGACTCAGGAGAGAAACAGCTACCTTTAAGTGAGGATCAGAACTTCTTCCCAAATATACAAGATGAGGGGCACCTATTGAAAAATAAGAAACAATTCAGACATAGTTTTCAGGTTACCATTTTTAATGTTGAAGGAGCTTGACCCTAGCACATATACTAATGGACTAGGAAGGTTCAGTATAGAGGCTTGAACTCATATAGAAAGACAGAAAAGCTGCCTGTCTACTTCATTCAGCTTGGTCTCTGGAGAGGGGTGACACCATCACAGCTCCCCTCCCAACCTCCCCCCCCCCCCCCAGTGCAGCTCCTGTGAGACCCCATGCTTCCCCCTGCTCTTACTGCTGGGGGTGCCAACCCGCATCAGCTCTGCAGAACAATAGCAGGGTAAAGCAGCTGTGAACTGAGACATAGCTCCTCCATGCCTCTGTCCCACATCCTAACCCTGCCCTTTCCTCTCCCTGCCTGCAAAGCCAAGAGTCCAGCCACTGGGGATCTGCAGCCTGCACTAAAAGCATGTGAAATAGACTTCAGCTGGATCAGACGGAAAAGTGGAGCTGGCCCCAGGCTTGGCATGGTGCATGTAGAGAGAAGCTTTTCTTCTCTCTTTGCTAGGAACCGGTTTACAATGGTGAAGTGTGGTGATTGCCTGGCAAGTTGATCCCATTGTAAGAGTTCATCAGGCATTGCTTTCAGCACCAGCAGAAGATGCTTGACATAATCGTTACTGCACACAGTTACAGGTAACTGCTCTGGGAGAGTTTCTCTGATCAGTCCATTTTGAAAACCAGGAAAACTAGTGGTAAAGGAATAAGTTCACATGAGCACTTTCCATCCACTCAAGGACAAAATCAAGGCAAAGGAGCCATGAGTCAGTCCCCAGCATGCTCCTATGCCACTGCAGAGCTCTCATATGATGGGCAGAACAGTCTTTGTCAGGGAGAAGACTGCTCCCTCCCCTGAAGTCACAGGAATGGGGACACCCACATCTAACTGAGGTGTCTATATACATGTGTGGGATGGAGCTGTAGCTTCAAGAGTTCCACAATTTGTGAAATCTCAAACCCCTGCCATAGAAGTAAACATGAGCATTTCTTAGCTCTGTTGCCTATTGGAAAGATCTTTTTTTTTATTTTATTCTGCTTGAGGATTGGTGCATTTCAGAGAAATCACAGCAGTTACCTTACATTAACCATCATATGATCTGCAGACAGACATGACTTCTAGGATTTGTACTGGAAGAGAGAATGCTCTCTCTCTGCCAGAGAGGAAGATGTGTCCCTAGTCCTGATTCAAAGATCCAGAGCACTCTTTCTGTGAACTTTATTGTGGTAAAAGTCTGTTCACCATGAAAGGAAAGGTCCCACACATTACTATCTGTACTTTGCACAAACACTGTTATTCCAGGTAGCAGGAGCTTTCCTCTGGAGTGAAATCATGAAACGGTGTAACTCTTTTCATGCACCACGTGTGCTGTTTTTAGTTTCAAGGATTTCATTGTGCCTTGCAAATGTCAATTGCTTAAGGCACACAGCTCAAGTAGGCATAATTTATCGCTTTTCATGATATTTATTACTGAGATCATTTGAGTGGAACCCAGGTGTTCTGGGGTGGAAACCCTTCCTCCTCAGCAAGCAGCACTCCCTGGCCCTCAGGGGGAGAAAATTCTCTTCAAAATGATTCCCAGGAATTCATTTCCTCAGCCTGTGATTAGGTTTTCTAGCCTTCCTTAATTCTGAGCTATGGTTCTACATTTGTGCAGCTGGGCAGACATCTGAGTTCAGGGTGTGTGGATGCTCAAACTGACCATCCTGACCAGACTTCTTCCAAAATTGCCATGAGGCCCACTTCTTACACAGGGACACTGCCTGTTCACAGAGAGAGCCCAAACTTACCCGGGAACAGAAATAAACAGCAGACATAGGAGACTTCCTAGGAAGTATGAATGCTGTAAATGTAAAGCAAGCATGGCTACTCTACTCCACACACCTCTCACAAGGTTGCCTGCCTACATATAGTGGTTGTGACATGAGTTTTTACTTGTTTACCAACTGCACATCAACTGGGATGTTTTTCAGTCTTTTGTTTAGACCATAGCAAATGTGAAGTGATAAAGGATGATTTTAATACTTGAGAGTGAATATTGCACCTGTATTTGACCTTGAAAAATTTCGAGGCTACTTTAATTTTAATCTCCTGTTTTTACTCACTCATGTGAGTAAGATTTGATAACACCCCCTCTCCCCCCAAGCCTTTAAAATTGCATTAGTTTTACTCTGATAGCTTTTCTAATTCTTTCATAGAAGTAGGGTAACGAACTGCTTTAAAAACAAAGTTTTCTACACAACTGGTTATAGTCATCCTTTAAAATAAATAGTGAGCAGTCCTGGTTGAAACCCGGGCAGCCCATGTTTCAAGAATTGCCAGTGCAGCAAGTCACAGTTTATAAATCTGTAGTATTACTGACAGCAACCTTTATCCTATAGCACTTGCCAAGATGAATATGAAGCATCAGAGACTAAGTTATATGTATGACCATCTTTTTTTTCCTTATCTGGTTAAGTTTCAATGTAGTATCTGGAAAAATACAGTTTTCTATTATTTGACCTCTGTTATGTTGAGCAGATATGGGATAGCATCAGTGTTTTGGTGGTGTTTTAGCAAGGGACCAGGGATTTGAGAACAATTAAAAGAACATTCATGTTGAATGGATGTATATAAATATGTTTTCCTGAGGTTTAGGTTTTTAACTGTTTTCCAGGTCTTCTGTCTTTAATAAATGGCTTCATTTTGTTGCAATTCTCCCTATGAGATCATCTACATTTGAACCAAAGTACTGAAATGTCATTTGACCAAGATGACTATTTTGAGATAGATTTACAGAGCACATTGACAGAAGCATGCTCTTAACTTGGGTTTTGGCACTGTAGCATGTTCACGGAGAGGAAAGAAGCAGAGAAGTTTCCACATCAGTACTGGCAAAAGTTTTCTGTGGACTAGCAAAGAACCAGGGCTAGAATATCTGCTCTCAAGAGGTAACTAAAGGCAGAGCTTCGGGGCTTGCCTTGCTCCACCTTTTTGTGCTGGCGGGTGACGTGGGGTCCCTGCTCCCCAGAAGAAGGTGTCTATAAGTGGAATACTTTGGCTGCGTAGCAGCAAAGAAAGGCTCTGTGTGATGACAGGTTGGGGAGCAAAAATAGACATTAAGTCCAAGACAGGCTTAGGAAATCTCCAAGTGGTTCACAGCTAGCTGACATTTATAAAATAAGAGAGAACAGCTGCAATGTGAGACTTGAGCTTCTACAGTCAGTGTGGCAGAAGGGATAAAGACAACAGTGGGGTTAAGAGTATCTATTCAGTATAAATTATACCTCTTGCTTTCTGTAAATAAATGACACGGCAGTAAATGCATCCCTGTGAGAGGCTGTACTGTTTTAGCTGTACTATTATACTTCAAAATATGCTGGTCTTGCATGTAGAAAAGGGTTCAGCCTCAGCAGACAGAGAACTGACATAAACAGCTTTGTGGACTCCTTGGTTTGCTTGAGTACCATGACCCTGTCACACCCTCTTGGATGTGGTCACCTTCCCTGTGCAGGCCAGCTCTGGTCCTGCTGGGACCTCCAGCACCTTACCTTCCTGGTTTGAGGCTAGCTGTACCACAGGCTGCTCTGGCTGGTAGATAGCCAAGTGAAAATAATCATCTACTACTACTAGCTAGGGATCAGGTTAAGAAAACTAAGGTCCAGTTAGAATTAAACTTGGCTAGGGATGTGAAAGATAACAGGAAGGGATTCTATAAGTACACTGCAAATAAAAGACAGACTAGGGACAACATAGGCCCCCTCTGGAAGCTATCAGGAGAACTGGCTACACAGGATTTGGAGAAGGCTGAGGTTCTGAATGACTTCTTTGCCTGGGTCTTCACTGGCAAATGCTCTGACCACACCACCCAAGTCTTGGAGGGCAGACACAGGGACTGTGAGAATGAAAACCTTGAGCCCACTGTAGGAGAGGATCTGGCTCAAGACCATCTTAAGAACCTGAATGTACACAAGTCCATGGGACCTGATGAAATCCATTTGCGGGTTGCAGTGAAGTTGCAAAGCCACTGGCCATCATATTTGAAAAATCATGGCAGTCAGGTGAAGTTCCCAATGACTGGAAAAAGGGAAATATAAACCCTATTTTCAAGAAGGGGGAAATGGATGACCCAGGGAATTACAGACCAGTCAGTCTCATCTCTGTGCCTGGCAAAATCTGGGAGCAGATTCTCCTGGAAGGCAGGCTAGGGCACATGAAAAACAGCAAGGTGCTTGGTGACAGCCAGCATGGCTTTACTAGGGAGAAATCCTGCCTGACCAATTTGGTGGCCTTCTATGATGGGGCTACAGAACTGCTGGACAGGGGTGGAGCAGCTGATGTCATCTACCTGGACTTGTGCAAAGCGTTCGACACTGTCCCACATGACATCCTTGTCTCTAAATTGGAGTGTCATCAATTTGATAGGTGGACCAATCGGTGGATGAAGAACTGGCTGGATGGTCGCACACAAAGAGTTGTGGTCAACGGTTCAATGTCTGGCTGGAGACCAGTAACAAGTGATGTCCTCAGGGATCGGTGTTGGGTCTTGTTCAACATCTTTGTCGGTGACATGGACAATAGGATTGAGTGTGCCCTCAGCAAGTTTGCCGATAACACCAAGCTGTGTGGTTCTGTTGATACCCTGGAAGGAAGGAATGCCATCCAGAGGGACCTTGACACGCTTGTGAGATGGGCTGATGCCAACCTTATGAAGTTTAACCATGCCAAGTGCAAGGTCCTACACCTGGGTCAGAACAATCCCAGGCACAGCTACAGGTTGGGCAAAGAAGAGATTCAGAGCAGCCCTGCGGAGAAGCACTTGGGGATGTTGGTCAATGATAAAATGAACATGATCCAGCTTCAGTGTGTGCTCGCAGCCCAGAAAGCCAACTGTATTGCATCAAAAGGAGCGTGACCAGCAGGTAGAAGGAAGTGATCCTGCCCCTCTACTCTGCTCTCGTGAGACCTCACTTGGAGTATTGTGTGCAGTTCTGGTGTTCTCAACATAAGAAGGACATGGAACTGTTGGAACAAGTCCAGAGGAGGGCCACGAGGATGATCAGGGGACTGGAGCACCTCCCGTATGAAGACAGGCTGAGAAAGTTGGGGCTGTTCAGCCTGGAGAAGAGAAGTCTGCGTGGAGACCTCATAGCAGCCTTCCAGTATCTGAAGGGGACCTATAGGGGTGCTGTGGAGGGACTCTTCATTAGGGACTGTAGTGACAGGACAAGGGGTAACGGGTTAAACAGGGGAAGTTTAGATTGGATGTAAGGAAGAATTTCTTTACTGTAAGTGTGGTGAGCCACTGGAATGGGTTGCCCAGGAAAGCTGTGAGTGCTCCATCCCTGGCGGTGTTCAAGGCAAGGTTGGACAGAGTCTTGCTTGACATGGTTTAGTGTGAGGTGTCCCTGCCCATGGCACGGGGGTTGGGACTAGATGATCTTAAGGCCCTTTCGAACCCTAACTATTCTATGATTTTATGATTCTACAAGCAAGAGCTGCTGTTCAATACCCAAATTAAAGCAAACCATCTTTCCTTGTTAGAAATACTCAAACTCAACCCTTATCAGGCTAGGCTTAAGGTGAGTGCTGGAAAGGACAAAAGTATTCAGAGGTGGTGAAAAATAATGCTGTGACACCTTTTTCTCTGTGGCAGAGAGCCACACAGAGACTAAAGTGGCTCCCAGCACTAATCAGGACAGCTGGTGGCCGTCTGCTCACACATCTGCTATCTTCCCCATCTGTACCATGCTGGAGCTGCAGCTGCTGGAGCATACCTGGTTACACCAGCCATGATTTGCCAGTGATGAGCAAACTATAGCCAGACCTTAGCACAGTTTTTCTGGTTTCAATGCAGGATGGAGCTTTTGGTCTATTCTCATCATTGGCCTATGACATTAAGATCTCAGAAAGATTTTACCTGATCTGCTTCAGATTCAATAGAAAGCACTGATTGCTGAAAAGGCAACCACTGATCATGTTAAAACAGTGATGGGAAGTGGTGCACCATACAAGAGGGGAGACCTACACAATCTGTGCTTAGGAAGGAGAGTAAATATTCAAAAAAAGGTTTTTAAAAGGTTTTTCACTGATAGGTGCTAAAGTCCTGACTCATTCCCACAGTGTCTTAAATTGATCATGACTTCCTGTGGGCAGAATGTGTCATATGCAGGTCATCTTTGCTTCACTGAGTTTCAAAGCCTTGTATTAGCTCATATATGGGCTGAAAAGAAAGATTTTTGCATTGAAATTTATCTGCAACCATTCAGGACTTTGGAAAAAAGTGTTATGGGAAAAAAATCTGTCTTTTTATATGTTGCTTTCTGTTGGCACAGAAAACCACAATTTAGGGCACTCTACAAACACATGCTTGACAATGTTTGTCATTCAGAAAGCAACAGATTTCAGTCAGTGAGAAACATCTCACTCCTCAGTTGTATTAGGAGCAGTATATCCTGTGTGGCAGTACATGAATGAGAAAGCAGAGGCAGGAGAGCTCCTAGGTGCATCAGTTGTGGAGACATGAACTGATCAGTAAATGGGAAGCCACAAGCAGGGCTTCGAGGTCCTGAGTAGGCATAGGCAGGGAAAGGGTACAGTAGTGAATCTATGAAAAAGAGATGAAAGGAGATGAGCTTGGGTAGGAGTGACCATGGGAAGGATATGATTTAAGAAACTTGGGGAGCAAAGCTCCCACCAGTTACCCCATAGAACATGAGGAGGGAGGTGGTAAAAAGTGGAGGCAGCTGTCTCCCTTTGAAGAGCTGGAGCTGGCAGGTCAGCAGTCATATTCAAACTCCCCATTTCCCTAAGGGTGAGCTTTGATCCCATGCTGTTGAAGACTTAGTATTGGTTATCAAGTGAAAAGCAGGCCAGAAGTGTACAGCTTGATTGACTCTTGTGAAAACATTTACACAGGCCAGATTTCATTCTTCCTTCTTGGAAACATCTCGGACCAGATCTCTTCAATTTACACAGTGTCTCCACTCCTGAAGCATCCTGTGACAGGGAGTTAGCTGTGTTTTGCTGCTTAAAGAAAGCCAAGTCCTATAGTTCATATTTTAACTTTCATCTCTGTTCAGAAAGACCATATATATGTATATGAGTTCAGGCATATCAGTTCCAGCTGTTGTGCATGATAACAAGGAGAAGGAAGGGACCAGCAATCGGTCTGCCAGGGAAGTTCCTACATAAGAAAATCCTGGTGATAAAGGCACTAAGAATTGTGGCATTACCCACTCTAAGAAGAAAACAGGGTGATTTTCTTTTTTTTTTTTTTTGTGCAAAAGCAAAAGGAGAGTAAATAACATATTTTGTCACATATCCCGAAGCTGGGGTTTAAACCATGATCCTCACAGTATTTGCCACATGTACAATGCTGTTAATATGGCAAAGCACAGGATTACTGCAACAATCATAGGGACTGGATAACTGCACTCATCCTGGGGTTGCATGCTGGATGTTGTAGTACTGGCTTTGTGGAGTAAGATATATTTAAGTAACTATGTCCAAATTTGACATGCTCCCATTACATAGCAACATTTTAAGAAGAGCAGGAATTAGTTCTACCAGTTAGTTAAATGCAAGAACTCTCTAATCCTTTCTTGTGAAATATTTGAGAAAAGGGAGCTTGTGTCTCAGATGTCTAACACAATAAAACCCAATACATTAAAACAAAGGAGGACAGGTACAGCAGTAATTGGATAAATAGGGCTTTTGCTGAATTAAGAGTTTTCACTGCTATTGCACATCAAGGAAACATTACAATCCACGTTTCTGTGGCTGGATAACGTGTTTTAATCTGAAAGGGTCAAATAGCCAATACAACTTTATATTAGTTAGAGAGAGAGCTGCTGAAACCCTGAGAGATTTAGCTTGTTCCTGGAATACGGTTTCAACACTTTGCCCTTTCATCTGCTTAATCAAGTATTTACTTGCTCTTTTGGATCTCTGTAAAAACGTAGCCTCACACTCCTCACTGTTAGAGGAAACTTGACTCACCTGCCACAGGAAGGTGGCTTCTGGGTTTCTTTAAATGATTCAAAATAAATTGAATCTATTTCTTGACTGAGATGTTCAGTGCTTAACTAGAAAAAGACATCAGGAAGAACTTTGCAGTATTATGGACAGTTAAGATTTTGAACGGTGAAGCTTTTCCCATGGAGCCCATAGACTTTCCATCACTGCAAGTCTGTAGGAAGAGATTAGATAAGTCCCAGTCAGCAATTACTTAGTTCTTCTACCAAGGGTAGGAAATGGAGTGGACAGTCATTCTGTTCTTAATTTTGGGAGAGGAACACATGTTCAGCCAGGAACAAATAGGACAGAGATTTCATGTGTTGTTCTCATCAATGATCTCATTGCTGAAAAGGTCCTGAATAAGCAAGAGGATTATTTAAATGATTGTAAAACATAACTTTAAAGTAGCTGACCTAAGTCAGTAAGTATTCATTAAAAGTTGCTAGAATGCACTTTGTGTGATAGGATCCTCAGGGATATTTTGCTCTCATGCTTGGTTAAGCATCCTAGATGCTAAATAGGCATTAGGGTGGGTTGAATTGAAAATCATGAAGTATGATGAAGTTAGTAAAGTATTGGGCAACATTTTATGCAATAAGACTGAAGTTTATGTAAGTGGCCAGCTAATCTGAGGGAGCAATTCATCAGGTTTTCCCTTTGCCTTTCTGCTATGTCCATATGTGAGGGAAAATGACTGATGTGATCCAGATGGATTGAGTGTCCTAGTCAGATTACCCCTGTGGATGCTCTTCACTTGCACTCCTCAGGCAAAAAAAAGTCAACTGGCATGCCCTATTGCATGCAGAAAAGAAGGCAAATGTATGTAGGTAATCTATATTTGAGTGTTTTTCTGAACCCAAACTATGCATGGTAGGTGACATTTGTAAGTAAACATAACATTTGAATATTGGCAGTGATCCCTAAAAAAAGAGAGATTTGTGATTCCCTATAATTGCTAAATATTTGAAATAAGAAAAAATTGAAATAAAAAAAAGAAATAAAAATGGAAACAATAAAAAATTGAAATAATAAAAAATTGAATTAATAAAAAATTGAAATAATAAAAAATGGCACTTAAACCAATTATATGGTAAACCAATATTATGCTTTTTCCTTTTTCTTTCCCTTTCCTCTTTTCTCTCATTTTCCCTTTTCTCTCTTCCTCCCTCCAATCAAAACTGTGCACAAGCCTGAGAAGGCAGCTGCCTGAAGAAGTGTTTTTATGCAAATTCCCTATGGCCCCATGCCTCAGATTCTATCTTGCTTTTTGTGCTGAATGAACTGTTGTTTCCTCCACAAAGGCTGGTGCAGACCATTGGACCTTCAAATGATGTAAACCCACCTGCTTCTGTAGCTTAAAAAGTAGCTATAGCATTTTACACCAGCAAAGGAGGCAGTGCATTTATACTACATATAAAAAAAATAAAGAGAAAAATTAAGCAATCTGTGCTTGTATTTGAACCTCTGTCTCACAATGGACAAAACCTTGACAACCTGAAATTCTCTAACATTGTCTAAAAGAGCACATTTCTCACTTGATGCCTAATTACAGTGCTGGGACTGAGCAGAGAGGTTCTTCTGCTCCTCTGGGAAAGCTGCCTGTCTGGTTTAGCTGGGAGAAAGACCAGGTTGACCTCTACAATCTCCTTTCAGAGAAGAGCATCCTGGAAATGTTGAGGGTTGACCTAAGACTGCATACATCTGTTTTGTCATCTATTGAGGTGGACACTGTTAAAAGCAGTTGCTCCAGACTTGTTAGGACCACTGGCAGACATGCTGAATTGCTATATGTTTCTCTGGTAAAGTAGATTCTACCCAAAACCAACAACAACTATTATTGATGATATAATTTTCTTTCGGTGTAGTTATGCAAAATACCTGTCTATAGATGAGGATTAAGAGGCTTTATTACTCTTTCAGCACTGCATGACTTAAAGACAAAAAACTGAAGGAGCCTTTCGGATCCAGGGAGCCTCCATGTGTTGCTTTTTCACTGAAACCCAAGAGGATGTGCCATCAGAAGGCTGGATTAACTCATGGGCACAGTTTCATGATAAGACATCTCTGTGAGAGAGAACACTGGAAGGAGTTGGAGTGAATATCCTGTCTGAGGGCTCTAGAGACACAATGACACTGCAAAGCAGGGGTATTTACTCCAGGGAAATGGCTGAGCACCATTAGTTTGCAGAGTGGTTGACTTTTCAGAGAGTTTTAGAGTTGTGCAGTCCTGAGCAGCATCCAGGGCTTCATATAGGAACGTCAGGTCTTAAACACGTGCTTAATTTTAAGCATGTGAACAATCCCACTGACTATGTGATTAGTATATATGGAGCTGCTAACTACCTGGAAACATACATAGCTGGGCTTTCACTACAGCCCAGCTTGCAATGCACTCTCCTGAGCAAGCAGATAGGAAGGAACAGTGAATCACCATCACTGCTACTCACAGGTTAGTGGCATACCTGATTATAGCTTGGCTGACATCAATATCGTGCACCAGTTGTGCCCCCTATCTGTGCACACAGCAGTTTACAGAAGTGATGCTGGAGCAACACACTGATGCAGTAGTTTTGTTTGAAACAAACTTGCTGCCAAGATAAAGTTCTCTGCCCTCTTCCTCCCATTTGTGTTTCAGCTGTAGGGAACCATGGCAGTCAGTATGTTGTAGATTATTCAGATCCTGGCAGAAAAATTCAAAATCAAAAGGTGAGTGAATGGGGGTGGAAGGGAAAGACTTTGAATTAAACATACTCTTTATTCTTTTTATTGGGTGCCAAAAGCTCATGATCTGAGTAGAAGCTGTTAGCACTTGAAAACCTCTGAGTCACCCAGACCTCTCTTTATGCCTTGGAATAGGATGGGTGGAAGTTCTATCACCTCACTTATGTACCTAAAATTAATCATCCAAACCCAGGTCAGTCACCTTGAGTCTCCTCAGGAGAAAAAGCCTCCTTCATGTGCAATTCTTCTTGCCTTAAGCCACCTGTATACCTCTTCTCTCCACTGGTAGAATGAGTCTTGGGTTTTTAGTGTTTCAGACCACTGTACTTTTAAGTGTTTGAAATTAATAAGAGAATTGCCTTACTAAATTGTGATAGAAAAATGTCAGTAGGCATGCTGGATCAGACTCAAATTCCACCTACACAGGTGGGCTACTATGTGCCCACATCCCATGGCAGGTCGCTGGGAAGGAAGCAGGGTGAGAGTATAGAATACCTACATCCCATAGTAATTTCTTGCTCAGGGACTTTATCCCACCAAGATCCTCAATTAATTTAAAAATCAGTAACTGTCAGGCCAAGATAGAAACTGCTTGATCCCAATTCTGTTTTCAAGTACCTGTATGCAATATTAATCTAGAGGTCTATGAGTAGGTTTGCATACATGCTGGATAGAACTTGCCAGAAACACGTGGCTTCATGGACTTCTGAAGACTGCTCAATTTCATGGAAACACTGCGCACAGATTTTCTTGCCAGGCATGGATATAAGCTAGTCAGTAGAGATCTAGGATTACCTTAACTTGTGCCATTTTACCTACCCTCATATATCCCTTCTGGCCTCAATGTGCCACTCCAGCAAGGTGTGGGCCTCCTGTAGGTTCTGCACCATGTCTATCAGCCCTGTGCCGATTTCTTATGTGTTTCATGCTGTTTCATGTGGCATTAGCTGCCAGTGCTTTGGCATCTAAAACCTGCTGGATATGACTGGTTAGCAGCATGCTAGCAAGGTGCTGCTGACTGTCAACTACGTGGGCCATAATAGGACCTTACAAACCTGGTGCACATGGACAGACCTTCACTGAAACTAGATCTTATTCCAGCTGCTTTCCGCTAACTCCTCTGCTGAACACAGTGCTCTAATGACACTTTTAAGCCACATCTATTTTTTGACTTTTGAGATTAATTTGGAAATTAAGGTAGAAATTGAACAGTTAAAATGAGAACAAAATGAAAAACAAAAAAAATAAAGTCTCTAACCAATAATGTTATTTTTTTCAGGCTGCTTAAAAAGGTCAGTTTCATCCATCATGTGTTCCAGCATAACATTATTAATGTTATATTATATAACAGTAATTTAAAGGCGACCTGCATTTTACCCTATGCCATTCTTGCCTTTCCTTTCCAGTTGAGTAATCTTCTCCATAGACCACTGCTTACATGCCATGAACATTTATTAGCTGTGCACTGCCATCTTCACGCTGTGTGATTCCACACTGCTGCTCTAACCTTCGCAATTTCTGTTGTAAGAGGATTTTAATTCCTTCACCTAGACTTTGTGCTAATGTTTTCTGTGGGTAGGAGCAGTATCTCTGCTGCTCCCAATTGTTCTGTGTGGGTGAGCCGAAGAGCTGGAGTCAGCAGAGAAAGGATGCAGCCAGCATCTCACTGCTGCTTGTGCTCAGGAAGATGGAACCACACACATCAGCTAAGCAGCAGCGCAGCAAGGACCGTTTCAACCAACGTGTAGGCTTCCACCACGAGCCATGGTGAGGTCATAACTGGGCAAACAAGACATTTTGAGCGAGGGTGTGAGCACCAAAATCTCTGTTACCAGATGTACTTACAGGCATTTTGAAAAGGGACCCACCAGGGCAATCCCCCAGTTATCACCCACCTCCTGCACGTTCTTGGATCAGGAAAGCAAGTTTAGGTTTTTATTAAAACCTAGAAACTGCACTCTCATTTCTTTTATCTAAAAGACAACTTAGCTGCAAATTCTGCTAATGTGACCTGTCAGCACCCAAGGAGATCAGATAAAAAGGTAAACCTTTCACTTTGTTATCTCTCAGAGCAAGGATATTCTAAGGGTTTTGCTTGCCATACGTCCTCAAGTGTCAGTACAAAGCCAGATGTGGACTTTATTTTTACCTCTTTTATCAAATATTCTTGGAGTTTATCTCTTCAACGTTTTGTTTTGTTTAGTTTTGTTTTGGTTTGGTTTCCCTCATCTTTTGCCTCCTTTTTTCCTTATTTAGGTTTTAAAATTTGTTTTATATGTCCGAATCTAGAATCCACATTTCTTGTTAGGTAACATTTCTTCAAGCTAAGTGAAGAAATGGTGTTATATTCAAGAGTATGATTTAAAGGTAGCTTACTCAGTACAGCAGAGCCTTTCTGCTGACACAGAAGGTGATGTGCCAGACTTGCACACAGAACAGAAAGAGCAGCGCATTTTTAAGTTCCCTTCCATAAGCTGAAGGTGTTTATGTGCATCATAAATATATGTGCGTTATAAACATTCAGACATCTGCTGGGGAAAACATAACTACACCAAAAATGATTACAATATGATCAGAATTCACAGTTTTCCTATCACCCAAGAAAACTGGAGTCCTCAAAAAAAAGATCTTTGCACGAAGGTATTTTCCAGTGTCCAAACTTGAGTGTCTGGAAAACAGAGATTAGTCCATCATGAATAGATCATTCCAACTAATTCATTAGCCTCTGTTGAACAAAACCCAACAATCATTTAATTTCACTTAGTCTTATTCATCTGGAGTTCTTCTCCTCATCTTGTTTAAGTCTTTTTGACAAGAGTTATAGGGAAGAGAAAGAAACTGTAACAGAGTCCAAAAAATATATCCCAAAACAAAACCAATGTTTTCTTTCCCACATTCCACACAAACTCTCCCCCTCCCCCCAAAAAAATCCATCCAGCCAACCAACAATGTAAGATTGTCATTGCAAAATAAAATAAACTATCTTAGTTTTCTGTTGTTGGTCCTGCACAAACAGGAAGATCAGGGTGAGTGGTACAGGTAGGGTAGGGTAGGGTAGAAGGTACCTACATAGGGATGGAGGGGAGGGGGAAGAAATTTAGGTTCTATGTCTCAAAAGAGTTTTTCACTCTTCCAGGGACAGATATGTCAAAGAGGCCTTTCCAAGACCAAGGAAAGATGTTCCCATCTTTGAGGATCTTCTCTAGTGTGATACTAGTGAGAAGCAGGGTTCTCCATGTGTTGGCTGGACTGCATCCTATACCCCACCTCCCCAGCAGGACATACAACCAGGCTCCCAAGTTCTCTGATGGTAGCCCTAAAGACAGTGTAGCATTTAACATAGGATCTAAAAGCCTGCCTGGATTCTGTGTGCCTTCTGGAGGGACCCCTCAGACTGACCCCCAGCTCATTCTCTGCTCTTCAATTAGACAGACTAAAGCTATCCAACTGGGAAATGTGTACACTTAGACAACTGTATTTCCCAGCTGTGCTAGAGCTTCACTTCTGCTCCTACAGGCAACTCTCAATGTGACAGTAGTGAGGTTATCCGAAAATAAGCTCCAAGGGAGCTGCAAATCCCATGGGGGGCGGCAGCATCATGGTGTCTTGAAACATGTACCTAAAAAAACTTGGAGCTCCCCCAGATTGGTGTGTGTGCCATAGAAATGTATAGCTATGGTGTCAACAGAGCCCTGTGGTGCATTTGAACACTAGGGAGAGGCCCCGTGGGAGTGTGGAGAATGAAGACACTTCCCAGTGACCAAAGTCAAAAGTCCCAAGCAAGCATGGAGCTTGGTACTTTTGAAGATGGGGTCTTCAGGGCTTTACAAAGTAAGGGTAGTATCCACCTCACCTAACAGCTGAATGCGTAGGTCACACTGTCTTTACACAGTGAGAAATAGGCACAACTTAGCTCCTCCTAAACCAGAGATGATTTGCTCTGTGTAAATGCACTGTGGACATGTAAGGCTAGGGCAGATAAACCCTCCTCTAGGAGTTCAGCTTTGCACATCTGTTTCCTAAAATTGTAGCTGGAATTTGCACACATTGATCCCTGTTACGCTAGATTCATTCTGTCCATTTTCAACCAGCACAGACTGATTGGTGGAAAAGTGTTACAAAAATCCAGCCCAAAATACTTTGGTAATTCTCATTCTCAATCAGTTCAGATTTTATATGCTATTATTTCAAATTCTAAGCATGGAGGAATGGGAAAGTGTGTGTCACTTCAAGTACATGAGATCACAAGACAACAGCAGAAACATCTTGAAATCTTACTATTGTCTACAACTAGATGTATGTTTCTCTGAAATGAAGAGGTTTGTGTATAAACAAAGCAGCTCTGCTTACACAGGATCTCTAAAAAACTGATTATAAAGCCATTTAGCAGAGATTTGATTGACTATATAGCTGGAATCTCTCTGTTCTTCTCAGTTAGAAGCATCTGTGAGTTCCTCTCTTTGAGCTACAAATGACTCTCAAAGAATTTAGTCTCCTTCCCAATTCATCTGCCTTTTCTCATGTGCATGTACCATATAAACATAAATGGTTAGCTACTGGAGTAATCATGAAATGCACTTGGAGATTAATTATTGTTTTAAAAACACATATTGTAAAAATAAATGGTAAATATTTGTGGAAGAAGTTTACATTCTTTTTTTCTTTTCAAGTATAAATAAATTGAGTTTAAAGAGGCTATTACATTAGCAGCTGGCAAGATGCTCACTTAATCCATCATGTTTCCATAACCACAGAGCTCACAGAGGAATGACGGACGTGGGGCACTGGCAGCCTTTCTTCTCTTGTGCAAATGTACACCCATGGATATAACCCATGTAAAGAACATTTTATGATACTCCTCCATAGTCCCCTGAGCAAAGCCATGGTCTGTAGTAGGGCATAATATGCACATTCTGCATCATGTTCCTTTTCTCCATGGACTTGCATGGAATATTTGAGCAAAGGCCAGATCCCATTAAGTCAGTGCAAAAACATCTACTGACCTCAGCTCAGGTCAGAGCTATATGTTCTGTTTGGCCTGGCCGTATATAACTTGTCTTTTCCCACCCAGTAGAAATCTGTGCTGACTGCAGTGGCTGTATCAGCTTTCCAGATATCTTCTCTCCTCTCATCATCACTAAATTTGGCATTTCAACCATTTTAAGCTTCATTCCCAAAACAAGAATGGATTAGGTCAAGTGCAGCAGGAAAGCCATGTATTTGAGTACCTGGCATACCACACTGCAACACCATTCATCTTCAGTTCCAGACAGGCTGCTGGTCAGAAATCAGTACTCTAGGCTGATACAGCATGAGCATAATTTAATTGTCATAGTACACATACAGGCTCTGAGAGAGGACAACATCAAGCTTTTAGTGTATTTTCATTTGGCACAAAGATAAGAACAGATCAAAAAGGGCTGGAATCCTCGACTTAGTCTCTGCTGTCAGAGGGCAAAGGGTCAAGTCCAATTCCCCAGGACTGAAGCCACCTCGACTGAGTGTCATCTGGATCCTCCTATCATGTGACAGCTCAGAGTCTTAACTTGTCTCACCATCACCTCACTGCTAGGTGGTCCTCATATCTGCCAGAGGAGGTCTTTTTACAGCAGCTGACACCTGGTAATTCCAGTCTTTAATCTTATCTCTGCAGGTTAATGGCAGATGTAGACCAGAACTTGAAATATCCAGGCCCTTCCCTAAGGCAGGCACCTCCAGGGCCTTGTTTGCTCACACTGATTTATTTAGATCTGCTGCATCTGGAGCAACAGCATGCCTTGTTCTTGCCAGATTCACCTGAGATCACACTGTACAGCCGCCAAAGCAGGAGGGCATGCAGCCATGCAGACACAAGAAAAGATGCACCCATCCCACTAGCCTGGCCAAAACCAGAGGTAACTGGAAATTCAGTATAGAAAGCAGCTGGCTGAATTCTTCATTGCAAATCACAGAGCAAATTACAGAAGGCTGCACCAAATAGACTTCATCTGAGATACCTTCCTTTACCTTTTCCTAAGAACATGCAGTGTTTTTAGAATCTTCTTGTCTATTAAACAAGCCAATTTAGCAGCACTCCGAGATGTTTCCCTTCATCATTCATCTCTTGATTAGCTGTTTTCCTGGTTAGACTGGGAGTTTTCTGATTGGTGTTTTATTGAAATGAAGCCTCAAAGCATCTCTAAACACCTCTCTCTCTTTTCCTTCCTACTGTCTATTTCAGTAGTAGACAGTCAGTCTTACTGTCTTATTATAGTCTTACATATTTCAGCCTTGATTAAACCTCTGAGTATGCAAAAAGCACCCTCCAGCTTTAAGTTGCTTTTACTGAGAAAATAACTCTTTGGAATGTGACTTCCTTTCCTTCTTTACCTTCCTGGGTAGGAAGTGGATTTAGACAAATTTTCTTGACTTAGCTCTGTCCAAGTTTTTATTGTTTTTGTAATATCTTACAAAAGCAATATATTCAAACACGTTTATGGCAACACTGTTTCATGGGTACTGCCCATACCATGTTAACACAGCAGATAAATCAAACTGGCATTTGGAGGACTTAGTCAAGGCTCTCTATTCCTCATTTTGCCTGTGTTATGGCTTTGGGTCCATTGCAGATCTTAACTCAGGAAGTGTTTGCTTCAGTAGTTCTGGTTTGGAAAATTTGGAACAACCATTACAGTGAGACTTCAAGCCAAACCAGCAGAAATACTGCTCATGATTTTAATTCTTCAGAGCTTTCATGTTCGCACCCAAAGGCTACTGCAAGACCAACTGTCTTTGAGGCTGACAACCTTCTTCAACTTTGGTTTAAAGAGTTGAGCCACATTGCATAGTTCCAGTAAGTAAGCCTATTTCAAGATCAGATCTATGGTGCTGGTGGATTCACATGCCACAACTAGTGGTTACTTTCCCTGGAAAAGGAAGCAATGCCTAACTTAGGGACACTTGAAAACTATGAACAGGGGTTTTCATATGCATTGCACATGTTTTTATTCTAGGGGAGTTTCCAGTATTCTCAGGCAAACCAAATACAGCAGTGTCCCTAAAAAACTGGCAGGAAGGAAATAACTGTTTTGCCAAATTAAAGGGTAATATGTGCATGTTGTAACAGAAAAATATTTTGCAGTCTAGTCCCTTCCAAGTCAGCAGCATACTTCAGCTCCTTTAGCTGATAAAAGGTGTATATATGATTAGGTTTTTGCCTACCTTCAGTGAGTAGATAATACACGACTATCTTATTTTCTGCTGGGATTTACACCATTCCATCAGTGAACAAAAATGACTTCTCTAAAGTGCTGCACAGTCCTCACATCTATTAGCAAAAACTTCTTGCAGAATGCTTGTTCAAATGTCTTGGAAATGCCTGCTCAGAAATATATTTGCCTGACAAAGGGCTGGGTTTCACTGCATTATTATAAATGTGTAGCTGCACAAAAAAACCCAGATACTTGGTAACTGGTATTTATTTTCTTACCTTTCAAGATTCTCACCCCAAAAGGTAAACACAACGGATTTAATTGGATTGTATGATAATGGGTTTTTTTTTTAGTTATGTAAATAGCAACCACATACACACCCACATGTGCACTCTAACATTCCCTAGTGATCTGGATTAAGACAGAGAAGTGAGCAATGTGAAGCTCTCAGACCCTGTTATGAGATCTGACAATATACGTTACAGGCTGTAAGGACCTCATGCTGTAGGGCACTGTGCACCTTCTACCTACCACTGCAGTCACAGGCTTAAATCTCTTGTAATGACTCAGAAATATCACAAACCTATACACATCCTAACAGAAGCATTCTTTTTCACCAGACAAGCCATGTGCCCAGAAGGGAGGACTCTGCTCTGAAGGGACGCATGGACAGAGCGACTTCCCCAAGGCTGCTTCCTCCCGTGGTGGCTCAGCACCATTCTTGACACCTTCCAGCATGCCATCCCGCTGGCCAGACTGCCTTGTCTGTCTCTTGCCCTGTGTTGGTGCCGGACCTGCATACCAAGGCCTCTGCTCTCATGGCTGCCCATCTGCCTCTGTCACTATGCAGCCACAGGGAGCATCAGAATGCATGAATGCAAAAGATGACACGATGCTCACCTGTCTAGTCATCAGCACCTATGGCCATGACAATACAGGATCCAGGGGATGCAAACACAGTCTTGCAGCACCAAACAGCAGAGGAAGCGGGCAGGATACAATGATCCCGCACTGCTTACTCTGTTATCCCCAATACTCTAGGCACGGTTGCCAGCAGATGGCACTCATTATATGTTTGACTTGTCTGCAACCTTGGTGCAAAAAGTTCCGTGAAAACAGATGTGTCCTACTCTGCCCCTGTGTGTTTCATGGGCTGTTGCTTTCCATTCATTTTATCTCACAGTCAGGGCTATGACTTCAGCACGGTGCATATTGCAAGGCAAACTGGAGCAGTGTGGAGATGATGGGCAGAAATGTCTCTTGGTGGCAGAGGGGCAATGGCTGCTGGGATCCCAGTGTCCCGTATTCAGCTGAATAGCACCAGCAGCTACACTCCTTCTCAGCTTTTGCAGAAGCAAGTAGCAGGGTAAATATTTGCATCTCAAATGTCGCAGGGGGTATCGGCTGATCTCCCCAAACACACACTTTAACTCCAACCGTTAGCTTAAAAAGGAGCTGAAGAATAAGAAGGCCAGCAAGGTAACAGGGGAAGGAGGAAGGGGAATGTGTAAAAGCAAACGCTAGAAATGGTCAATGCAACCACCAGACTTGACCCAGCTGCACACACAGATGGTAAGAGATTTGTCTTGCATCAAAGCACATCTTTTAAAAGGATATCTAATCTCTCCTTCAAGAGCCCAGGCAGTACTGAATCTGCACTACAGTAATTTCCTGGCTTGCAAAAGTAGAGAATTATTTTAAGTATGAATTTGCCTGATTCCAACTTCTAGCCACTGGACCTTGTTACACCCCATCAGAAAGGCTGAATACACTTATCTCCAACCACAAGGATCCCTGTCCAGCCCTCAGCTGACTTGTGTGGCTCCCCACTATTTCTGCTTCCTTCTGTCAGCAATGCTTTGGGTGCATGCAGAGCCCAAGGAATTGCACCAGCACAGATGACCTGGTGTCTGTCCCCATTTCTGCAATGCTATCACACAGATGTGACAAAGTGCCCTGGCAGGGGCACCTGGATGCCCTTGTCCTGACTGACCCTCCAACATTGTTGTATGAGAGGGGACTGCCCAGCTCACTGTTGTTTGTCTGAGACTGGAAATTTCTCATTCAGTTTTCATGAGAAACGTGATGAATGGAGGGACATTGAGAAGAACATGTCAAATGCATTGTCCTTGTTTCAGCTGTTATACAATTTTCTTCCTAGTAGCTGGTGCAGCACTGTATTTTGGCACTAGTCTGAGAATAATGCTGATAACAATTTTCTCAGACTAATTGATGTTTTAGGTATTGCCAAGTGTTGCTTACCCCGATCAAGGACTTTTCAGTCTCATGTTCTGCCAGTGAGGAGCGTCATGGGAAGTTGGGAGGAAGCAGACACAGGACACCTGACCCAAACTAGCCAAAAGGGTATTCCATACCACAGCACATCATGCCCAGTATATAAACTATGGAGAGTTGGCCAGGAGCTACTGATGGCTGCTGGGGGTAAGCTGGGCACCAGTGGTGAAAAATTGTATTGTGCACCACTGTCGTTGTGGGTTTATCTCTCCCTTTTTTCTTGTTTTCTCATTTTAAATTATTAGCATTGGTGTCAGTGTCAGTATTATATTGTACTTTATTTTAGTTATTACTCTGTTCTTATTTCGGCAGACGGCCTGGCCCAGCGTTCCTTGAAACCCTCTAAGTCTTTCACTTGATTTCACTGACCATGTCAGTACTGCTCTGGGATGCTTGGCTGGAAGGGACAGGAGGGGAGCATAACTGTGCTTATTCTCTCCTACTTGTAGTGATACACATTATGCAACCATTCCTCCCTTAGCCCCTGACTCTTCTTTCACAAATTAGCAGTTTTCCTTTGTCTTCCCTTGGGAGTCCTGGCAAGCTGCTTTTACAGAATAAAGTACCAAAGACCTAATTCACCTCAGCTACTTTTCTGCAGCAATTACTTTACCACAAGGTACTTTCTGCTATATGCAGCAGTCAACTAGAGAAGAAGCTGATAATCCAGCTATCTGTTACAGCAAACCCTATGTGATATGTGCTGATCCTTGCCACTATTTTTAGGAGCTAACAGATCCCTGACATTTAGAAAGGTGCTGATTAATTGTAGGTAAACCTGAAGTGGCAGGAAACTTATGTCCATCCCTAGTTTAAGCACAGACAAAGAGTAACATGAGTGAGGCACTGCTGGTAAACTTAATTGGTGTCTCTTGTTAAGTTTGTTTCTAAAAGCCCTGTAGCTCCTCAGTGCGAGCCCAAATCTCTGTTGGGCCCAGCTGCTGACCTCACTACAGTGTCATGGACCCGTCATCATGACCAAAAGCACTCTGTCAACCATGACAGGTTTCTTGAGGGTGAGAGAGTGAATGTAATAAGGTATTCAAAAGCTGATTTCAGCAATGTTACACTTGTACATCAGTGCTGGGTTTTTAAGGTGCTGGATTATTTTTTCAAGCCTAATGTTTTTAAGATCCTAAGTGACAACATAAATCATAGCCTGACAACTAAATACCATTTACCAGGAGACTTGCAAGCATCTTTATTACTCCTTGTCTTCCTGACATATTCAAAATTATTGCTTGCTTTACGGAACGACACATATATCCAGAGCAGATTATTAAACTTTCATAGTAATTAAAGTACACTTTGTCTTCATCTCCTCAATATTCATAAAGGGTCACTGAAAATTTGCTCTTTTCTGAGCTCAGAATTGTGAAGTTTGTCTCCCAGGTGGTTACTTTAGAAAGTTATAGGTCACTAAAGGTAACCTGTCTGCAGTGGAAAAGCTTGGGCAACCCAAATCATCAAAGCCAGTGTTAAGAGATCTGGCAGCACCACAAGGGATGGCCATGCCCTGCTCCCTGTTGTCCTCTGTGGTGTCAAGTGTTCACCATTCTCACACCACAGCCTCTTCTCTGCCAACAGGCACAGCTTTCCTCCACACACCCTGGGGGCAGGTTGGGCAGTGGTGCTAGGCACTCCCAGATCCTTGCTGGGTGATGAGCAGGAATATGGGCAGGGAGACCTACCATCGTTGCCCCTAATCCCACCTTCCCAGGCTTGTGGGCTTTTTGCCTTCTTGCCATCACTGCTGTCTTTGGTTTCACAAATTTTACAGTCCTGAGCCTGCAGCTATCTCACACCATATGTACCACATTGCAGCTTGGATAATTGGTTTTGCCACTGTTATGGATCATTGCTGTATTTCCCCCAGAACAAACAACAAATCTGAAAAGGTATTTCTGTAAACACATGTATCTATCCCCTTTGCCCAAGGCAGGATCAACTCCATCTAAGTCTGGCCTCTCATCAGGCTGGAGATTTCACAACCCTCCTAGGGAATCTGTATTGGTGGCTTCTGACTGTGAGAGAAGATCTAATATCTAACTAACCTCAAACTTCTTGTCCTTCCGTTTCCTCCAATTCTCTGTATCTTACTTAGAGGAGGCACAGAAAAGAGCTAATTCTCTTCCTCTGTGCAGTTTTACACATCTGAGTACTGTTAGAGCATCTCCTTTCAGTCTTCTGGCAAGGCTCCCACCTTTCTTTCAACTTTGTCTTGCAACAATTCTGTCTACCCTTCTCAGTAAAATGTCTGTTTTTTTACTACAGCAGCTTGACACTGTTGATTCAGGGAGCCTGACATCATATGTTATCCCCAGGTCTTCTTCTACATGCCTAAGATCTTACCATTCAGCTTATTCAGTCTTGTACTGAAACAGATAATTGTTTTTCTACCCAAGCACGGCATTCTACAATTTGCTTTCTCAATTGCTCCCCTTTTCCATCAGTTCAGACCTTTGCTCCAACTTGTCAAGATCATTTTGAACTCTCACCCTGTCTTCCAGCTCTCTGGAAACTTGGCAGCAGATCTGAATTTAGTAAGCATGTTCTTTCTTTCATCTTCCCAGTCATTGAGGAAAACAGTGAATACTGCTATCCCCAGGAGATTCAGTACCCAACCTCCAATGCAACGCTGCATCACTGGCAGCTACTCTTTGTATATGATTTCCACTTGGTTCCTGTTTCCCAAGCAGTCTTATAAGGATATCTTACAAAATACTGGGTAAAATGCTTATACGGTCAGGATGTATTGCTTCCTTACTTCACCTCATTCTCAAGGCCTGTTTCTCTATCCTTGAAAGGATAAGGAGTGATTTGAAATGATTTGTTGTTGAGGTATCAGCGTTAATTGTTCTTCATCTCTTTTTCACCTTCTAGGAGCCCCAAAATAAATTTTTGGATGACTTCTTTGATATTTCCCTGGTTAACTAAAATTATATAAAATTATAGTTTATAATTCCCTGTCTCTCTTACCTCTTCCTTTA
Organism: Melopsittacus undulatus; assembly: GCF_012275295.1. Taxonomy (NCBI): domain Eukaryota; kingdom Metazoa; phylum Chordata; class Aves; order Psittaciformes; family Psittaculidae; genus Melopsittacus; species Melopsittacus undulatus. Next base: position 82,624,647 of record NC_047529.1, on the reverse strand, counting down.
AATGAGGGGCACTGTGTTTGGTCTTCGTTGATCTCCAGGAACATAGTTTGTCTCCCACAGGCTCTGCTAGTTTGGTTTGTCTCTGTCTTGCCTCCTGAATTGAGTCTGTGGCCTTGTGCATGATATGGCCATTACCATTTAGCCTTAACTCTTGCCATTTGGAAGCCTATGTATGGGGCTAGATCTATTTTCTTTCACCCTGGAGGTTGGAATCTCACTCCCATATATGATTTTAATACCTCAGAATAAGCACAGAGATGATAGCTACAGTATAACGATGATTTCTGAACTCTTAATTATTCTCTGTTTTTTTGTGTTCAGTTTGGTGTGGTTTTTTTGTTTGGGTTTTGTTTGTTTTTAATTACTTAAGAATAGTCTGATATTGCATCTCTGAATTCTGTTTCAAGTCACAGTACTCTTGTGCTCTCACCTGCTCTTTCAAGGTGTTCCAAACATTTCTGCAAGCATCAATGCTTTATTCACTTCCCTGCCTCACTCCCCCCATATAGGAGATAGAAAAGTGTTTTTCTTCTATTTTCTTTACCAGGATCCCCCAGATAAATTCAATAAGTAGACCTAATTCTTGCTTTCCTTGTGCTTATGCTTCAGAATTTGTTTATCTGGACTACCAGCTTTCTGGGTGGTCTGTGCATCTCATGTTGTCTATTCCCATCTACCACTTTGTTTGTCAATTAATCACAGCCAATTCCTTGCTGTGGGGCTTACCAGGCTAATGGCTACCAGCATGTTCCATATACTGTGTGCTGGCAGATATCACAAGGAAATTACAATCTTGCAACAGCTAAACTGGCTTTTTAATGAGAGGAAACATTTCCGGAGATGCTATGATCAAGCTAGCACTCTAAGCAAGTACACGCAAGCTGACTTTCTTCTTTCCTATATACTAATCCCATCTTGTCCCACCCTTGCAGATTTCATGCAAGCTGTTATGTTTCATAATGGCAGGGTCCAAAAGCCCTGGTCTGAGTGCCTTCCAGACTGGGGTGGCCTCATGCTGATGCCCCTTGATTTGAACCATTTCCTCTGTTATTTGATTCCATTTTGCACCATCTGTGTGAGGAGATGGTTGAGGGAGATGTGCGTAAGAACCCAGAAGAGTCCTAATAAATTGTATGATTTGCTGTGGAAGTACTCAGTGGCTTCAGAGTTTTACAGACAGCTAAGAAGGAAGCCTGTGGGTCTGATGCCTAAGTAAATAGCCCTCTTAAATATTTCACTCACTCAGTTCCTTGGGATGGCTCAAGTTCAGCATTGAGCAGCTTTACAGCCACTTCATAATGGAGGAGGGAGGGAAGCAGTAATTAAACTATCTCCTTTTGGCAGTGCCACCTCTGTCGCTCAAACTAATGAGGAGGCTTGATGCCAGACAGGAAAATGAGCTGGGAGTACAGGGTTTGCAGCACTCCCCTGGCATGCACAGTCTGCAGATACCTTCAGAGGACAGGCTGTACCTGAGCTGAGTTCAGCCCTGCTTTGCCCCTTCTGAGGAGGAAGCCAGTGAAGGGGCTGTGAAGGGGATGGAAGACTCTTAACATGCATGCACACAGCCTTCCAACTGTCTGGGAAAGAGCTCTATGTACCTATGGTTTTGGCCTGTCTCTCCAATCTCCCAATTATTTTATATCATTTAGAAGATACCAAGCCTCAGAAATGTGTGTTTCTCTTACAGACCTACCAACAAGCTGAGAAATATTGATCACGTTTCCAATGTTTCATTCATGTTCTTCAAGCCCCTGGGAGCCTGCTTCCAAACTGCCCAGACCCATGGTGATTCTGGGTTATGGCAATGTTTTTGTGACTACACAAACCAATAGATATGAAGGTGTTTGACTGGGACACTAATGAAGCCAACCCCCTGCATGGACAGCCACTGGGGCTCTTTAGGGGTGCACATCTCTTGGGGGCTCTTTAGGGGTGCAGGGCATACCTCTTGGGCATATCTGGATGAAGGGTATTTGTGTCTGCATTGTATGGGCCCATGCCCAGGACTGCAACCAGCATCTGTCACAGTAATGCTGACAGCATTCCCTCAGGAATTTCCTCTTGGCCTTTTCTTCATTTACTGGTTCTGCTTGGAAAGCTTTTGTCTTCTGTCTTCACCCAGAAGTGCTCACTGAACTCAGGACTACTCTTTCCATTGACATAAGTCAGGACCATTTACCAGCAGACTCAATGTGCTGTTTGCTTTCTATTTGTATTACCAGCCAAGCCAGCACTGCTGCAACTACAGTGAGTAAACTGAGCCACTCTCTGACACCCATTCCTCTCCGCTCTCTCCCAGTGCCATGTCTTGTCCAAGCCCCAGTGCCCAGTAATCATAAGTTAGGTTAGTTTGGGAAATCATGGGATTTAAAAAATATTGCATATGGTGGTTTGGTTTTTTCCTTGCCTCTAGGTTTCTGAGCCTTCAGGACTGTGTTTTACTAACCCTGTGTTGTTCTGGATCATCTTCTAATGAAGATCAAGGCCAGCATTCCCTCACTGTCACAGAAAAGTGTTTCGAAGAAATGACACTGGAGGCTGCACTAAACGTTGACTGCTCTTTCTGCTTCCTCCATCTGTTTTGCACCATGGAGTTGAGGGACACATTTGTGAAAGGTTAGTTCCATTCTTCTAGTCATCTGAGATATCTGATATTTGTCATCAATAGCACTGGAGAAAACCTGAATAAAGTTGACAAAAGGAAAATATTTTTTTTCTGAGATCTGTACCAGCAAACCTACCTCATTTATTGCATCTGTCTTTCCTACTAAACAAAAGACAAGGACGTTTCCAGCATTTCAGTCACACACTTATCCAAAAAGCACCAACTAGTTTTTGCTTTATGACACACTAGCTTGTCTGTGACTATTCCAGCACACCCCTTCATTCCAACTGCTTGTGCAGCCCAGACAACACCCCTGGTTCCCAAATGACTCTTGTTTTAATCCCCATAGAGTGGTAATACAGGCTCGATTTCTTCCAGTCACAGGCTCTGTGGTTTTAGAGACATTTGAGTACAAATATTGGTTTTCTCTTTAGCTGTTGATGCTTTCCAAAGACTGCATATACAGTTAAACTGCCATTAAATGTAATATTTTTAAATCTGTCTTGCTCATTACACAGTAAGATACAAGCTGAAACATATTCTCTATGAGAAGGCTGTCTTCTGGTACTGGGTAATGGAGCATGCTGAAGATATTTCCATGTTGCCAAAACCAACAATAAAACTAAGAGACAGTATGTCGCATTTTCCTTATAGACAGATCCAGCTGTTCTCAAATGCTTGGAAAATCACAAGGGTGAGCAGCCACAACAGTTAGTTCATCAACACTACTAATTTGGCTGCCAGAACCAGCTTATATGAACCTTTGGCAGCTCTGTTTTACAGTCACAGTTTAACTCTCACTTGACCTGGTCTTCTTTTGCATAAAAACAAGGGCAAGGAGGAACTGGCCCACATTCCTTTTGCCCCAGTCTGGCATCTGCCTTTGGACAGTCCCATTTGGGAAGTGCTCTTGGACTTTTGTGATGAAGAGCTGTGGTGGGCTGAAATTTTGAGTGACCCTAGAGATCCATGCTGTGTGCTGATGTGATCCTAGTGAACCTAGGGGATGATCCTGGGGATGGACCAGCAGAGTTTACATCACACACTGTTTGTAAGGCATATTCCAGACTCCAACAGCAGCGACTGGCGTTCTTGCCTCTAAACTGAATTTAAGGTTTAATCCACACCCCAAATGCCTTTTCTTTTTGGGGGCAGATCTTGCAAAGAGCTTTCCATTTCATAGACTGACATAAATTCTGGCAGCATACATGAACTGCAGAGTCCTCCTGCCTTCCTACACCAGGGCTCTTGTCGTCAGCAATATCTTTTGTCTACAGTGGTTTTGCAGCCAGCCAGCACCCTGATGTCTACAGTGGGTTATTTCTGTTACATAGCTGCAGTGGGACATAGGGCTTCTTATTCCCAACACAAAGCAGTGACAGAGACTGAAGAAACGTACCAGGGAAATTAGGGCCTCTCTGGCTGGGTGACAAATACTGCTGACAGAGTGGTACAGCCTGACGAAGAGTCCCAGCCAGGCTCCTGTTGGAGCAAAGCTTCCACAGGAAGGCACAAGATGAGGATGCTCCTTCCTAAACTGAGCACCAAGTTTGCAACCCCTTCGCAACCAGCTGTGAGTTGCCATGGTTTGGCAAACCTGTGTGATATCGTTACCGTTATTTAGATGTGTTATAGTTTCCTGCTCTTACTAATCTTCTCTCTGAAGAGATACTTCATCAAGAACCTGTCAGCCATCACAGAAGGTCAAGAAAAGCTGCATATTTACCCCAGCCTTGAGAAAAGACAAAGTTGAATAAACTACTAATACATCAAGAAGCAGCACATGTGGTGGAGCTTTTTAAAAGAAATGTGCTACAACCCAGATTAGCTAGTTCTTCATTTAGTTTCAATTAGAGTTGGAAACCAAATCAGACTAAACATTTTAATTGATGAATATAGTCCCTTCATGCCAGAAATTGCCTGTAAACAGACCATGACTTCTCCAGAAATACTCACCATTAGCTGAAAGTTTTCCACAAGTGAACATCTGTCTGTGACTGGATCACAAGTTGTTCACCACAACTATTTGTTCTCTTATCTGAGATCCAGTATTTGAGCTACATAGTTAGTTAGCCAAAGTCATATGGTATTGCATGTTTTTCCAGCCACATCTGAATGCCTACAGAAGCAGCTTCAGCACAGTGTTTGTTGAAAATACTGTATTTACAGGATTATTCATCACTGCCTTGCAGCAAATCCTGTCAAAAAAAAAAAAAGCCACACCACCACCACCCCTCATCAGTGATCTTATTCTTTGAAAACATAATAAAATTATAATAAGTTTAAGATTGACCAAAATCTTTGAAGAATTCAAGAATTCAATGAAGAATTCAACTCCGGTTTCAGTCTAATTTGCCATACATTTAACCTGTGTCCACAAACAACTGAGGTTTCTGTAACTGCAATGTTTAAGTGTATACCTTTGCATAAGTATCCCTAAGAACTTTAGAACCTTCTAGCCAGTTTTCCTCAAATTTAAGGGAGGAGAAACACAGATATTAAGTTCCTAAAATGCTCCATGTTTCAGGGAAAGAGATGTCTGTACAGAAGCTGCTGAAGTGCTCTGCCACCAATGAAGGAAAGACCTCCTTTACTTCCGGTCAGAGCCCAGAAACACCAAGGTTTAGCCTCATCAATTTCAAGCAAATCAGGTTTCATTGGCACTATTACCCACCAGCTCATGAATTATCTTGATTAGCATCATACAAACTGGATGTAAACTCGGTTGCCTTAATTTAAAACAGAGAAAAATGTTCTGTTTCAGATTTTTTGTTTTCCTCTTGAGTATGCCCCACCTTTAAGTATTTTTTTTCTAGTCAGTCTCCTTTGCCAACCTCACATGGTTCCTCTCATTTACAATCTTCCAGCAATGCACCTCAAACAACCTTATAATGAAAGATATTCCTTTATGAGGAATAGAGGCTTGTCTTTCTTGTCCTTTCAAGTGCTGCAAGAAGTTGGAGATGCACAGGTATGAAACCACTGTGATCTTGCAGTATAGGTGGAACAATGCTATGTTTCAGAAATTGTGTTAATGGTTTGGAGTAAAATGTTGAGTATTCATCATGTGTTTGAGGATCTTTTTCACACAAATGTCATCTGCTTTTGTGGCAGGAGCTGCAAGCCATTATTGTCAGCCTAACTAGACTTATTTTCAATCATCATGATTGAAATACTTAATTTTATAGCCTGAAGGTAGGAATGTGCATGATTTTCCTACATAGGAGCCCTGAAACTGAATGCTGGAGAAAAGATGAAGGGCTTTTAAAAAGCCTTGCCTAGCTCTGACTCGTATTGAGATGCAATGCAACAGGAAGGAACTCTATTAGACCAATTCAAGTATTTTTTAGAACCTCACCCATGTTTTTATAGTGTTTTATATCACTCCCATTTATCCACAAACATGAAACAACTTTCTGGTAATTACACAAGTCTCAGGACCTCATGACCTACAAAACGAAATGTTGAACATCCTTCATTGTTAAATACTGCCTTTAAGGACTTCTTAAGTTTCATGTTGAAATCTCCTTCCCAGTTTCCCAGTCTTCTTTAAATACAACATGCTTTTTAACATGCTCATGGTGCTAATAGGGCATATTATATATAATAATCTATATATATTCAGATGGATTTTAGATGGTTTTCTTGAACTTCCTAGAACTTCCAGCATCAGAGGCTTGGATTTCTGTGTCCTTGCAAGTCTAAGTTCTAAAAACAAGAGTTTAGTTTGATTTACAGGGAGAACTGTGTCCATTCCAAGCCATGAAAGCCAACAGGACACTTCACGATATAAGTAAGAGAACTCACCCCAGAATCTGCTTCTTCAACAAACTGTTTCAGGAAGAAGACAACTTATGTGTTTAAGACATTATTTAAAAAATAATTGCCTAGTAAATTCTCTACTTAATAAAATGAAAAAAATAAAATATCTAGAGTATATTAAACTTCATAATCACTTAAATAGATGCACGTAGTTTATTTACCTGCTCAGTGACAACTAACAACCATTGAAAGCAAATAGTACTGGAGGAGAACTGCATTTGCAAAATGAAATTATTTAAGTCAAGGTTTCCAGTTCACCAATTTAAATTACTTTTACATTTATGGTTTAGGCTTTGATTTAAATAATACCTCGTACTTTTAATGTTCAAAATATATCATTAACACCAAAGCTGTGAACACAAAAGATGTTCTTGGCAAGACTTGCAGAATGCAGTGTCAGTCTATTTCTCTGGAATGCTAACAATTTAGAAAACAAAACCTTCTCAGCACTTGCAGTGTTTCATATCTGAGGGAAGAAAACAAAACAAGCTGAAAAAGATTGGATTTCAGTCAACAGAGTAAGGGGTGGCTCTGTCAGGATGATGGAGCTAGGTTTTTTTCAGTGATATCCAGTGATAGGACAAGGGGCAATGGGTGTAAACTGGAGCATAGGAGGTTCCACGTTAACATCAGGAAGAACTTCTTTACTGTAAGAAGTGGCAGAGCACTGGAACAGGTTGCCCAGGGGGATGTGGAGTCTCCTACATTGGAGATATTCAAGGCCCACCTGGACAAGTTCCTGTGTGATGTACTCCAGGTTACCCTGCTCTTGCAGGGGGGTTGGACCAGGTGATCTTTCGAGGTCCCTTCCAACCCTTGGGATTCTGTGATTCTATGATTAACCAATTTACATGGAAGCAGCACTTTCTAGGAATATTCTGCTACAGTTGTGCAGAGAAAATGTATGTAGGACATACAAATCTGGAGCAAACCTTGGAGAACCCTGCAGAGGCATGCTTCCAGAAGCCCCCAGTAGCCAAACTTGACACTTTCCCTAGAGACATCTTTTATATTTTGGTTTGGTTTTATTTTTTCTTGGTTCCCTTCCCATTCTCTCCACAGCCATCAGGCTAGTTGTCTCTGAGTCATTTTGGGATGTCTGGATTTCAGTTATTTAGAGGTTCTGTTCTTTATCCTCCTTGAGCTTTGTCAAGGTGCTGGCAGCCTGAAAGCCAGCCTTTTAACTCCACACTGCTGTTCAGACTCAGCAAACTGCAAGTGTCAGGAGAGTATTTTCCACCTATAAGCCTATGAGAAAGCCTATGAGAGTCCAGACCATTCATGTCAGGGAGCACATTCAGTTTCAGAAGAGCAGAAAAGCAGTGAAATTATGAGTACCAAGATAGGGTGTTTTTTTTGTTTCATGGCATAATAACAGTAATAGTACAGATTGCTTACATCTTTTGCTGACTTGAGTGGGAGAGAAGTCACCTCCAGTTTGAGTGTCCCCAAAGGGTAATGATAAAGGCCATCTGCAAACTAGGTATTCCCTGTATCTGCTTGCCTTAGTCCAACAGAAGGGCACAGGCAGGACCTGGGCAGCAGCACATGTTCTCACAGTCCCATTCACATGTCTTCTGCTTGGTAAAGTACCATGGGATAAGGCCCTGGACAGAATAGGGTACCAAGAAAGCTGGTTAATATTCAAGGATTCACATAAAAATGACCTGTTGTAGTGAGTCCAGAGGAAGCCAGTGGGCTGGAGAAACTCTCCTATGAAGACAGACTGAGAGAGTTTTGCTTGTCCAGCCTGGAGAAGAGAAGGCTCAGGGGAGACCTTAGAGCAGTCTTCCAGTACCTAAACGGGGCCTACAAGAAAGCTGGAGAGGGACTTTTTACGAGGAGGGCTTGTAGTGATAGAACAAGGGGTAAAGTCTATAAACTGAGATAGTATAGATTTAGATTAGACATTAAGAAGGAATTCTTTACTATGAGGGTGGTGAGACACTGGAACAGATTGCCCAGAGAAGCTGTGGCCGCCCCATCCCTGACAGTGTTCAAGGCCAGGCTGAATGGGGTTTTGAGCAACCTGGTCTAGTGGAAGGTGTCCATGCCAATGGCAGGAAGGTTGGAACTGGATATTCTTAAAGGTCCCTTCCAACCCAAACCATTCTTTGATTCTGTGATTCAGTAGCTCCCTGCTGCAGACTCACCCTCCACTGCCCTGCAAGCTCCTCCAGGAACCCCAGTGGGATGGGAAGGGAAAGTCACCCAAGGGACAGCCTGATGGCCTGCATGGGCTGAGTGTTCAGAGGGACCTGCCTGGCCCCAGCCCTGTTGGTTCTTGCTTCCTTCTCGGTGTGGGACCATGAGCACACTGAGCTTTCCCTGCATATCAGGATGTACAGCATAATGGTTTCTGTGGTGAGCCGGGTAAGTATGCTGTACTTGGGTGACTCAGTGCACATGTCATCTGTGCACCAAAAACTGTGTTTACTGAGACACTGCTCAAACCAGAGAGTGAACTCCCTGGTTTGGAAGTACATTTGCAGTAATCCTGGGATGCCACACAAGAATGTGTTGAGATCCTCTCTGATCTCTGCCTAAGTTGTGGCTTTCTGTTGAAGTGATGAAACAGTCAGGATCTGGGTTTTATTAATTTTCTGGTGCTGGATACCACCACATGCATCATTCCATTTCCTCCTGCTCTTGGCAGGTGTTTCACTAGCATCTGTTGTCTTAGCCCCAGAGGATCCAGACCCCTTCATCAAAAGAGATCAGTGGGAAGCAGACAGTCATATGCTCTCTAATGACTCAGACATCATCATGGTGTTTATGGCACCATGACTGTTAATAAAACAATTAATAAGGATTGAAAGAGAATGAGGGGATAAAATAACATCAGCATGACGTTGTCAAGAACTGACTGTCTCAGACCAACCTTGCTTCTTCCTCTGAAGAGATAATTCACCTGGAGAATAATGGGGATGTAAGCAAGATATCTCGATTTGAGTTTTTTACATCTCTCCACCCTGATTTTCTTTCGTGGAACAAAGTGAAATAGTCTCTGTAGAACCACTGTGCACAACCAGCTGCATAACCACATGCAAGGAGCAGTTGTCTGTCTGTCATGCTGGCCAGCCTAGCAGATATAGATATATGTCCTACAAGGAAATTCAAATATCTGCTGCATATCTTTTTCTATTTACAATCTGGACCCGGGCATAGGGAGAACTCCTGTAAAATTTATTGACAAGGTAGACAAAAGCAGGCATTAAATCTAAAATTATTTCAATAAAAGAGAAATATGGGACCAAAATTGCTTTATTGACTCAGTTTTATTTTTGATTGCACATAGCTCTTTGACCTTTCTCTGTAACATTCCTGTCTGGCTGACTGTTTTCCTCTCTTATGTCTGTGCCTTTCACTTCTGCCTTGTAGCATTTTAATTTGTCTTTCACCAGTTTCCCTACATAGGTTAAAGTGGAGAACATGAAGAAATCTGCTGAACTTCTGGCGAAGGAAGTCTGGGATCAATACAAGGGAAGATTGTGATGGAGAGGCAGTGGGCTCTTGTCTACTGGAAGCTCTGAAGAACAGATGTGATGGACATCTGTGATCTCCCAGTGCTGAACCAGTTCCACGTTCATATGGTTAACTTTAAGAGAGCAGCTGAGGATCCTGCAGCTGCACTGAGGATGTGTCTTGAAGACCCAGAGCTATTGACAGTTTTATAAAATCTACAGCTGGGTTTTATTGAAAAAACAACATTTCACATCTCTCCCTGCTCAGAGGCAAACAAGTCATGCTTCATCTATGCTTTGGTCAAAGAGAAATGCTTCTGCTGTTGAAGACTGACTGTATTCGTTGAGTACTCTTCAAAGGCATGTCCATATGTGTACCTTTGCTCTAGGTACCTCTGATTGCCATTTCAAGAGCAATGAAGACAGTTTGCATACCTCATTGATCTTCTCACACAGGACATCTACAGAGCTGGAACAAATCAGCTCAGCCAGCATTTTCACTGGCTGAACTAGTCATGCCAAACCTCATGCTGGGCTTCCCAGCAATGGAGGAAAATTGGCTGCCCTAAGAAGGCGAGCAGATCTGATGCCAGAAGGCCTTATCATGCCTGTCATAGGAGAGAGAAAGGGAGGGAGAAATAACAGCAAGTGACAATCCCTACAGCTGTCACTTTCTCATACAGCTTGTCCCATACCTCCAGAGTTGGCAGACCTGGCACAGAAAAATATACAGTGGGTCCCTGGCCATTTAGCTGTAATCAGATGTCTTTTGCTCTCCACAACTGCTGTAAAGCAAGCCTGGAGTCTTACTTGTCATGTTTGCTTTGTTGGTGAATTATGAATGATTTGATTTATACCTTGATAAAATCCTCCTGGCACATTTCATGAGCAGAGCCTGATCACAGGTTACAACATCGAGTGCTGGCCCTCAGGAAAGCCCTGCTGGGATACCCCAGCCCATGCTGGCTGCAGGAGCTGGGAACTAGTTCACCAAAAACAAGTGCTGAAAACAGCATGATTCTCTGCATGTGATATGGTGCCTGCTTTACCATGCCCTGGCGGAATGGCAATTCTGCACTGGGCTGTCAGCCTGAGGTGGTCTCAAATGGGAAATCCTAGGAGCAGCAGGTATCCAGTGACCTGTGTCCTGGTGGGATTGCAAGAGCTCTTCCCTGCAGTAGAGACACCATGGCTTTAACCTTTCTATAGAAACAAAGAATTCCTTTATTTCCTTACCTGGTTCCTACTCTGTTTGCCCAAGTGCTTGTGATGGCTATTTCAGAATATATGCATACAGAACACTCTCACTTTACCACTCTTAATGGCAAACCATTCCCATGCTCCTAGGAGCAATGGGGTACAAAATCTCATAGAACTGAGTCACTACAGCAACACAGATAAGGCTGTGAAGGCCATGTTTGAGTATCTAAGTTTTTATAGCATAAGGGATCAGCTTTTAGAAGTATTCCCTGTACTCTTACAATTAAAAAAAGCTTCATTTACGTCTTGGACATAAATGGATCTGGCACTCCTTTAGTATTAATCCTTCCCTGGTTTTCTATATGAGCAAAATTTTCAAGAGGCTTCTTACAAATGAGAGCAAACTGAGTGAAGGAGAGCACATCAGGTCAGTCTCACTTGTTAAAAGTTCTCCAGCACATGAAAGTCTCAAATACTCTTATAGAATCCGTTTTGGTACCTGAAGGTGTTTGTCATTCCTTTAGACCCAAGCTTTTCAATTTAATAAAAAGCTCAGCAGCACCCCAAAATGACCTAATTTAATGGCATTTCTTTCCTGGTCTGCCAGCATGAAAATTAAAGAGCCTGGCATCTCCATGGCTGTGTCTGCGGGTCACTGGATGTCTCTAGGGACTTGTCAGGAGGTGACAAAAAATCATCATATCTGGATCTTAGCTCCTCACCGAGGCTGGAGTTATGGGAGGACCATTCAGTAGCTGTCAGTGGCTGGAGGAACATCAAAGATGCTGAAGGAATGGTTCACAGAAGATTGCGTGGGATTTGGCCATCTTCCATTCACTGTAAGCTAATCTACCAGGGGAGATGCTAATTACTGTTCATACAGTCTCTTGGCAAACTCAGCAGCTCACTCTGAACAGGGACAATTGGAGGGAAAGCTGTACCCTGTGAGCCCTAGGCATGGGAGTGAATTGCACAGCTTTCTTCTGAAACAACTGTAATTTGCCCTTTCCTTTCATGCTGTGGTCCTTTGCATAAGGACTCCAGGGGTTTATTACCAAAAGGAAGGCATTTCTCATATCCAGCTAAGCCACCTTCATCACATCTTTACATTCCACCCCAGCTGCATGCTTCCCCTCCATTATCGTTCTGGTATCAGTAAATGGTATCTAAATGGTTTAGAGAGGCCTGTGGCTAGACTTGACACACAAGCCAGTTTATTTTAGCAGCTGCTGTAGTTCTGTGGTTCAACACTGGCAGTCAGACAGAGAGACAAAAATGAGGAGTATTATTTCCAAATGAATTCCCAAGAGTGTATTCAATTAGGGAGGTTGTTTTTTTGACTTTTTGCTTCATTAAAGCCCCTATCACTTCTCCAGAAAAAACAACTTTGCAAACAGATGGGAGTAGATGAAAAATGTATGCCTGCAATGCCACACAGCCCAAAATGAGTAGTCTTGAATGATCTCTGCTGAGAACCAATGTGCAATAAAAAGGATGCTTATGAAGCCTTCATACTGTGAAGTACTAACACTTGCTTATAACCTTCTGGGAAATGCCTCATGAGAGAAAAAAACATGCATTCTGCTAACTCAGCTGGTGTGGGGTTTTGCATGTGGACTATAAAGTGACTTAGAAAGAGGAGTTTATGGAGGCTGGTATTAATTGCTATATGATAATACAAAGCAGAAAAATACAATATTCTGTACAAACAGCTTTATAAAATACATATGAAAACTCTGAGAAAATGCAGGAAATAGGATTGGGAAAGACCTGAAAGTTTATTTCAGGTACCTCAAATCTGACAAGTGCTGGAGGAGTAAGGCAGTTGTCAGGTCAGTAGTTCAGGCCGGTACTCAGAGGAAATGCCATTACTTACAAAAATTAAATACTTCCTAATAGGCACATGTGATCCTGTGTTATTTTTTAGCCCATGTGTGAGTCTGCCTAAATCCCTTTTGGATCTAGCCTCAAGGCCCTTCTGATACACAGAAGAGTTGTTTTCCAGCTCATAGAGCTGGAATGTTTTATTGGAAGCACTCTGCAACCCACCTGCGTGGTGCTGTGTGCTGTGCCTGTTACACACTCACGGCTGAGCAATGCTTTCCTGAGTGTATATCACAACAAGCTGCCATCACTGAAAATGAGTGGCAGCCCATCTCTACTTCCTTTGAGATGAAACTATAACATGCATATTAAAGGGGGAATAGATTTAGGTTAGGTTCCTTTAACCCATTTTATCTCTACTCCTACCATATGCTCTACTTAATACATTTTGTAATGAGCTGTGGCAGAAAGAATACAGGCAGCTTGGACCAGCTCTGCTGACAAACTTTCTCTAAGCTACTTGAAATGAAAAGAGTGAAAGTGGTCACAGTCTGTTGCTTTTCAGAAGAACTTTTGGATGTCAGAGAAGGACCAAAATGCAATTTCACTCCTTGTGGAAATCAGTGTAACCACACTGGTATAAAGCCAGGTGAATACTGTGCATTCAGGTCTCACTGAGCTAACTCAGAAGTTCAGTGCTTCTTTGCATCAACCATTCCTGTGCTAGTAGTTGACTGTTCAGCTGTCTTTACACAAAATGACTTAACCTTTTGCCACAAAAGGAGCACGTATCTTTGCAACAGCTTCACATACAGACCGGGGGTGATGCTGATGTTTTGCCATTAAGGCCACTTGCTGGAGTCTGCCAGCGATCCTTGCCATTTTGTGTTAGTACACAGAAAAAAATGGGCCTGAGCCTTCAGCATTGTAATTCCTGGGTATTTTCTTCTCAAACTATAGTCTTCAAAGTTTTTCCTATGCCTCCCTTTTTCTGAAACACTTGCAAATGGCCCTTTCCTCACACTACACAGGAGAAGTGACTACCTGTTACCAGCAACACGAATGATGATTCTGCTTTGCTGCAGGTGACGGGGCTCTGTACCACGATGCTGCAGGCTGGGAGCACCCAGGCAGGGGATGACTCCTGGTCCTTTACATAGCAAGGTAATGTCTGAGCCAGCCCTGCTGGGAGCCTCCCTGGGACCAATTAATCTGTGGCTGACTACTGCACTGGAAGTATCTAACAGAAGCTGGAGCAAAGGCTCTTTATGAAGGGTGCTTATGTTTAACTGCCTGGAGAACATATGAATCGATTTCCTTGTACACAGCTGCTTGCTTTGTTTCTCTGCAAGTCTCTGGAGTCATTAGTGCCCATACGATGGAAGGCTCAGCTAACAATATGACTAAACTGAGCTTCCTCTGGAATGAAATTAAAAGTGGTTATTTTATTAAGCCAGTCACAGTCTATTTCTGCTGTGTGAGATGTGTGTACCAATCCTTCTGTCATGACCAACATTAGATCACACAGCCCCATAACTTAACATTTTCAACAGTTTATATTTCTAAATGTCAACTCTAAATATAAATAAATAAATGAACCCTACACTGTGCCTTCCTATGGAAAAAGATACTTCTTTACATTTGCATTTTCAAAGATCTTCACTTTATTTAATGAGTGAGCACGAGCATTTGAAGATCATTCCATGACCTATGACTTTTTCTTTGTACTTTTACAAATAGCTCTCAAGTAAATTTTAACAGTAACATTCTTAGGGAGGATACAAGAATAGGGTTTAGAGTTGATCCTTGCACCTTCTTCTACTGCTTATATGTGACCAGTCACAAAGCTGGACGTGTGCTCAGCTGTGTATAAAAACCACCACTTCTTTCTGAAGGGCCAACGACAAGGAAGGGAGAAATATGAGAACCTGCTTGTGCCAGGCTGACACTTACAAAAGGAGTCTTCCTAAGCTTATAATAATCTCCTGCTTCTCCTTAATACCACCCTGTATTCTATCCTTTAAAATGGAACAAATGACAATAACAAACATAAGCTTATAATTCACAACATCAGCGAAATCTTCTCCTCTGGAGGTGCCACAGGCATGTGTTCCCTTCCCCAGCTCTGCAAGTGCTCACAGCCTTTCTGCCTCTCTTGCCTGGTCCACTGTTGCTGACATGGTGTTGCCCAAGCACACAGCACACTACAGCTACAGGTGCTTTGCGTTGTATCCCAAACTGAATTCCCAAGACAGTCCTCAACAAGTGTTTCTTTGGTCCCATGGGATTACTCCAAGGAGAAAAGTCAGCACATGGGTAGAGTAGCCTTAGAAGACCCCTGCTGTCCTCAATGGTTCCATCTGAGGGATTGGCATTTCTCCTCAAAACATTTTCCAGCATATTCCTTGTTAGGCTTTTGTACCTCAGAAACAAAGTCATTAAAAGATGTACCTAGGGCTTTGGAGGCTACCGGGTCAGTATTAAAATTTGAACTACTAAGTGACTTCCTATGCCATCCTGCTTCTTTTCAGAGCAGTATGTGACACAGTTTAAGGGACACCAGCCACCACAGAGCAAGAAAAGAAAACTGCTTGTTAATAGCTGAAATTAGCAATTGAAATAACTGGGAGAAGATGGAAAGAGTTTCCAGAAGAAATGTGAGTTGTCTCTGGTGAGACCCAACCCCGCTTGGCAGTCAGATTCCCACTGAGATAGGTGATGTAGCTGAAGCTAATTGCAGTGAGGTTCACTTCTGCAGGCTTTAGAAACTCTAGCCCAGTCTCTTCTCCTTGAGGAAAGCACGTGTAGCCAGCAGAGATCCAAAGTTATTTAAAGAAACTCCATATACAGAGGAGGAAAACATTTATTCTGTGCATCTAGCCATCCAGCTTTTTCTGGTTACATTAGCCAAGACCTTAGGGAAATACCTAAAAATGGAGGCTTATAACTACATTAAGTGCAACACTGCATCAGTGAACAGCATAAAGTTATTAACACATCATGCCAGTGTTTCCTGCCTCCTTTACCTGCCCTTTCCACATGATCCAGAAGCATCTCTATAATTCAGTTTTTCAAAGAGATGACAGATTATGTAGCAATGATACTACACTATTTATTAAATCTCTGAAACTGGCACATTGTTGATTCATTTAGTAACTCTTGTCTTGAACTGCAACAGATGGAATTAGCACAAATACAGTGCTGCTAAGGTTCAGCACTCGGCGAACAAAGGTTCTTAGCTTTGTTCCTAAGAAAACAATTTCTAACAGCACATTTTAAAAACAGAAATTAGCATTTTATCCTTTGCATATTGCAATCCAATGTCATATGTCTCTAGTAATCCACCTCTCAGAGCAAAAATTCCACTCCTGGAGTCCAAATTTTCCTGTCTACTTGGGAGCTTTGAGAATACACCATAGAGGAAAAAGTGAGGCTCATCCAGAAATCAGCCATTCCTCAATGTTAAGAGCTGGGTATTGACTGTCTCCATGCTGAAGCACCTCTGCAAAAAAACAAGCATCCTTTGTTAGTGAGGAATCCAAACTCTGTGTCTCTGATCCATGGATGTCTTGCTGTCTTCCTGGGATAACTACTGGCCCATAATTGAATGTGGCCAACAAGACGTACTTGCAAGAAGAACTGCACTAAGTCAGATTACAACACTCTGGGCCATTTGCAAAATGATGGTGAAAAACGCACAGATCAAATCTGATCCTGCTCTCCAGAGCTGAGCACAGTGAAGCTGCTGACAGGTCACAACAGAAGCAGGAAAGTGTTTGTTGTGCACCAGCTACTTGAGAAGAAACCAGGTTATGCAGACATACCCATGCATGAGATTTACCTTAGAAACTGGAGATCTGACTCCAGGATCCCACTGAAGGCTGCATGGTCATGCAGCACTGGGAGAGCAGATGTGAGCACTGCAACAGGCTACATAAACAACACAGCATCATGATAAATGACTCACCAGGAGGCAAAGCTAGTCACTCAAACACCTTCTGAAAAAAGTCCTGCTGACAGGTAACAACTTATCTGCCAGCAAATTAAACCCAGAAGGAAAGATCATCTCCCAAATCACCCATGCAGTAATTAATGCCCAAGGAGCAGTCAAGCCTGCAGAGCTTCTGCTACCCCTCAAAGTCCATCCCCCATCTCTGTCTTGTTAACAAGGTGGCTGCTCTGATATAGAACTGCAAAAAAAAAAACCCACAACTGCTTGTAGGGGCTGGTGAAACCAGGGCCTGGAGGTTTGCTCCAACCCTGGTCACTTGAGTGCGTGGTACCACTGCTGTGCATGCAAAGAGCACACTCATGGGTCTAGCATGTGGCAAGGACTTTTTTCCAGAGGTGTGTTCTATTCCTGGCCTGCAGGATGGCTGGCACTTCCAAACCAAGGCACCTCTGTGCATGGCCAGGAATGCCAGGTCAGGGACCCCCAGAGGCCTCAGGGGCACACAGAAATAGCCACCTTTCCTCTTGCACAAGTGCTGTGTGGGACAGCAGCAAAACCCTAGCTACCTTGTTCCACAGGGCTTATATGTTGCACTGCCTGTAAAACACCTTGCCAAGCAAAACAGCTTGTAAGCCTCTTTACTCACACCCTTTCTCCCCGACTCTCAGTTAGTCTTTGTTCTTTGAAGTACTGGGGCTTGAACAGCATTAATTCTGCACCTGGAAGCTCAGCAGAGCCTTTCATCTCAAAGCCACCACAGATCCAGTTGCTCTGAAAGTGTGAGAGCTGTAATGCAAGGAGCTTGCCAGAGGCTTGGACCCCACAGGGATATTTCCAGAACACTGTTACAGTATGAAAGATGCAGAAGAAAACAAGCAAAATTTGGCACCCTGCACAAGCCTGGTAGATGCATCGGAGGTCTCTGCAGGCCGGTGGCAAGCAGTAACCTTCCAATGCATTTGTTGTCACTACTGGTGAGTTCACTGTGCCTGGGCAAACCAACCAACAACAGGTCTCAGCACTGAGATTGCCAGGTCCTGATTTAGCAAAGAAATCTGCAAAATCCCTTCAAATGTCATCATGTCCAGCAACATATAACACTAGTTCCACAGGAAAGAAGCAGAAACGAGAAATTCTGAGACTACAACAAGCAACAAGAGCAGTAGCCCACCGACACACCATGAAAACTGCATGTGGTTGCAGCCTCTGACAGCAGAGCAGATCCCTCTACTAAGCTCTGCCTACTGCCCCACACCTCATCACTGCCAAGTCATGGCTTTTGATGCAAGGCACAGACCTGCTTCATTCTGCCACCCCAGAGCAGAGTTAAGGACAGCTTGACAGCCGGCTCTGAGTGCAAAATCAACTTTTGCACTTTGATAACCTCCTTCAAACAGAATCAAAACTTGTCTTTCCTCCAAGGATTCCCATTTATAAAATTCACCTCAAAGTAAGCAAACCCCAGGAGGGAATGTACTCGACATATAAGCACTTTGATATCAACAGGCAGTCATCTATGCCCTGATGCTTCACAATTTCTCGGAGATTGTCATGCAAGATATCACAAGTTTTGTAAAAGGCATTTTGTTCTTCTTTGCTGTCATGAAGTTGCAAACTTGAAGGCTCTGACACAGTCGAGTACTTACTCACTTCCCTAACTTGAAGTACCTGTGTAGTGTTCAACTGAGCCTTGGAAGGTGGTTTCACTGAGCTGAAAACATTTCTACACTTGGAAAGGCTCCTGGCCTTCCTTAGGCTGTTGCTTGCTAAACAACGTGGGTCCTCTGCTGGAACTGTGACCATGTAATTCAGTCAGATTTAAAAGTGAAGGCAATTTGAAAATGTACTCAGACTGGCATCTCCCATTTGGCTGACCTGGCTCTGCAGGCAGGACCACTGGCCATGGTACGACCAGCATCCTGCTGCCACTGCATGCCCTGGGCTAGGGCTGTGCTGGCAGGAAAGTGGACCAGGCAGGGAGAGAGAGGGTACTACCTGGGGAAGGGAGTAGGGAAAAACATTATGGGGAGGCAGAGGAAGGAAGAGCCATGTGGATCTCTGCGGGAAGACAAGAAGGCGCCTGGAGCCAGTGTGGAGAGAAGAAAGATGCAATTGAGATGCTGTGGGAGAAGAGAGGGTGTCTGAGAAGCGGAGATCAATTTGGCAGGCAATATAAAGACCCCTTCTTTTCCTGCCCAATTACTGGCTGTTTCTACAGTCCAAAATTAACTACTGCAATCCAAGACAATTACAGTCTTCATTAAAGCCATGGGAGAATGAGCTGTCAGACTGAAGAGCTGTCAAGTCCTTTTGTCTAAGGAAGACTGGGAGGCTCAGGCTGGTGCAAGCCACGCTGCAGGCAGCCTGAGCAAACAGGCAGGGTTTTTCTCTGGTTATGGGCTGCGGGTGTGTATTGGAAAGGCAAAGCTAGGAGGATTTGTGCCCAACATGGGTGGCAGCTTGAGCTTGACAAGCTGCTGGGCTGGCAGGTTTGGGAACAGTGAGTTGGCAGGCACTGCTGCTGCCCCTGACTCCTTGGAAGATGGGGCTGACAGACTTCCCTAGGGATGCATGGAACGGTCATGTCTAGGAAACGCCATCTGTATAAATGGTTCTACCCTAACAGAAACTGTCTTCCAAGTGACTTCCTCCAGTCACACCAGCTGGACAGTGTTGAAGCTGCACAATGAAAAGCAATGCCCCTTAGATGTGTTTCAGCCTACAAGAATAGCTTTATGTACTTTCGGGTGGGCAGGGGAAGGCAGGACTGATCACATATACTATGCCAAGAATAACTGAGATGTGCAAATAGATGGCTCTGCACATTGGCAGGAATACACTCTAGTTCAGCCAGTCTCACATCAGCCAGAAGTTGGTCCAGTGGCCTTCACCTGCCAGACAAGATGTTGAACAGTGTGTACTCAACACAATATCTCTGATTGTCCAAGGTGCAAAGGTGTCCTTGCAACCAGACTGCAAGTGACCAGTTACATCTCCTCCATTTTCCAGTGTTTGGCCTGCATATGCTTCCTCTTCTCTGGGACATTGAATGGGATTTGCAGACTATTTAATGCTTAAAAAATCCATGCAGCAGTGTTCTACTTAACAGAGAAGTTTTACATGGAAAATGTGTTGTTTTTTCCATTATGTTAACCTCTTACAGCTCTGCCTGCCAGCTGTAGCTCCTTGCTTTCAAGCTACTGATGAACTTCAGCATCTGTTCTTCTAGGCATCCATGCCATTTGCAGATTCTTTAAAAGCAAAAATCATGAAATACTCTTTTTGTAAAATGACTGTATGTCTTCCAGGCTTGGTGTCATTTAGTGAAAAAGGCCCCCAATGTATTGCTGGCACGATGTTGCAAGAGGAGTAGGTTGAGGGTTTGTCCATTCACTCTAAGGCTACCACAGCCTTCTCCTGTGCTAATCTGAGCAGCAGAGTTCCCCCAGGTGCTAGGGAGGCAGTGTAGAAGTCAGTCCATCTGATAAATGGCAAGTTGGAAAAATAGTTTTGAATACTGCTGACAGCCCAGCTGCTCTTTAAACCTGTGTTAGAATAAGGTCTCCTGACATGGAAAACAAATCTAGCTTTTAACAAGACAAAACTGCAAGCAAAACTTCTGAATAAAACCCTCATGGCATTTTCCAGCTAGTAACACTAGAACCTTACATTTTATGGCCAGAAATAAAAGTGTTCAACAGCTGTCTGGGAACTTAGTCAAAGTTTTGTGACAAAGATTGTCACTCCTTCACTATCCAGCCAAGTTTTGCGTCTGGAGCTTTTCAATGGGATTGCTTTCAGTCTTCAGTGATGCTCACACAGGAAAGAGGACATCTTATCCATTGCTGTTAATATCCAGGTAGACAGGAGAGCCCACAATGAGAGATTATCTATTGCTAAGCTTCTCAAATGAAGGCTCAGCATTTCTTGGGCACAGCTGAGCTGCAGGTTTTCCCAAGCAATGCACAGAGTTCCGCACTTTCATCACCAATGAGGTGTTGTTTGGCATGCCAGTTTTTTATACCAATGGAAAGTCTGGGAAAGGCACAGTATGATGTCTAAATGTGCAGATCCCTCTTCAGAAGGCCAAGGGAGGACAAACTGTAGGGTGACACATGTCTGTGTAACCACCTTCTTGTCAAAGCTGGCACAGAAGCAGTATGCACATGGCATAAACCAGTCAACCCCTTCTTCCATGTGAATTTGCATTAACATGGGAAGTAAATATAAATGAATCAAAGTACTTCTCAGTGTATCTAGCCTTTGGGCTAGATATGAGTCCATTAATCAAGCTCTTTTTCATTCTTCTTTTTTAGCCTTTTCACCATGTTAGTCTTTCACAGGAATTTTGTCTATCTGCATTTTCCCCTTTTTAACCACACTAGTGACAACAGCACTAAGATAAATGTGTTTACAGACTGGAACTAGGCTGGTATCTCAAATTCCTCTCCTCTGCAGACAATTACGTGATTTTCATCCATTGGCCATACAGCAGAGGGCCGAGGGGCTGCCAGCCAGCAACATCAGGCAGTGTGTAGGCAGTGGCAGCTCCTGCTTCACTTCTGGCATCCAGAGAGCTTGGATTCAGCAAGGGACACAGATGTGGGCATGCCTCCGGCAAGAAGAAAACCAGAGGGAGCAGGTTCAGGATGGGCTCTGCCTATGAATGTCTCCACCTATCAATTTGTCCAGCTGGGGAGACTCTGGGCAGGTTATGGTATATGTGGCAAATTTGGTACACATGGCAAATTTGCATCATACCTGGATGCCCATAGCCTGATGTGTACACACATGTCATGCCCTGTTGCAGAGCCCTTTAATGTGGAGTAAAGTCTTGCTCCTGGTCCCTGCAGGGCAGCCCTGCCAACTAGTTCCGACCTCTGAAGTGAAGAAAGGGAAATAAGCCTCCTTCCGAGCAGACCAAAATGTCAGGTGGCTCACTGACCATCAGTAATGCAAATTTGTTTCCTCCACGTTTCAGACTTAGAGGTGGCAAAACGGCAGCCCCAGTTGTTTTACGGACAGTTTAGGAACAGCCAGATGTCATCTCTTTGTCTTCAGACTTTTTTGCCCCACTGAGGGAATATGAAGGTTGGTTTGCATTGAGCCAAATTCAGACTGGTAAGGCAGGGATTTTTGCTGCCTCCAGTAGATTTCTCCTTTTGGTCTGCCATCTATTTCTAAGAAAATCTTCTCAATGACAAATGATCTTGAGACAATTTTTTGCTTGGCTCTTCCCTGCTGATTTTATGATTATTCATAGCATTCCAGATGTGTGGATTGGTGGTGTGTTTTACCGCATTCATTCAGTGTGAACTGCCACCTTGAGAGTGTGTCACAGATGGTGCCATCACATACTTAACTTTCTGTATTTCTATCTCTTCCTGGAGTCGAATCATGACTCTCACAGTGTCCACTGCTTAGACAATGCTACGCCAAATGCATGTTTTAATGGATATCACACAAATGAAGAAGATAAACCATATTAAAGTATCAAATCGGTCACTCTTTCCAATACAAGATCTAATGCTGAATACGGTGCATGAAAATATGAAACAACCACAGAGAGCCAAAATCAAAATCTCCCTGCAGATGTATACTAGTAAAAAGGCCAAATGTGAGAGGCAGCTTTGCACTTTTCCCTTTCTCTCAACTTCTGTTGAAGTTTTTAAATAATAAGAGAAACCCCTGTGGTTTCACCTGATAAACTTCAGGTTGTCATAGGGATTTAGAGTGGTTACAGACTATTGTAGAGGACAGAACAGAACTTATTTAAATGAGGTATTATGAAAGAGAGCTTTTTCTACTCTGTTGTTTCCCCACAGGAAAGCCATTGCATATGGGGAACAAAGGAAAAATGAAACTTTGCACAAATAGGTGAAGAAACAAGTCTAAGGGAAACTGGTGCCTGGAGTCAAAGAGCTATAGGGCGTCGTGGCTTTTCATACATCTTTCACCCACCAATGCACAGAATCATCAGATCCACTCATGAGAGCAGCTAAAAGGGTTTACAACCCACTTTGGTACTAAAGAACACAGAACTTTTACACAGAAGAGGTCAGATCCTAGGATGAAAACCCTTGAGAGCACACTGTGATCAAAGTGAGTATCTATATAAAAATGTACATAATTTCAAATTGTTTTACATGTCAACAAATTATAGACACCCTGCTGACAACATCTGTCCAGTGCCCTGTAACAAACTGTAATTTGTAATTCAAAAGAGCACTGTCATTTCCAATTCAGTTTCCTCCAAGTTTTCTTTTCATATACAAAGAATAAAATGTAAATAATTTAAATCTGGGAAAACTGAGGAGTTTTTTATTTTTTGTATTTGACTTTCTTGTCTTTGCTTTAGAGACCCAAATTCCAACTACTTTGCAAATGGAGCTTCTTGCATCATCGAAATAAGTGGGATCCCTAGCTTAGTGAGTCGAACAATGCTGTTTCTAATGTGAATGCCACAAGAAGTAAGAGGAGATGACCAGTGGTCTAAAGTGCTTAAGTAACAGACCTACTGATGTCAGCTTCACAGGAAAAAGCTTTAAGTCACTGCTGACAAATGTTTCTTATGGCAAAAAACATTTTTTATGGGTATTACCATTGTGTAAGTTTGAGCAAGAGCTTTCCTTGCTCTGCATTTAAAAGTAAGGGGCAGATATAAGTAATGTACTGCATAAACCCAGCAGCTTGTGCTTAATATTCTGGGAGTACCTACCTAATTTGTCAATGGCTTTGACTACAAACCATCTTGGAGAGATGTTAAGCCACAGATGTTTGGAGGAAATGTTGCAGCCTGCTCCATAGGCTTGATCTGTACACTGAAGTGCTCCATTTAGACTAAGTGGGACCAAGACTGCAGTTCCTAGCTCAGTCTCTAACATGAGACTAAACCTGGCTTTTGTCAGTTTGAATCCAGCAAAATTCCTGGCAGTTATGCAATAAAATATTCATGCAAAACACTGGATGGATTTAACTAAACTTGACATATATCGCTGGCCTGTCTTACAACAGGTTTTCTGTAGCCAACTTGCAGATCTTCAAATTAGATGTCTATAGAGTATGGGCTATAGACACCATATTTCACTGCTGTATATGGTGTCTTTGAGAAGACACCATATTTCATGAGGGATGAGTTTTCCCCCAAGATTCACCAAATGCTAATAAAATCACAGCTTGTAGCTATTGTTCTATTTCCGGTATTACTTCCTTGGCATTGGCATGTATTGTACAGTTATGTCAGGAGCCCACTTTGACAGCAAGTGAGCCTTCGGCATGATCCAGCCCAGCCAATGAAAAGCTCTTAAATAATATAGCACTTTGAAGGGAAATAAACAGTTCAGGGTAGCTAAAGTTTACTGCAGATGAGCTGGTCAAAAGAGCAGTCCTAGCAATCAGGAACTTGCCTGCTGTGTCTTTACGTCATGTAATAACAACACTGACCAGGAAACGCAGACTTCAATGTGAGGTCCCCAGTGGCCTTTGCACAGAAAGGACTGATGTCCACATACTGGCCTCTTTTTTGTTGAAGAGGCTGATGGGACTGAAATGGAGCATGTTTGATCCACAGCCTATGGGGAAGAGGGAACATCTCAGCTAGTTTCACCTCAGCTGAGCCAGGCATCTTCAAAGCAGTAGATGGGAAATGTTGTGCTGCAATGGCTGTACTATTTCTAGTACTCAGGTCACTTTTTTCAAGACAAGCATGTGTATCTCTGCAACACAGTGTGGTCCATGTAAATGTTCTCCTCAAAATGTAATTTCCTGACTTAGGAGAACAAAAAGGGAAGCCAGACTAAAACATTTTTAGATTTACTCCCTGGCTATATGTATTTCTGCATCAGCTTTACAAAACTCTGTTGAAACCTCAAATACAGCCCAGCATCCCCTCCAAGGAAAAGAAACCAAACCGGAGCCCTAACCTATCCTTCAAAATTGCTGTCCCCTTCAAGGGTTTGGCAGGCTAAGTCTTGCTTGTGAAGTGTCCCAGTGGGAGACAGCTCACTCGTTACTACCTTCTCCTACAGGACTGTGGAAGGCTTTCAAGGATCGGAAAAGTGCGATCAATGTCAGAATTTTTTGTTATTTTTCTCCAGCATTAATTTCCTGTTCTGCCTTCATGTGAAAAGCTACCTGAACAAAGCACAGTGCAGGACTGGCCTGGCGTGCCTTTCCACATTATTGTAAAACACAATCAGACCAGAAGCTATTCAGGGAGGATTAATACCAACCAAAAGTAAGGTTTACTGTGGAGAGCATCCAATCGAAATTTTATTTTTCTCACCACAATTTTATATGGGATTAAAATCTTATTCATCAGCACTTTTGTGTTTTTCACTAACATGGCCACTAATGTCTTCTCTTTAAAGCTTGATCAATTACCAAGCACAATATGTTCCCTGTAATTCCATCCAATTCTGTGTTATAAGAAGGAAGGTGTTTTACCAAGGTTTGGAAAATTCTGTTTACCACAGCCATCTGTTTGACACAGCCCTCCCAGCTTTTGGAGACACAGTGGCTCATTTCCTTCTTCCCTGGCAGGCTGCCCTGTCATAACCAAAGTTTCCTTGCTTGTTGCTGTGTTGGTGCACATGTGAGGACTAACACTGTTGTATAGATTTGTGAAAAATCAGTGTTTGGAAAGGAAGAGAATAAGAGTGAGGCTCTGTTTGAGGCTGCAGTATGGTTTGTGCCCTTCTGCACCAAGCAGTTGACACACAAGAAGGCTTCCCTGCCTGGTTCATCTCAAGCAGTGCTATCCTCTGCAGACTATCCCTTCAAGCACAGGCATGAGCACATTGCTCGTAGTGAACAAGTATGCCAGAACTGATCCTGTAGTGTGTGCAAAGATCAACACTTATCTGCTTTGTGAGTCCTGGAGCACAGTAGTTAACTGCCTGTTGACTGAATGCTATAAGATCACAGAATCACAGAATCCCAAGGGTTGGAAGGGACCTCAAAAGATCATCAAGTCCAACCCCCCTGCAAGAGCATGATAACCTAGAGTACATCACACAGGAACTTGTCCAGGCAGGCCTTGAATATCTCCAACGTAGGAGACTCCACAACCTCCCTGGGCAACCTGTTCCAGTGCTCTGTCACTCTTACAGAAGATGGAGTGAACAGCAAATATGTCCCCACTATATAACACTGCCATCTTGCCCCTGGGCTCTGGCTCTCACCCTTCCAGCACCCCTGGGCTCTCCTGGGCATTTCCACTTGCACCCTAGTCCTTAATACACTGTGCAGGGTCTAGCCAGTCCAACCTGCCAGTTTTTTACATTGTCTCCCAAATCCATGCATGGCTGGTCACCATAGAGCTGCTCTATACTTGACAGAAAAGATGACAACTCTTAGATAAAGGGCTTTATGTTCCCCAAGTCACAAGCCACACTGAACTCATCATGCTCTGCCTTCTTGTAGGTAAAAAGTGGTGCCAAAGCTAAATAATACTGTTAGTGTCCAGGATTTCCTTCACTTGCTCTGATCATTTATTACACAGATAATTCCCATAACAGTGACATACTTCTAAGGATGTGCTCTCTGAGAACAAATGGTGATATTAAGTGAGGCATGAAGGTGGTCTTGATTGTCTTCCGGAAACTCTGTCAAGAGACTCGTGTCTCATTTGTGGTTCAGATGCCCAGAGTTAGATAGTATGAACATCCTCCTCTTTTCCCGTACCCAAGAAGCCTTTGGTTCCTCTCCTGTAATATCCCTATGTAATTCCTTTGCCAGATGCTGCTGGCTGAAGCCAAGGCCTGGCTCAAATCTGTCTGTAAATTAAGCTGTGACTTAATTCCTGACCCAGCATTCATGGCCTCATTATATACAATCCCGGTGCACTCTTTCTAGGCATTAAGTTTCTGTGAGAGAGAAATCCTGACATGAAAGAATTTTGCAATGTAGAAAAGAGAGCATGGAGAAAGAGAATAAAATGAAGCACTAGTCTTAATGATTAACAGCTTAAATAGGCTTCCAGAGTAACCTTGACAGCTTATTCTCTATATACTGAGTGTGCAGAAATCCACATCGATTGCCACTACACCACCTCATCCTGACACATCCACTGTAATTCTTGTCCCCAGTTTTGTGACAACAGGTAACACAGGTGCTGCATTGTCTCCTCCAGAACTTGGGAAACACTTGCTAGTGCTTGAGGTTAGAATAAAATAACAAGGAGAAGAAAATGTAATGGTAACTGGCATGTGACCACCAAATCCATTGTGTTTTCTGGTCCTATATATACAAATATGACTTGAAGCTCTTGACTGGTAGTTATAAACCAGAAGAATCGAAAAATGCTCAGGGGTGTTACAAGAGCTGTCCAAAAGCAATGAAGAAGGTTGTTATGATTAGGTATGGTCATAAACAGCACAATACTGGACAGAATGCCTCTCTCTTAACTATAATCACCTTCTGAAGGAGAAGTGGTTTTTGGCTTTCACTTTTCTTCAGCTGTTTCTGGAGATACTTTTCCCCTCTGTGGCCTCACAGCTCTCTGTTACTTTGGTCAGTCTACCAAACATCATTTCTCATATGAAAATAATGTGGTTTTGATCTATAAATATGCATCTTGAGAGGCATGGAGCAAACAAACAGCCTCATAATATATCTTAAATATGGATGTGTATGAATTCAGATACTACAGAAGTAGCCAAAGACAGATGCAAACCAGGTCCAGCTTCTGGTCTGGCCTAGGGAACCACGCTGGATCTGGCACTTGGCATTCAAAGTGCAGTGTGTCTTCCAACCAGGATACTGGACAGCAGGCTGCAGGCTGAGATCAGACTAATATCTTATGAGCTCATTTGAAACTACCATGTGTTGCTATGGCCCTGTACCCTGTGCTGACATCCTGATATCCAGCAAAACTAGGCTCTCCATAAAGTTGAGTGGGAAAGGGTTAAAAGGAGATGCACATTGTTTTGTGTCCTTCCCATTCCCATTGCTGTCCTGACTTGATCTAAAACTGGTCAAAATAAGTCAGCCTGCGGACATTCTCGTTTGCCTGTGTTTGCTAGTAGCACTTCAGGCTATTCTGCAAGCTTGTGATGGGGCACAGGCACACCATAGCTCTGTCTTCTCTGAGGCCTAAGTAGGTCTGGCTTTCAGACTCTCCATACACAGTGTATAGTGCATAGAGGATCAGGTATCCCAAAACTGGATCCCAAACTACCAGTAAGTCAAGCAAGGCATCCCCAAAGGGTGGTACTTTCAATGTACAGTTCCCAGATCTAGACAGCCTCCTACTACTGAACACTGTAGTAACTAACTATACGAACCACACCAACAGTAACTAACAAACACAGTACTCCCAAGTACCAGGCCTTTTCTATGTGCAGGCTTTTCTGCTTTGAAAGGCAGAAGCTGAATCTTACACCAAAAAGAAAGAGCAAGGACAATTGATTGAGCTTATGTGAGCATACCTGAAAGACCTACTGAGCACACATGAAAGACTTACTGCACATACATAAAAAAATTACTGAATAAGACAAAAAGCAGGAAGAGCCAGGAATGACTGGATAAACAAAGAGTATAAAGGTTTAGAGGCATACACAGACATAATAGGAGCTCAGGACCAAATCATAGGATCAAAGAAGAAACTCAGATACCTGCGCAAAGAGCGATGAGCATAACAAAGAATGCCTGAGCAAAAAAGTAAATGTCAGAAATAACATTTTGAAGAGCTATAAAACATACCGAACATCCCTTGGTGAATCTTAAGGCTCTGTATTTAACAGCCATAAGGTATCATCGGGAGCAGTGTAGCCCCTACAGGAAAGGGAGCAAGCTCAACTCTTCTTTTAATGCAAAAATGAGCTGGCCACTCCCCTGTAGAGCTTGTTTCTAAGCATCTGAACAGTTCTGGGACAGTTTGTCCTCACTGTCAAGAGAATGTGAAACTGTGTCATATTATTGCCACTTAACCACCAGCAGCAACAGGCCAATGCCTGGCTTCCCTTCTGATGACCAGGTGGAGGGAAGTGAGCCAGGCTTTCCCTTCACCTCTGCCGATCAGACTGTGTGGTTAAGGCAGACCAGCTACACTGGGCATCTGAAGGAGCACGGTTGCTAGCTCTCCTCTCTTTCTTCCAGCTTGTGTAAGACGATGTTCACAGCTGGGTCAGGCTTCAGGGCAACTTCACTGTGAGACAAATTTATGAGAGCAGGTTTGACTGCATGCTGTACTTCTTTCTGGCTTCCCACCACATTCTCCTGGATGTTGAAATATTTATGGGGAAAACAGTCTTATGAGTTAAAAGAAAGAGATAGTGAGCTATAAAACTGCTGACTGCCATAAGGTCTTATCCTCCAATGGCCGATTTGTGTTTCTCCCATTAACTTACAGAGATAAGCTTAGTCTTTCTGGCACAGAAATGACTCTGGTACAAGATTTCACTTGTTTGATTAAATGGGAATAAACACCTCTGAGCCAGTAGCTTTTGATGAGATTCATTTTGTCATCACTGTCCTTTACAGGACAGAAAGGTGGGGTATTGTGATAGGTACTGGGTGAGGTCTCCTTAAATATTTATGCTCACTTTCCAAGTCACAAAACTTTCCAAACTTTACATGCTACCCGTCTTTTTTCTTTTCTTTTTAATCTTTTCCTGGTGGCACTAAAATATTCCTTTGATTTATAGCAGAATTCAGGCTCCATCAAGGTTCAAGCCATAAATTCTCTCTGGCAGCCAAAACCACTGAGTGAGGGAGCCCATCTTGGAAGGATTTAGGGGAGAGCTGCTGGGAACTCAGATTTAGGATGCCTGGAAGGTGCTGAGAACATGATGCAACTCAGCTGAGTGCTTTCAAGCTGTCACGAATTGTGCTTCTGAAGAGGTGAGCTGAAGAATCATTGTTTCTGATAGGTGGATAAAACTGATTAAATTGTTTTAAATATCAGTCTGACATGCAATCCTAAAGCTAAGGAATCCTGTCCTAGGATCAGTTCAGGAAGTCTTCGATATCATTAAAATGCATCAGGTGGCTACTTTTCCCCAGGAACCCATGCCTTTTCCACACCAGCTCCACATGGCTGCTATGAACCATGCCTTACCAATTTGTTCTTAAGTTACACAGTGGCAAACAGCATGAGCAGAGAGCAGGGAAGCCCCCATCTCTCCACTGAGTGAATATGTGGGTTGTGGCTGAAAGGAACAGGAGTCAACACCTGTCTTTTAAGAAGGGTTGATGTGGTCAGAAGCAAACTGGAGCAGAATGGGACTGTTGAGGACAGTAAGTACTTCCAGCTGGCATTGCTGATGCACAGCCACTGGAAGGAAGACAAGTGCATGTGTCTTTAGGTCAAAACCTCACTCACACATACCTTCTGTGTAGAGTAGCTTGGGTAGCAGGTGTGGGTCCTTTTGGGGCTGGCTTCTATGGAAGCACCCATCACCAGCCTGGACACTGGAGCCATGCCATTGGCAAACCCCTGCCTCTAGCCATCCTCAAGCCTAGCTGAGGAGCTGCCAGTAAAGCTCACACATCCGTGTATGTTCTGGTGCAAAGAGAAAAGTTTGGGGATAGTTGGGATATTTGAACTCTCTGTCATCCCAAGGATTCACTTTCTAACATTTGAAAAAGCATTTCCTTTTGAAAGGTTGGTAAGTTATTTGAGAAGAAAAAGCATTTGGAAACAGTTTTAAAAGGTCAAAATCAAAATAAGCATTTGGAAACTAGAAAATCAGCTCATCCAGTCTGAAATCTTCATTTCCTTTGGATTTGCTGCACTTAATTTTGATTTTGATTTTTTCGGGGCTTCAATATTTCTCATTTTCTGGTCAGAAAAGAATGTCAGACCCTGTCAGTCCTTGTGAGGCTGGAGGAGCCTCTCCCACTCAGCCCTCCCGTGTATGCACCATTCTATGAGGAATGGGTCCTTGGGCTGTAAACCAGTGGAGCAGTTTGCTTCCAAAATGAAACTACCACCAGAGTAGAAAAAGATGTCGAGAACAAAAGTTATTGTTTAATGTGATAAAGAAAATCAGTGTTGAAAACAGCTTCCACTGTATCCCATTTCCTACAGCTTTGTCATTCAAAAACAAAGATTCTACTCTCTCCTCTCCACAGGCTTGACCTAAAGCTTATCTTCCAGCCATGTGTCACTTGAATTCTACCACTGTTAGACTCCCTGCAGTTTCTCTGACTTTGCTTATCAGGTCCACTGGGCAGGGCCACATTTGTTAGCCACTTTCCAAAGCACAGCAGGCTGCTGCTCCCCAATGCAGTCACTATACCAGTACAGATAATAAACAAAGAGGTGTGTGCCAAGCCATACAAGAATTAGAACTTTGAAGTTTTCCTTCTTTCTGTTTTTCTCATTGTAATTTTAATGTAGTTATTTGGAAGCCAATATATTTCACCCTTGCTGCTCACTAAATATTCTCAGATCAGCAGAGATGTAGAGCTGCTGAATGCGCTTGAATCAAGATGTTTTTTTGCCAAACAGATGTAGAACATTATTACTAACTTCTTGTTTTTCATTGTTCCTCTCCAGTCAGGAAAAAATGAAATAATTGAAGTCTGATACTGGTAACAAACCTTATGGCTTTTTGAAAGGAAAGAGAAACACTGTGTCTGCGGTCATCTGGCAGTTTGTCCTTCAGCCATAACCTGTTTGTTGTCCTTGGCATTACTTTTAAAACATCTCTATCTCTAAAGTTGTCTTCTGACAAGTGGGGATTTCTAAGGCATTGGCAGTGCCCTCTCTCTCACCCTATGAAGGCATCGGCCTGAGATGGCTGGGATCTCTGGGTTTCACTCGCCAGGCTATTGGTAAGTACAGACTCGCCTTGCTTTTATTCTCACTGTGCATCTGATATCCTAAATGCAATGAAGCCACAACAAATGCTTTGCTTCCACTACAATGCAGGTTTCTGGATTCCCAGAGATGTCCCCTGAGTGCTGTCAGACAGGACTTTGGCTTCTCAGACCCCTTGCTTGGTTATTTCTGCTCGTATTATGACACTTTCTGAACCCATGGCGTGTTGTGGGGTTTCAGAGCTGCACCAAACTCTCAGTGCTCCTCTGTAGAGTCAGGTAACCTGTGTCCCCAACCCTGACAATTTTAAGGACTCCACAAGCTATTGGCTTGATAAAATAATAAACAGAAATATCTTTCTCCTTGGCCAGCTTCTGGCATCCCAAGCCATTCACTTCAAATTGACAAGCTCTGATCCCCAAGCATGAAAGCTACGACCTTACTAGGTCCTGAGGTGAAAGCTATGACTAAAAATGGGCTGAAGGATTGTGCAGCTGTGGGCTGTGCAGTGATCTGGTAGTACCTGCTAAGACGGGACATACCCAGGTTAGATTCCAGTTCCTGAGGCTGTATCCTGGACCTTTCTCCAGCTGTGGAAAGAGACTGAAGGCAAGGTGGCCCAGAAGAGCTATCTTCTCCATGTAGTCTGCATAGCTCCACGCCTGGATCAGGACCAGATATAGAAAGCGTCTGACCTCTAAAAGCTCTCATCAAATCTAACTTGAGCCATCCATTACACTGCTGCCTCAAAGTAATTTTGAGCCACATAACCTGCTTGCATCCACCAATAGGAGAAGTAGGAAAACTGAGGATAAGAGCTATCTGACCAATTTAGGCACCTACAGTAGTATTTGTCTCCAGATATGGGTGCCTAAATGATTGTGTACCCATATAAGTGGCTGTGGTAACATTTAAAGCCTTGAGTGAAGAGCTACCCGATGGAATCAGCTAAGCCTACAGGGCCATGCAGTTCTCCTTCAGTCCCTTACCTAAACATAGATGTCTAAGGGTAGGCACCCCATGAAGTTGGCAGGTACAACACAAGACCTACAGGTGATGTACAGCCTTTAAGGGTCCTGTCTAGGGACCACACAAGATACGCTTGAGGCCTATGCTTAGGCAACTGAGTCCCATCCCTAGAAAGAATATAGGCACTAACACTCAGGTGTTTGCCTGGAGCCAGATCCCTCCGCTTGTTTCAGGATGAACTCAGTCTGTCCATGAAAGTGCCAATTTCTCTTCTTTGACTGTAGGGTAAATCCACCCAGCTGGGCAGGTGTCAGCAGCTGTGTTGCAGATACTGAAGACCTCCTGTCTAGAGGAATGCCATAACACCACCATACCAGCTGAGCACTGACGGCTTCTTCATGTTTGTGTGAAATAAATCTTTTGCAAGTATTTATTTATTTACAATGAAATGTTTTAACTATTTGGGGTGGAGGGAAATGGTTTTAATTGTTCTACAATAAATACAGATTGTACAATAAACACAGGTTGACAGATTTCTTCAACACTGATTAGCATGCATTTCTTGCCTATTTCAGGTTTTAAGTCTTTTGTGAGTGCACATTGATTCCTCATAGTGATGCAAATGGCAAGAAGCACTACAGATGGAATCTTGACCAGCCAAAAATGATGGCAAGTCTCCTGTGAACTTCAGAAATAGCATCACCCCTAATATTTGTGATCAAAGTACATCCATGGACTTCAGTCTCCAGCAAATGAGCCCCAGCTGGGGTAGATCAGGCCACCACATGGAAAATTCAGACAAGTAGCTCTGAGATCTCAAAGTGGGGCAAAATATCCTCAAATACCACACACTTGCACAGGGATTCTACAAGGGGAGTTGAAAGCAGCAGGGCAATGAGGAGCTGAAAGAGGCTGTCAGGGACTAAGTGGTTCTGGGGGATGTCAGAGAAAGGCAAGGTGAAGACTTTTCTCCAAACTGCAAGGAAGTGCAGCTTGAAACTGGGTGAAAGTTCAGGGCTGTGCTGCCTTTATCCAAACCAGATTTCCTAGCTTCACTCTGTGTAGGATATTTTTTAGTTATTATTTTCTAGCTTTCCTGTTGCTATATGTAATCACTCTGAGGAATCTTTATTTCAGATCTTTGCACTTCACAAACAAAGTGGATTTTGGAGGAGACCATAGCTTCATCTACACCAACAAGCAATGCAGCACAGCTGGAGCAGGTCTGAAGTGTGGCTTGTGCTGAGGACCTGCCTTGGGGTTTTCTTCAGCCCAGCTCCAGGCTGAACCAGTTGCCCACGAGGAGGTAGCACACACTACAGGCACTCCCAGGGACCTCTGTCACTCTGGTTTCACCTCCATGAAGCCTAGTTTGAGCTCCCTGAGGCCAGTGTGCTGTACAAGTCTTGGCAGTTGTGAATGGGTAAGGCAGATACTCCAAAAGCATCCTGCTTCTCCAATCCAGTTCTGGTGTCAGCACAGTTCCAGGTAGCTGTATTGCAGGGGTAGCGGAATAGTTCATCTGTTTGCCTCTATCATAGCAAACTGAAACATGGTGCTCCTAGCTACAGCAATGCCATTTAGGATGTACTGATGTAGCATCAGATGGGAAATGATCCTGCAGTGTCAGATGTGGATGCTATCAAGACATTAACTATAGGCAGCTCCAACTTTTTTCACCACAAGTCACAGAAAACCATGTTGATCCAACCCATCCTGAGTGCCTGCAGATGCAGACATGAGTGTGTAGGAAGTAGTTAACAAGGAGTTAAATGCTAAGCTGACATTCAGAAAGGGAGAGGGAGAAAGCTCCTTTTTTGGTAATCTCTCCCTAACTGGTGCTAACAAGCTGAGCTAAAAAGCACCAGCTCAGTTTGCACTCAGGTGCTGACAGCTACCTGTTGGGATATGAGTAACACCTGCAAGGCTGCTTTAGTTCATCCAGCCTGTAAAAACATAAAGCACTTAATCTCTGAGCTGTGCTTGAAGGGAGCCACAAAGTTCAGGCTTATTTTGGTTGTCAGCTCTATGACTATTCCTGCTTGGAGAAGCAGGCAGCAAAGAAGAAAAGAATTGGTATCTCCTCTTCTCCGTGACTGCTGACCTAGCCCTACAAGGGTGACAGATGCAGTTAGCACAGTGCAAACACTGTACTACTCTGCAAGAGCACAGTGCTGCCTAGATGCAGCACTGTCAGTTCTTAAGGGTAAATTTGTCCTTTTTGAGGACAATTTGTGTAATGCTTGGCATTATTGCTTGCATCAAGGAAGCAGAAGTGTACCAGAGGTATTCTGTTTCTTGAGCTCAGCTTTTGCCATCTCAGAGAAACCTTGTGAAAGTAAAATGCTCAAACTCAAGAATAGAGAAGAATTCTAGAAAGATGAAGAGACACATGAAAAGAATTCTAAATTTGTCTTTTTTTTTTTTAAATTGCTTACTTGATACAACTATCTTTGGGGTGAGACGGAGAGTGTCATATTGGGTGATTTTGTGTCAGTTGCAATAAACAAATAGCACACTTTAAGGCGAAGGACTGGCTATGCTCTTCTGTCTTTCCAAACTCTCCTAAATTAAGTTAGTATCTCCCATGTGCTTGTTGCTTCCTTGTCCAGGAATTGAATCTCATCCCTGACAAGAGTTCAAAATATTCATCTTGAATGACCCAAGGCCTTTTCCTGGATCCATGAAGACAAAACTCCTGGGTTTAACTGTGACATTTCTTGAATGCGAAACAAATATTTCATGATCTGCAAATGCCGAAGAGTCAATAAATCTCTGCAAGTTGCTCATGCTCACAAGTGTTTGCAGAACTGTGTCCCCAGAAAGGATCTTTCTAGCAATGATCAGCAAAATCCCTGATGCTTAGGGGTCCAGTGCAGCAATTTGGATGCTTGTTATGCTTATGTAAACCTTCTGGATCGGCTACACTTGGCTGCAAATACAAGGAGTAAGACAGTGGAAAGAATTGTAGTACTTCTACTATTTGTTAGTCAGACCCCCAAAGGGCAGAGAGCATCATGGGGAAGAAAAAGCACTGGAAATGAAATTAACCAAACTTTGCTGAAATGGCAATAAAAGTTTGTTGCAGATGGAAAGAATACGATACATTTCCAGAAACAGCTGACCTTTCCAGGTCCATCCTAGTCAACCCTTCCATGGATTTGTAACTCGAATCTTCATATTTTCTAAAGTACAATGTGTCACTGCTCCAGGCCACTGATCACAGTAGTGCTGCTGTCAGTTTCTTGATGGCATCTGTCCTCCCAGGCCCCCAGGGTGCTGCAGGCAGCTACTAGTGTGGATGTTTCACAGGTAGTACCATAACTGTAAATACAAAGTATGTGAAGAAGGAATAACCGATCTAAATGGGCAGCTCACCTTGATGAAGGAACACAGGCACATTCCTTCTGCTCTCACTGGCTTTGCAAAGCCAACATGTCATCGTGTCTCTAAATTTCCATATCAGTTTCATGTTTTGCAATTGTGAATACAACTCCAGTATGTCCATGGACTCTACAGTCATGCATCTGGGTACATGACTAACTCCAAGGGAGCATGAGAGCCCCATAGGCAGTGTTTTTGAAGAAACCTAGAGGGGTGGTATAGGCCCCTTACCCCCTAGCAAATTCATGGCTGATGTGTGCATTAGCCTTACGGGTTTAGTAAAACAGAGGAGCAGTTAAGGATTCAGGCTGAGAGCACCATGAACATTGTTCTGGTGGTGACAGGAGGTACTTGTCCAGCAAGGTCTAAATATATGGCTTAGAGTTGAATTTAGGTGTGTGGATCAGATGAAGAGCAGTTTCCTCTACTTTCATCTACTTTCATCCCTTGAGGTTTTAATATTTAGAGGTTTAAAAATTCACTGGGTTTTTAATTCAATGTATTCTAGGTATTTTCTAAATTGTCTTCTGCATCCCTCTGTTGCTCTCCTCCTCAGCTCATGATGGCAGACAAAATTCAAGTACTGAGGCTGAAATCTGTTTAGTCTGGTCTGAATTCTGTTCTCAGGTCCACCAGGATAACATTAGTGACTAATTTACATGTGAACAAATTCGGGACTGTTCTCTCTGCTCTTTCTGTCCAAAGGCAGCAAAGGGGGCCAGAAGCTACCTGGGTGGCATGAGCAGCAGGGTCAGCAGATCAAGGGAAGTGGCTACTCCTTCTACCCAGCATTTGAAAGACCAC
Source organism: Melopsittacus undulatus (assembly GCF_012275295.1). Lineage (NCBI taxonomy): Eukaryota > Metazoa > Chordata > Aves > Psittaciformes > Psittaculidae > Melopsittacus > Melopsittacus undulatus. The sequence continues at coordinate 82,587,853 of NC_047529.1, read as the reverse complement.
ATCCAGAATACTGTGTCAATTCTGGGGTGCCCCAATACTAGGAAGACAAGTGGAGGGGTCACCAATATCACTGGGGCTGAAGCACTTGCCTTGTGAGAAGAGGCTCAGGGAGCTAGGCTTGCTTATCCTGGAGAAAAGATTATTTTGGTGAGACCTGACTGCAACCCCTGGTACCTATGGGGACGGAATCCTCCCTCAAGGATGGATCCAGGTTCTTCACAGTGATGCGAAGGGAGGATGAGATGAGAGGCATAAGTTGAAATAAAATAGGTTCAGTTTGGATATAAGGAGAAGCTTTTTCACCCTGAGGACAGTCTGGGAGGCAAACAGGTTGCCCAGAGATGCTCTCCAGTCCAATGAAAGTTGAGGACAGAGTGCATTCCATCGATGGACCAACAGACCAATCAGCTGACGGACAGGCATATTGCTAAAGGATTGGACACTCCACAGATATGGAGTCCTTCACGTCTGCGCAGTGCCTGTACACTGAGGTAATCCCCATCTCAGGCAGAACAGCAAAACCTTTATTAGCACTGCTTTAGTTATTACTATTTTTTTTGGATGGTCATTCTCAGAATTAAGATGGGTCATTAAATAGTTATTATGAAAAGTCAGCTTCTTCCAAGTGTTCCTCTACTGAGCTGAGTAAATAAGCCAACACTGTCCTGCACCGTCTACAATTTCATGTCTGTACAATTTCATTTAAACTTCAGTGGAAGGGGAAAGGAAGACGCCATGAGCCATTTGCATCTTGTCAGAAAATACTTTATAGACTAAGCTGTTAAAATTAGCCTGGTCTGTGTGATCCTGGGAAGCAGGGATAATATTGATCACTACAGGAACATCGACAGCAGTCTTCTGGTCTAATTTGTGAAAGAGGGCTTGGGCGGCCAGGTTGGCCAGAGAACAGCTATGGCCTCTGATGTCATTGTTATGGTTCCCAGCCATCTGATTTCCCTTCATGCTCATGTTATTACACTACTGGATGTCATTAAGGTATCTGGCCTGCCAAAGTGCTTGGGCCTATTCTGTTGTCAGCAAGGAAAATGTTCCTTACCCTGGCTCTGAAGGAAACATCACATTTCAAAAGTTTTCAGTTAGATCAGCATTTCCTTGTCAGAAGATGCTGAACTCGTGTCTTTGGTACCCAGTGGATTTACAGTGAGACTTAACAGTCATTGTAGTGCTGGGGCTCTGCTACTGATCATTGTGCTCCATGAAGCTCTAAAGGGCTTGTTACAATGCAGCAAAGTACCAAACAGAGTATTTAATGTGAATCTACAATTCAATGGCATTCTAGTTTCTGCACTGTATTTATAAAGTGGAAGAGGAGCTATAGTTGAAGCAACTGCTTACTTCAGAAAGCTTACATGTGGCTTCTAGGAAGCAAGGGAAACCTGGACCTGTACTAGGATGTCTCAATTGCAAAGGAAAGTGATTGGACTTGAAAAGCACAGGGTTAGAGCTGCGGCATACCAGCCTATGTTGCACTGGCAGTACAGACCAGACACGAGCTCATCCTGGCCAGCCATAGCCATATGGATGCCATATGTACATACCCGCCTCAGAAATGTTCTCGCTCTGTTAGGTCTTCCGGCTTTCCACTCTTGGCCCTTTCTTCTACTTCATATATTTGAGAAGACTCTTTAAAACATGGGTAAGGGATCAGTGCTCTGGAAGTGGCATTAACAGAAGATGTGTATTTTGGAATGCCTTCTCAGCATAGGCCAAGAACTGAAACCGCTAAAACCCCAAACCAAGCTGATGACTTTTTATTTATGGAGGGATTTCTGTCCCTGTCCCCAACATCCTGGCAATGGCAGGGCTTAGGAATGTAACTTTTTTTTCAGTTTAAGATTTCCAGAGACTTTTGCAGTGTTTAGAAAAGAGTTGTTCTGACACTTCAGTGCTTTGAAAGCTTTATTGGTGGGGGGTGGGGGGCTGAAAGCAAATATTGGCATACAAATAATGTGTGGATTACAAAATGGGTAAATGTAAATTGGATTAAGTATTTTTTCTTATCTTTGTCTCACTGTCTTTTTGTCCTCTTTCCAGCTCAGCAGAACTTCAGCTCAAGATGTTTCCTCAGAGACCCATAAAAGCTCTACAGCCCAGAGCAAGCCCCATAAAATAAGTAAAACCTCCCAGTGTGAAGTTCTGCCTCCCTCCCACTCAGCAATTAACTCTTCTTCCTCTCCCTTACATACAGCTTAGCTTCCCACACACTGAATGCCAAGGTTTTTGCTAATTTTCTTTCACACCAAGCTCAGGAGAAGGGGAAGGGATTTTTAACCATCCTGTCTTCAGGCTCTGCTGCGTTCTTCCCATCTCCAGTTCTCTCCTGGGACAGCTGCAGTCTGCTATGGGCCTGTCTCAATTTTATTGGCCATTCAAGGACACTCAGATCTTCCTTGCAACCATTTCTCATATGGTAATATCTCTTAGTGATACCTACATGCCTTCATCTGTCTTACTACCATCTATGGTACTGACTTAGAAATACTCTGGCTCCTGGAAGAAAAGTTCTGGTGAAGGTCTTGGCATTTGGCAGCTCTTTTACCTTACATGAGGAGCATAGAAAGGCTACAGTAAAACAAAGCCCCATGGTCTCAGGTACCTCCAACATCTCCTTGTGACACTGTCTTAGCTCACATCTCTCCTTCCCTGTTAAAGGCAGACCCACAACAGGTCTCTTTGAACACCTACATTAGCCTTTTTAAATATTTTTCTTCCTCCTTTTATTTTCTGGAGGATGAGAAATCACTTCTACCCTCCATTTCCTTCTCCCGCAACTCTAGGTTATAACTACTTAACTGTCTGAGCCTGTTTGCTCAGAAACTCTGGAAGTACAGTGCAGTTTGTTGTAAAGACCATTTGCAAAAGCAAAATACCTGATGTTGGTAATGGTGTCAGCATTTATTACATGGAGTTCCCCCTCTAGCTAATTCATGAAGTGTTCATTGTATGACATTGCAAAAAGTATGTAACTGATTGACTGACTGTTTTCAGAAACAGCAAAGTCCCTTCTGTAGCTGGCTTCCAGCCCCTCTACAGCTGTCTAGCTTCTGCTAGTTTCACAGGAACAAACTGGCAAGCAAATGCATGTGTCTGAATGTGGCCTGTTTAAGTTCTATGTAAAAAGCCGAAAGCTCTGGAAGACAAGTCTAAGCAATGAAGACATGTTCAGATGTGGATGCACCATTCCTTGAGATGCTTTCTGGAGCTCAAGAATGGGTTAAGCTGTCCATGTTGACACAGCCAGCAACTGGAGCATGCACAGAGCAAGAGAGCCAAATGTAAACCTGGCACTGCTTTGTCGGCTTCTCTGTGGTTATTCCAGATATTAAGAGCCCCATTTCCTACCTAGGTGGAATGATTGTAATCCATCTGAGATTTGTCTGCCTCTGTCAAACCATGTCTGCATGTTCTGGAGTGTATTATATCCCATTAGATCTACTCAGATCTTAGAGGAGAACCACTTCCCAGCTCAACATCATAAAACACAAAGCAGCATAACAGTAGCCAAATAAACATTTCTCATAAAATAGGGAAACACAGTGCTAGTATGCATGTAAAGAAAGCTACATTTGCTGTGTGGCTTGAAGAGACTCCTAGAGTCAGTCAGGAATGAGGGAAATTGCAAACAAGCCCTTACATGACACCTTGTAAAATATAAAGCTTTCTATAGTCACTTCCAGCCTTAAAAGTAATGAGCCTCATGGGTGAAGCACAACAGAGACTGCTCTGCTGACAAACCATGTGGATGCATTGTCACAGCTGCTCTGCCCTCCTGGCACTACATGGAGGCAGAAACTGCAACATGAGCCCAAAAGCAAGCATTTAGTTTATTACATCTGTAAACAGTTAGTCATCCAGTTTTATTCAGTTCAAATTCAAAAATGTTCTTCTCCTGAGGCTCGCAGCTGAAGTGAAACTGTAACTTGTCCCCAGGCCAGTACTGAGGTGACCAGCTACTGCTAACAATGCCATTTTCTAATTGTAAACTTCAGCTTCCTGAAGGCAGACTTTGCATTTTCAAGAATGGAAGAGGTTTTCTACTGCAGTCTAAGGAGGGAGGTGAGGATTAATCAGCTGATCTGGAGCCTCCAGCTCCAGCCTCTTTCCTTGCAGCTGTTAGCAGCTGGCTAACCCATGCCCTGGGTATCCAAATGATGGAGGAACCTTCAATTCTGGCTGTTAACTGAAGCCATGAAAAAGGACTGCAGACCCGTGTGTGTGAAATGTGTGGATCCTGTACAAAACTGTCTTTTTACAAATTTTCTGGCTCAGGGACAACAACAGAAATAACAGCAGTGGAAAAGACACAAGATTGAAAACAAGGCCCCATACTGAGGAGCTTTCCCTATTACTGGGCTTCCTAAGTGTCCTAGGATCACTGAAACTTGGGAAAGCACATAGCCAGACTTTGATCCAGGCTGAGAGATCTCCAAGATATCTGAGTCCATCCTTTTGAAGAGTTAATGGGCATTCTGGAATGTCCCTTTTATACTTCTGTAACGACTTACAGCAACATTAAGACAAGGATAATATTTATCAGCAGATTCTCTTATAAAGGAAAACCTTCAGAGATAGCTCCATTGACACTCTTGCAGTATCCTTTCCTGTTATTCCTTGACAGGGTGAGATCCAAGAGGACCAAAGCGGCCTTTGTTTGGTGTACTACTGTTGAATGAACTACCAGGTGTTGAATGTAAGAAGACTTCAGGTTTAGTTGCATGCCAAAGACATACATTATCATCATAAAGGGATGAATGAGGGAGACATGGCAAAGTCAGAAAAAACCCAGAGGAAATTGGGTTTGCCCAACTAATTCTTGCCATTTTCAATGTTTGGGAAAAGAATATGTTGTGCTTGAAGTGGCTGATAGCTGCAGAAAAATGATCACACACCATGCAGAAGCACACTCCCCTCCACAATAACAGAGCCAATAAATAAATCCTGGAATGGAGAGAAGCAAATTAGGTATTCTCACTTGTTTTACACAACAACTTCAATGCTCTATATGCTGAAGAGGTTAACCTACATCACAACATTTTACCTTCTGATACATTGCATGATTATTTCAAGAAAATACTTTTCACAAGCTCTTCTTTGGAGCTGTGACCCCTGAAGTCAAACAGGATGCTTGTATCAATGAAAATTTGGATTACAAATGGAAACCTACAATCAGGCACCAGGATGATAGGAGCACCCATCAGCATGGAGAAACTAGACACTTGTCTTCGGCAGCTTACTTTTACTGATGAGAGAACAAAGATCCCTGAACCAACCAGGCTTGCATTGGCAGCCCATGGTTCAGCCCTTTTTGCAGAAGAAGCCAAGACCTGGCAGTCTTAGAAGTTTGAAGGATCACAATAAGTGCATTGCATTTTGATCACTCAGCTGAACTTGCCCCAGGCTGTTTGGGGGCACTGACAGTAGCAAAGGACATTCAGCCTCTTCAGAGTGCCATGACAGGTTAAAGAGTGAAAGATGTCCAAATGTTCTCAGAATTTTCCAAGCTCTTGCAGCTCGCACTCAGGTTTCACATGCACGCTCCCACTGTTGATGCTTGCTGTATCTTTCTTTTGTCTAAGGAGAATATTTTTCCTCCTGCTGCTGGGATTCCAAAGCAGATACAATCACCTTGCAAAATCTGCAGAAGTGTATTGTGGTGGATCTTCAGCGTGACAGCAAGCCCATGCCCTCACTGTGTCCTGGGAGACAAAATCGGTCTTGGGCAAAATATGTAGGCATCCTATCTCCTCTAGTACGTACTTAATCCACTTTTTAGAAGCATTAGCATACCACTAAGACAAAGAATTTGCTATATAGTACCATGTGTTATTCATCCCCTATATACTTCAGTGCCATACATTTTTCTCATCCAATGCAACACAAATAATCCTTATGAAGCTTTTTGTTTCTGTATCTAATATGATGGCTTTTTGAAGCAATCCTGTTTTCAGTACAGGTTAATCACATGTGAAGTGATATATTGATTGACATGTACTATATTATAATATACCCCATACATAGCAATTCACTGACTGTATGAATAACTGCCATTTCAGTTACTCTGAGAAACATGTTTTACCTTGTTTCTGAACTTTTGGACTTCTAAAGAAAACCAGTCCAAGATTTCTTAGCACACATGATTCCAGAATATTTCTCAAAAGAAAATTTCAGAAGGAAGAAGCCAAAGCAGAATTTTCTTTGGAACGAACAAAAGCCCCTAAAGAATATTTCTGGCAGGAGAGCTGAAAATTTAGAAAAAAAATAGTATAGCCTTAAGATGTAAAATGAGAGCTGCAGCAGTATAGTAAAGGCAACTGGCTCAGGCAACTGACTGGTCAGTTATAAGAAGCTCCAACTTAACCTAGAGCATTTCTGTGCAAAGAGCAAGTGGGAAAGCTGAGAATCATTGACTTTGCAACCAGAGGAAATTTCTCTATCACCCTGAAAGTCACAATGTGTTTGCTGGAAAGAACAGTTTTGGGCCTTTGCAGACTGAAGACTAGTGGAGTATCTGGCAGGAGAATTGATGGGCTGCAGCATCACCATGGATGCTCTGTGCAAGAGCCCCTGTTGATGCAGTACAGTGGACAAGTACACCAGTGTGCAGTTTTGAAAGGTAAACATTCAGAGCAGGATAGTACCAAAAAAATTAACAGTAGAGGTAATAATAACCTATAGTACTACTTGAAATGAATGGTATAGTCCTCATTCTGGTTAGTCACTTCTCTGTTTTTAGGTTACTTTGCTCAAAGCTGGTATTGGCAATATGATTAGTTTTGTAGATCTTGTTTGTCCTTACACTCAAGGGAGAGGAAATGGTAACATATTCACAACTTGGAACTGTTTTCTCTCGTTTGTTCACTGCTGATAGCAGCATAAACTAAACACAATCTCAGCTGACTTGTATTTATGTACTCTGCTGTTTTGGTAGAGAACACAAAAATGCATAGTGTATGTACTCTTTGCAGCCTCTCAGCTGTATGCTCATGTCTTCAGGCAACTTTGCCCATATGGGTCACGAGGTCACACAGGTCTGGGCTCTCACTCTGCCCTTCGCTGGGGAATGTGACTCCCATCATCTGCCCAGGGAAGTATGGTGGGGTGAGAGGTGCAGGTCTGCAGATGGCCTCTGCCTCTCTCAAGGCTGTCCCAGCCAAAACCAAGAACAACCAGAACACTCTGAGGAGCCATTTGGAACAGCCCATTCCTTCCTCTCCTCGGCTGATCTATGAATACTGAACTTCCAAGGCTGGCCAAAATGATCCTCACCACCCAGTGTGATGGCATGTAATCATTAGATTCTAGACTCACTAGAGCATGACTCCAGCCCATGAACTGACACAAGCAAGAGACTCAATGCCGGCACTCCTGCTTGGTAGGGACACCCATGAGCATGAAGGCAGAGATGTTGGGTGAGCTGGAGGAGCAGGGAAGATTCAATTCCAGGTCCTCTCCTGTCTTTTATTGCCTCCATTTCATTTCCTTAGGACACCCATGGGTACTAGGGAAGAACACCAATGTCTGAGTGCTCCATTGTGAAGCACTTTTTGGCATACCTTAGACCATACTTTCGGGACAGTCAGTACTTCACTCAGCTCCAAGAAAGAATCTCCAATTACAGAAAGGAGAATGTCAGTGAAGGAAAAAAAATTAGGTTAGAGATGCAGAATCAATGAAAGCTGATGGGGATTTTATTAGCAGTTTAAATAAACAGAGCCCATATTTTTAGTGGATGAAGAGGAGCTGCAGCTCGCAGAACAAGGACCTTCAGAAGGATGAAGCATGGAAAGCAATTAGGTGGGCAGAAACACCATTGCAATTACATTCAAGAAGAGTCTGAAAATGTCCCAGAAATGGTCTATAATGATTTTACTCCTACTACAGAATAAATTGTTTCTTGCTGCCCACAGTACTCTGGGGGAAAATCACTGTGACTGCAATTTTAAGATGAGCATCTCTTGGGAAAGCCCAGCAGGAGTGTGTTGTGTGTTTGCACTTTGTTTCTACTTACAATCTTCCAAAGTTTAAGACATAACAGATTGCAAATTTTGCTTTGTGGGGGGTGGAATCCTTCTTAGAGAGAACCTCTAAGACTTGGGAACAGACTTCGCTGCTCCTGAACCAAAACTGCTCCCTCATTAAAGCAATTTCCTTGCTATGGGTGTGCAATGCTTAATGTACATGCCACAAGCGCTCCAGCCGCTCATCCCCTGCTGCAAGACCTGCCCGAATAGCCATCTAGAGGCTTTTTTGCACAAACATGAGGGTACCACCAATGCTCATATATGATCTGGTCGTCAGATGCAGCTGTGACCTTGAACAAGTCACATTTGGAAGGCATGTGCTGGAACTACTCACAGAAAGAAACCAAGGTCAGAAATTCTTTATGGGAGTCTAGGAGACTACACTCCTTCCCTCTCTTGCCCTCACAGTCTCCCTCACTGCCTCACAAATGGTCACATTTTAATCTGGAAGCCAGCTTCCAACTTCCATTTAGGTAACAACAACAACAAAGAGCATTTTTAACAAATGAAGGAGTGAAGAAGTACATTTCCAAAAAGGTGATCCTTCCCCTTTATTCAGCAGGAAGGAACCTTTGGAAGCCAGGTGCAGCACACTGCTCAAAAAGCCAACATCAGATCTTGACCAGGTTACTCATGGCCCACTCCAGGCCAGTTATGAGCACCTGCAGGGATGGAGTTTTCCCCACCCCTCTGAGCTGCTGTCCTGTGCCTGACCACCCCGATGATAAAAACATTCTAATACTTCATTAGGATTTCCCATGTTGCCATTTATGTCTATTTCCCTTCATCCTTTCACTGCATGCTATTCAGAAAAATGTGGTTCCATCTTCTTTACAATCCCATAAGGCCAATTAGATCCACCCCACCAGCCAAGCCTTCCCTCCCCATGGCTGAACAAACCCAGTGCTTGTCATCTTCTTGTGTGTCCTGTGCACCAGTCCCCTATCTGTTGTGGTCACACTCTCCTTGGTCTTATTTACCTTCTAGAGGAGGACCAATGGTATTCCATGTGCAGGCTCACTGTGCTGATGAGAGAAGTATGTCACCAAGTCCACTGATTGTGTCCTTGCTCACGCAGCTCGGTCTGTGGCTGAATTTCATTGCTGCAAGTATGTGCTTCCTCAACATGTGCCATGTGGAGGTTCCCCCAGCTCTTCTGCTGGTCAGGTTATGTTTGGAGCTGGATGTCACAACTGCAGAGCAACACAACTGGCAATGAGGACTAGTGGCAACTGTTAGTACCCAAGGACCTGCCCCCCAGGCTGTTGCCTTTGACATGTGACTTCCTGATGACACCATGATTATCATACTCAGCTATGATTCTGGCATTAATCTCCTCCAGGTGTTCATTCCCACCAGGGCTATACTTTTTATTGACTGTTGTGATGCAGCTGGCACTGTGATGTGGCACAAGTCCTGTGGGAATGCTTCCTGCTTTATGGGACACAGAAGCACAATGAGAAAAGGAGCAGCAGTACAAGACACGGCTTTGTTTTCAAATGTTACCAGCTAAGGACCCTCAGGCAGGCTGGCAGCTCTCCAGGGATGGGAGTTTTTAGATATCCATGGATGCCAGCATACTTGGGCTGCTGTAGCATTGACCTCATTCCCTTCTGCATTTACCTCATTCTCTTCTGCCAGAGGAAGGCAGCTTTTCACATCAATAACATTTCTCTGCCTCATGAGAAAAAAAGGGCATGGGTTTTGGGGACAAACAACTGTACAGTTTCTTGTAGGGAGGAACCACAAGGGGCATTTCACATTGTTCAGTGGGTTGGGTTACCCTCCACAGAGGCCTCCAATTATTTTTCCAACCAACGCCCAATGTTTCCTTCATCACCAAAGAGCTCTTCTGTTTGCTGGGTGCACATGCTGGGCTTTGGCTGCCCCCAAGAGCCCTTGGCATTTCTCACATATTGGTGATTGTTCCTGCTGCCTTTGAGGCAGAAATCCCAGTTCCCAGAGAAATATGGTACAGCGATCAGAGATTAGCATCTGGAACTGACCAGGGCCAGACAATGCTTCAGGCGACTTCTTTGCCTGTCTTTTCCTCCCCACCCCTTCACCCATTGTGTTTTTCTCCCTTTCTTTTCCAGCTCTGTACAATTGACCACCAGGCAGGGTCCTGGCATCCCTCTGCCCCAGAGAGAGTTGGACCAGAGGCAACGCTGGCACAAGCTGTGTGGATTTCCTTGGGGCAGGGGGGGGGATCCTCCCTCTCCTCCACCTCAGTCCCTCAAGGATTGCTCCAACAAGAGCAGAATTGTAACAACTCTCAGAGCCTGTGAAGGGACACAGCATTCTCCAAGCTGGTGCCAAGTGCTTGAGGACCAGATGCAGAACTGGCTTTGCCAGCAAGGGTTCCATGGAAGGAGAGCTGATGGAGGGAAAGGCCCATCCCTCTCTCATTTGCATTATCCAGAGCCACATGGTGTCTCCTGGTATGCAGTGCAGTTACAAAGCTGTACAGCTATTTCAATGGAGATGGCGTTTAACTCCAAGCAGGCGTGCTACTTCTCCCAGGGTGGCATAGTCAGACCAGTGTGTCACAGGGACAGTGGGGAAGGGGTTAAGGAAAGGAGAGGGTGGCCAACTGGTCAGGGCACTGCCAGGGCCATGGAGACAGGATCTGCAGAGATAGAGGATTTCCTGACCCACATGGCTTTAGCTGCCTCTTTAATCCCACCACCTCTTAGATGAACAAAGAGCAAAATAGGGTCATCTCTTCCAGAAACTGCCTATGGTCACAATAATGTGTTACCCTGCGCATGGGGCAAAGGATGCAAATGTGCCAATCAGACCACCATCAGCACACAGACTGCACACCATTGCATTTCCTGTGTTTCACTGTCGCATCCTACTGCTGATTCTGCCATGGCTGGTTTCGCCTCAGAGAAGATTTATACTGGAGAGCAACAGTGCACAGTGCCCTCCACTTCTCCCCATCTGAGGCTGCAGAAAAAAATGATCGCTTCAGCTCTTTACCCATTATAGCATCCTTGAATGTGACTGTCCCCACTCCAAGGGTATTTTCAGCACAGAATGAAGGAACCACATCTCTGCAGATGAACAAATCAAAACCCCTCTGTGATCTCTGAAGGTGAAAATGCAGAACACATTGGCTGTGGAGAGGGAACCTACATCTTTAAGAACTAGGCTGGAGAAAACAGGCCCTACTCTTTAGAGTCAGTGACACAAGACCTACAAACACGCGCTGAAGACTGGGCTCTGTACTAAGGCATGACTTTGATTCAATGAAAAAAAACCACATTTTATTACTGGGTGCCTCCTCTAGAATCATAAAAAGTCACTGAATAATTTAGGTTGGAATGGATCTTTGGAGTGCTCTCATTCAATCTGTTGATCACAAGGACTCCCAAGTCCTCTTCTGCAAAGCTGCTCTCTGGGCAGTAACCACAACCTATATTGCTGTAAGGGGGTATTCCATGCCACATGTGGAATTTTTCACTTCCTTTTGCTGAACTGCATGAAGTTACTAGCAGCTCATTTATCCAGCCTCCCTCTGATGAGCAGCTCTGCCCTCCAGTGCATCATCCACTACCCAGCCCCAGTTTAGCATCAGCCACAAGCTTCCTGACAGTGCATTCCATCCATGCACTCCCTCCCACTGTTCAAGTCATTACAGAGTATTTGCCCCAGTACTGGCCACTTGGACTTTGCACTATTTTTGATCAGAACCTTTTGAGACTCACATTTCAGCTAATATTACATCCAAATTGAAGTCCAACTGTCCAAGCCATATCCCATCAGTTTCACCACGGAAGCCAAGTGGCTTACAAAAGCCAAAGTCAATAACATTCAATTTTCTCCCCTTGTGCACAGTCAGGCATCTTGGCAAAGAAGATGACCAGGCTGGTCAGGCATGATTTGCCCTGGGTAACTCCATGCTAGCTGTTAACAGCCTTTGAAAGGGAGAATTCAGATGCTTTCAGTCCTTTAGAAAAAGTTGCCATCTACTCCTTTCCCAAAGAAGATCTTTTGAAAGCTAACAATTTGCCCCTCTGTCAGGTTACTTGACACAGATGACCAGAAAGGATGAAATAGAAATAGAACCATGTATCATAGGTTTATTAGGGAAGAAAGTTATACTTCAAGGCCATATATTAGGCACTGTACTGAAGCAAAAGTATGTGAGAACAATTAAAATGTTAAAACCCAAATCACCATGAAAAATAAAATGCTCTTTTAATCACTTTAGTTCCTTTTTTTGTCCCCATACAATTTACAGTAACTACAGGAAGCAACTGAAAAGGTAATAGACCTACATTACATGTAAGCTTGGATGAGACTGAGAAATGGAGCAGAGACTAGATCCATCCCTCAGGTATACAGCTACTCTCCCAGGCTGTCAGAATGGGGGTCTTACTAACATAAGCAAAAGCTGTTAAGATGTTACCATGAAAAAGTAAGACCACGAATTACGGAGTAAACTGTTAAATGCCAGATCTCCCAGAAGGACTACTAAAATTCTATGTTATTGCAAGCTTCCAAACGCCTGCTTAAAATTATCATTATACCGTTCATCCATGTCAGCTTTCGCTTTCTGTTCTGGATGAGATTTCAGTTGTATTTTAAAAGAAGTATATCCCAATTTGTTCCCAGAATGGATCAAAGTCAAAGGAGTTTCCTCCTGGCTGACTCTTGTATAGGTGGCTTCTGCTTTTTGGTGGGCAAATAAGTTAAAAGCAGTTTCTAATTTGCAAGTTACTTATCCCATGCCTCTGCACAGTGAAGTGAAAGATACAGACAAGGAATAAATAACATACCAAATAAGATGAGAATGAAGAAAAGTTGTCCTAAAACTTAAAAATGGTAAAGTATAGAAAGTTTAACTGATGCTGATGAACTGCTGAATATGTGTTTCTGCTGGGCTATACAGTGCCACTCTAACAATGACAGACGAGTAGATTCCTATTGAACATCTAGTCCAAAGGCTGCCAAGGAAACAGGATGCAGGTCTTTGATCAATAATTAAAATGTTAGGTCAACAGTACTCACAAGAAGAATACAGCTCTTTCCTTGGTTATTATATTGTGCATAGCAATTTCTCAAACAATTAACAGCACCTTTTACATAAAAATTCCAAACATATTTATCTAGTGAACAGGAAAATCTCAGCATCTCTAAGCAGTACTTCTGCAGATGTACAGTACTGTATATAGATATACATATACCTCAAAGTGAATTTACACTGTGACCTGGTGGTTAGTCCAGCAGTGGGTGAACCCACAGGATAAGTCTTCAGGAGAATACAATGCCTCTGATGGGTGGCCAGTTACATGGCACAATTGCATAGGGGAGCCCTGGTGGGCAGCAAAGGACAGTTTAATATCCCATTAAGCAAGCACAGCATGCTTAGGTCATTCCTGCAAGATATAAGAAACTTCCAAATTTTCAAGGCTAATACAGTTCTAGTTTTCACAGGTCTCACACATTGCAACCACCTCTGTATACTATAAAGACCCAGAGGAGGAAGGTAGGACACCAAACTTATGTCCCTGCTTCCAAGCAGAAATTAAGCAGCACCACAGATTTAGGCTGGTAAAGGGGGGACCATGTTTGGCTTCATGAGGGTATCTTGAATAGCTGGTCTTCATCATTTGCACCATTTCTTTTGGGATTTTTTTTCTTTTCTGAATCAGTTGCTCACAGTTCTCTGGTAGAAATCATTGGAAAAGCATGGTCTGCCTAAGATAGGGAAGCAGACTGCTACCATTTCCCTGGGATGGGCACACCACACTCATACCAGCCCACGTAGTAGTAAGGTGTTGTGTGTCCAATGCGTCCAAATGATACGGGCTCCTGGCGGTACTGGCGGTAATACCCTGTTGGGGGGAAAAATGGTCATTTGCATTAGAAAACAAAGACACAGTAATTTAACAAAAGTAACAAACACAGAAGGAGTCAATCCCACAGCTCTCATGGCCCAGATGAAAACTTAGAAGCTGTCTGGTACTTGGAGTTTTGTCAAAAGGGTATGTGCTAGCCCTTGGTATTTGGGTTTAGATCTTTCTTGAATGGTTTAACTCTGGCCCTTTCTATTTCTTGTATTATTTTGATTGTTTTCACTGTTCAAAAATCTCTTGAACTATTGTGTAATGCTGTGGTCTGCCAAAGAGTTTCTGCATTTCACTCCAAAAGGTGAGTATATTTCAGTTGTGTTTATGAAGTTTGAAAGTCATTTTAAGTATATGAAGGACTAAGGGGCAAAAATGCCATTAAATCGTATTATCTCATAGGGCTCAAGAGACTCTCAACAAACATCAGCTTTTCACAAAGCACAAAAGTGTCATTTCATGCAGTAAATATGGAGTTAAGCCCTTTCTCCCCCTTTTTCTTCATTAGCAGAAAGAATGTGAATGCTTAAAGCATTAGGAGAGGTGCAGCATTCTTTTCCGCATAGCTCGTGCACTGGAACATCTGAAACAGTCATGTCTTGTGCCAACAGTATAATTTCTGTGTGCTCTCTATCTCTGTCTCCTAAACCTAGTAATACACATCTGGATTAATCATCCCTCTTTTGAACTGAGAAATGAAATGCAATACTTCCCGGTGATATAAAAATACCAGTGACTATTTCAGTTTCTTCCTGGTAACACCACCATGAAAGGCTATCAACAAATAATTTACCATGGAAACCATTAAAGCCAACTGAATAAGTTAAATCAACAGACTTATTGAAAAGATTGACTGACTTTCAGGACTGGGTTTATTTTGTGAAACAAGCTATCACTCTCTTGGCTGGGTGACCTGAACAGTTTACTCAGAGAAACTTCTTCAAGGTGAGAATTTTCATTCAGGAGATACCTACCAGGTCAATACAAAAGTACTGCAGCCCAACCTTAAGTCAGTAGATATACTCCTATGTGTTTTGCATTGAATGAACTGGTCAGAAAGCATTTGTAAAAGCCATATTCGTGAAAATGTAGCTGGTACTTTGTGGCATGTGGAAGAGTTTTTGCAATGAGGCTTGTGTTGTAATTAGGGAAAGGATTTTCAGATCTATAAAATTCTTTTCTTCCTAGTTCTGCATTTTGTTCCTGTAAAATATTTGCATTATATGTCCTTCTCTTTCTTTTTGTCTCCCTCTCTCAACACTCACAAGTTGTTCCTTCTGAGACTCTCATAACCTGTTCTGCTTGGCCTGAGTACAACATTACCTCATCATCTACTGCATCAGCTGGACTCGCTCAAAGAGCTGCCAGTAGCAGTGGAGAAAGAATCCCTCTGTGCTCTGCTCCCTACCCTTTAATCCTATGATGGGATGACAGGCACCTGGCCAGCATCCCACTCCCCCATTGCCATACCTCGGATAGTGGGCAGGGCTTCAACATATGACTGAGGTCCTGTTCTTCCATCCAGGTGTGAATCCACAAACTGGCAGTGGTCCTCACCTCTTCCCCAGCTATCCCCGATGCTGTAAAAGGTGTCTGAAGGGTGACAAAGATAGATTATTTGACATAACATTACTTTTGTTTGGGATGCTCCTTTCCACCAAGAAATTAGATGTGGGAGAAAGCAGAAGTACTACAGTGACAAACACAGTATTACAAATGAACAAGAAGCAGCTGGAAACAGGAGGAATACTACTTACACAGTATGGAAGTAGAAATTAGGGAAAAGAGAAATGAGTACAGCTCAGTAAGGAATAGTCCCCATATTGGAAATTCATGGACACTGTACCACAGGTGATGGAAGGAATTTCAAGTGGATCAGTCATTTCAATACATCATGAGAAAATTAAAACCTGTCTATATATCAATACTGTTAGTTTGACTGCAGTCTCAAATGGAAACTATAAACTGTGGAGCCCTTTGTCTAACAGACAGGATGTGTCCTGACACCCTGTTTGTTTCTTGCTACATATTCAAACACTGTCTTTAAACTATACCAATGCACTGCAATGAGAATATTAATGATTAGCATAATCTGAAAAGCCATTGAGATAATCCCCCTACCCCAGATCAACAATATGAAAGTCTTCTTCATTATGTCTCAGCAACTACACCTGTACAAGAGCTACTGCTGACTCTTGAAAGTACTGCTCACCCAGTCACTCTAACACCAGTCTTTCCTTCACTGTTCTCCAATCTGCTCTGGGGATCCCTATGGTGTATTGCTCTGTCTGCATTCAGCTGCAACTCACCCACCTGTGGAGCAAGAGTGGGACTTCCCAGGGAGATGCGTGGAGAGCAGCGCTTTGTTTTCACAGGACAAAGAACACTGCTTTCTCAGGATACAAACACATGCAGGCTTTTCAAGGAAAACTGAGGTCTGCTTGAAAGGTAATGCCGAGGGCATGAGGACAACAGCTCAGCTATCGCATCAGACCTTCTCAAGGGAAGGACTACCAGATAGACATCACATAATTCTTTCACAGATGAGGTGAAGAAAGCAAGAAGATGGATATGACAAGTAATCATATATCAGAAAATAAATCTTTGTGCCCACCTTTCAGGTCATCACTGAGGTAAATCTTGTACCTTAAGGAGTTGCAAAGAACCACCCCTACAAACTTGCGGTACCAAGTTCGTTTCACATATTGCTTGCCACTGCAGTCTGAATAAGTGGGGTCATATTTAAAAGTGAATGGGATCCAGATAGGCTCACCACCTTGGAGAAAAAAGAATAAATATTCAACATTAAGGACAGACTTTAGCATTTTGGCTAGAGTCTTGCTGAGATTAATATCTGATAATATGTTTTACAAGACATGCTGCAGCAGATTAATGCATGGCTCTTCTATATCCAGAAATACTACTTTGAGAATAAGAATCACTAAGAAAAAAAAAATGAAAAGCAAGGGACTGGATTAAATCCCTTGTAGGCAGAAGACAATAATAACTGTTAAAACCATTAAAAATATGATTTCATGCAGTAAGCCACAGTTTTAAGAAAACAGTCTCACTGGTTTTACTAAAACATCTTCTCTACCCAGTGATATTCAGTTTCTTAAGGAAGCTGATCCTAGGTCTGACAGCGACACTGTCTAAATGCAGTCACTTGTGTTATAACACTAAGTACAAAACTTAACCCTTTTGCTAAAGAACAGATCTTATGAATTCTGTGGTGACTAACAGCCTGTGATGTGAAGTTCCTTTTTGCCATTTGGTTAAAAAGATCAAATCAGAAATGTACTTTTCTATTTTGTTTTCTCACATTACATCAAAACAGATGAGTTTCCAATAACAGAAGTGAGAACTTTCCTGGGGAATTCTATCTAGAACACTGCTGCAGAGGAGACTGCTTAATTGTACTGCAAAAGACAAAATATTCCTACTGGCTTACCTAAATGTTTGCTTTATACTAATCAAGACAATGTGATTTCTTTTGATATTGCTGTCATAGTAATGTATATAGAATTACACAAACAGATTCCAATGTGATAACTGGTATTTTTCTCTCCAGTCACATCATGAAGCCCTGTTTTTACTGTGCTATTTTAAGGTGGTTTACAAATGAGATTGAAAGATTATTCTATTAGTCATTTCTTCCTCCCTCTCACTAGGCACATGGACTGAATCCTGCAAGAAACTGCATATGAGCAGCTATCCATCAGCAGTCCTTGAAACTCAGCACTAGGGAATCAGCTCTTCTGATTAGGGGCTGAACTGGCTTATTGCAAGTTTGGAAACGCAAAGCAAGTTCAGCAACTTCGTGGCATATCATTGATGTCAGTAACACATCCTTGAATTTCATAGTATTTATAACGGCGTGATGATCAGTACAGATGAGCATAACAGCTCGACAGGAAAAGCTGATCCCACTGTTAAAGCTGTGCTCAGGCAACTGAGCGACCCAGATACAGAAGCAATACAGTTTAGTGCTTATTACTAAGCAATTAAAGCTGTTGTATCAGGCAAAAGATGGACCATAACCAAGTGCTTATTCTAATGTATCTTTAAGAGATTTCTTTTCAAAGGCCAGAATAAGGGGTTTGAAAATGGAAAGTGTTTTTGAATTAGCACAATGCATTACTATATTTTCCTGCTTGAAACTGTAACTCAAGCTGTGGCATAATGAGATTCTAACACCTACATTATAACTGGTTTGCACAGGTTTTACACATTTCATGAAGAAACAGCAGAAGAAGACTTACCAGGTGGTCTGACAATGAGGAGAGGATTGTCTAGAATGATGAAACAAATAAAAAAAAAAATCAGTATTTTGCTCCAAACATTATTTTATAATGAAACATTCAGTGTCACTCAAGAGAACAGAGTAAGTTGCAGAGTAACTGCTTTTAGCTACATGATGTGTATGGGACTTGTATGTCTCACCAGTGTGCAGAGCTGATGAGTGTTTGCTATTCCACCATTCTTGTCAGCTGATGAAACTTGCCACAGGATTCTCTATGTATTCTGATATGGTAAAAACTCAACTGAGATTGATACCAAAGTTTAAAGCCACCTTTGAAACATGTTTCCTCTTCTCAGAAGGTCCTCAGAGCAGGAGGACAGTTTCACTGTACACTTCTGCATATATAGTGTAAGTTACACCTGCAGGCCTACCTTCCAAAGGGAAACAGAGCCTTCCTCTTGTATGCAAATCTTGTTTAGCAACATGTTTAGCACAGCTATTTAGTGCTATTCATAAACATATGGAATTTATAACTTTAACTCTGTCATAGTGACAGGATTTTTGCAGGGGCCCCCTGAGCAGTGCAAAGAGCACTGCCCGCTACTTCAGGAGCTTCTGCTTGATTAATATAATCCCCTTTTTAAATGAAGAAGGATGGAAGAGGTGTGGAGTAAGGACAACAAAACAACATGATCTAATGCATTAGTTTGTCATTATTCATTACATTGCAGTTTCTGTCATCTCTTAACTAGCCCTTATTGTACACAAAATACCTGAATAAAAACCATGGTGCTTGTCTACTGATGGGGAAGAAAAATTTTGGTTTGCTGAAAGAGAACAACAGTTTCCTGTTCTCTTCAGTGTCTTACTCAATACAGGGATAAGAGTGAGCATTTTTAAACACCTGCTTGATCCTGTGATGGCATTGTTTATTGAATATACTCATCACCTCAAACCTTTCAGTTGCACCAGAAGAGCACTCTGAACTAGCAATTTCTATCTCTTCTGACCCATTCCATCACTGTAACTGTATTATCTGGCTTTAAATTTAGCAACTGCTTTTGTACTTGTGCCAGCTGGAAAGCCACCTTTGGCCACATGACAAAAGAAAGATCAGTGCTGCAAATAAAACTTTAAATTTGGTGTATTTAATCTGTTAAATAAAGCTAAAAAGGTAGCTGATCATGGATGGGAAATATAGGCATTCAGGCCCATATACTGGCACACAACTAATCAGCAAAACTCCCTGCAAGGTATAGCACAGAATCATTAAGGTTAGAATAGTCCTTTAGATCAAGTCCAAGTGTTAATGTAGCACTGTCAAGTCCATCACTAAACCATGTCCCTAAGCATCATATATGCAGGTGACTCTACCACTTCCCTGAGCTGCCTGTTCCAATGCTTGACAACCCTTTTGGTGAATAAATTATTCCTAATATGCAATCTAAACCTCTGCTGCTGCAACGTGAGGCCATTTCCTCACATCCTATCCCTTGTTACTTGGAAGAAGAGAGCAACCCCAACTTCACTACAACCTCTTTTTAGATAGCTGTAGAGAGTTTCCCCTGAGCCTCCTTTTCTGCAGGCTGAACACCCCAGTTCCCTCAGCCATTCCTCACAGGTCTTGTTCTCCAGACCCTTCACCAACTTCAGTGCTCTTCTTTGGATATGCTCCAGCACTTCAATGTCTCTCTTGCAGTGAGGGGCCCAGAACTGAGATTCAGCCTCACCAGTGCTGAGTCCAGGAGAGCAATCACTTCCCTGGTCCTGCTGGCCACACGATTTCTGATACAAGCCAGTATGCTTCTTGGGCACTCTCCTGGATTGTATTTGTCCAGTGTTAAATGTTATGCTTGGATTTGTACCTGAGCTTCCTACTCCTTAAAAATATCTAAGTATGCTATGGAGGACCGTTTACCTATCTGCATTTTTGTTTCTGCGAAGGCTTACTTGCATGGGTCTTAACGGAGCTTCTGAAGCAAGTACTACAGGGTGGAGTCAAATGAGAAAAGGCACAGACTGCAAAAGACCCATGTCATCAAAATGGCAAAATTTGAAAGAGACAACAGACCTTTCACTCAAGTAAAGACTGAAAAATTTGTCCATTATTATTCAGTGGAGTCATTGGCCTCTGGCTTAATGGAAGAAGAAGAAAATAGTAAAAATAGTCCATTTAACATACTATTTTTAGAAAGGGGTGTTGCTCTTGAATGGACTATTAGCCCTGTGAACAAGCAGCATGCCTTGTCCAAGAAAGAACAGAGAACTTTGCCCATCTGATGGAACAATAGTTTCCTGTATTTCATCCAGAGACAACTGCTTCCAACTGTTCAGCTGTTAACAATTAGGAAGCTAATATACTAAATGTTTGGTCAATTTATCAAAGACATTAAACTTCCCATTGCTTCTATATTGTAGAACATTAGTAGTCTTTGGTATTTTAAATTCAACTTCCCATTTCCATGAAGCTCACTTTAATGTCACTTAGAACTTCATAGGGGCATTCAGAGTGTGTATTATTTCCCTGTCTTCACTGAAAACAAATAATTTACCTTTTAAAAACAAATCTCAAAGCAGTGAGTTCAGAAGCATCGCCATTATTACTGTGCTGGTTTCAGCCACTACTCTGTCACAGCTGTTATCAGGAATTCAGTTTTGAGATGAAAATAAAAAGCAAAGCATACCAGATTCTGTGATAAATGAAACTGAAGAGCTAATAGGTCCATAACCAAAGGGATTCTTTGCTTGGACTTTAAAATAATACCTGAAAAAAAAAAAAAGAGAGGGAAAATAAAACAGCAATTTGACTGCAATGGCTAAAATATAAATAATACTAAAACAGGATGAGAATTAAAAACAGGATGAGAATTAAATAATCAGAATTCTACTGAGTTCAGGTGCTCTTTGCATTAAATGAAGTTGGATACTGAGCCAGGGTACGAGCTGGCTGCTAAAGACAAAGTTTTCCTTTTTTTGCAGTTGGTTTCAAGCATGGTTTTGGATCATTTATTTATATCATCCCCCTTCCCAAAACCACACACAACGACATCCACTTTATACTTAGCAATAGACTAAAAGAAAAGATTGCAAGGCAATTGAATTCTTGGTCTCAGGAAGAGTTTTAAACCAGATTAACTCCTATGAAAGCAGTGGTGTAAATTGCAGACTAAAACTGGGTGAGATTTACATGAGATCAGAAGCTCAGCTTTTGACCTTTCTGTAAAAACTCCAGCAGCATTAAGATCATAGTACTTGAGTAACATGAGAAAGCTTCACATATTGCCTTATTGATTCCCCCAAAGTATTTAAATCATATGCTTAACTTGAAGCACATGACTCACCACTAGAACTCCATTCGTTGCCCAATAGAAGCAAAATTATTCTCACCCTTAGAGATGAACACGTGTAAGCACATTTTTAGTTCATTTCCAAATACAATGATTATTACTTGATGCCTACCCTGACATTTTTTCCCCCAGATTAATGTTTTTTTTCTTTTATCTTCATATCCAGTCCAGCAGAAACCAATTAGAATGGAAGATTACTGTAAAAATTTCCAGCACAGCATTTTTAAAGTGCCTGAGTTTAGGTTTTCCTTTCTTGCTTGCTCAATTTCATTCTTGCAAAGAAATTAATAAAAAAAATTACTGTGCCTCTGTAATATGCACATAGTATTTGGATCTTCATTTAGCTTTGTATCCAGAAGCATCTCCAAAAGCTCCACACATGACCCAACAAACAGGGCAAGTGCTTATTCACATGGAGGTTTGCCACCAAGCACTGGATTACCTCCGGTGGCAATGTCCCACCCAAGTCGCAGGCCTGATGCTTCTCAGCTGGTGAAAGTGAGCCTGCCCCATTGAAAACATGAGACTGCTCTTGGTGGTAGAGCTCTCTCCATTCTGCACAGAAACCTGCCAGTGACACTCTGCTTGCATGGCCCGTGCTGGGCTGACACAGTGTGGTTCATAGCAAAGGCGATCTGATGTCCCTGGAAGCTATTACCATCTAGTACAGTTTATTCACCAAGCGTGGTCAACCATCCACATTAAAAGGTTCATTCCCCGTTCTTCCCTTCTGTCCACAAGAGATGACAGTAGCCCTTGCAACAGAAGAGTGTAACATGTAGTTTAATGTCATGCTCTACAGCCTACCAGGCAGTGGGAAATTCAACACAGTCCTGTTGGAAGAACTTTGATGTGTTTAGTGTGCCATTCAATTTTTACTATGTGTGCTTTCCTATACCATCAGTTGTATCTGTTCCTCAAAGACTTAACCACACAGCAGGGCCTGGAAGTGGCTCCTGAAAGGATCCTCTCTGGCCTAAGCACCAGCTAAGCACATACAAAACTATTCAAAATGATAAACCAGAGCGGACCCACCTGAACTAGCCTTTTGGCAAAGGTATCCTTTTCCATTAAAAAGGAATACCTTTTTACATGCAAAGAGAACTGCTTCACCTCGGAATCAAACTGATCTCTATGAAAAGGCTGAAAAGATATACAAACGACATCCACTTCTTCAGCAGAAGGGTGGCAGTCATGTGAACACCGTGTTTTGCTGTGAAGCAAGTCAAGGTTTGTGCTAGGGCATCTGCTTGTTCACTCCATAAAAATTACAGGTCGGTCTTCTAGGTGAGGTCAGTGTGGAACCTACAGGGATGGAATATTCTGGACTTCATCCGTGGCATGAGCTTTACTTTTTCTCTGTGCCAGACCCTCTGTGGGACATGTTCCCAGCCCTGCACAGGGGACGTGCCCCTTGTCCCTGCTGCGTCCCACAGCTGATACCGGAAACCAGATCCACTCCTGCTTTCTGCAGCCAGTTCTGCCTCTAATTAATGACTATACGATGTTCACAAACAACTCACAGTTTTCCTTAAAAGACACATATGCTGTAGCCAAAAGAAACCACATTAAATAGTGAAATTTAGCAAGACTGTGCATTTTCCTCATGCCTAGCACAATCCTCTTGCTGGCAGAGATGCTTGACTGTGGTTTTAACTATTGACCTTGATTTCTGGACTGCAGCTTCTGAGTGTTTAGCATGGCTGGAGAAAGAGGAGAGGAAAGTCAAAAAGCCTCCCGTGTGCTGCTGTACTTTTGGCCACCCAAGCAGAGCATGGCAGCCTGAGCGCTGCTTTAATGTCCTGAGCTGCCAGTGCTGTCATAGAGCAGCTGCACCCATCCACACCTCCTTCACCCACTCACACCTTCTCCACGCGGACTGGGGCATGGGCTGGTGGCACAAGCCTGACCACTGGGATGGGACACAGGCCAACGATTCCTTACACTGGCTCCCAAAATAGCTGCCAAGTTATGACAACTTAGCCCAGCACTTGGTGTAACTACTTCAGAAGAGAACTAAATGTTTTCCAGCCCTTATCTTTTCTGTAATGCTTCAATGCGTAGTGAAACATCTGTATGGGTGCCTGACTTCCACTGCTTCCAAAGAGTTACAATTGGCTACCACCTTTATAATACAGTGGCACCTTCTGAGCAACCCTTTCAAAGCACTTCATGTGTGTGTATTAATGCTAGATTCAAAGCATTCCCATGAGATACGTAAGCACAATGATCCACATCTGAAATAGGAGAGAGCAGCCCAAGAACCTCATGCACCTATTTAACTGGGGAAAACCACACAGTTTTGTATCTAACACATAGTACAGGAACTGATTACCAATGCGATCACCAAAAGTGTGCAATCAGGTACCCTGCTACATACATAGAAGCCTGTCTGAGACACATGATAGTTCAAGCTGCCTGCCTGACGATCTGGAAAAAACAGCAACAAAATTATGAGTACATTTTTCTTTGCTAAATTGGAAAATTGGTTCCTAAGCCTTTATGTACTCAAGAAGCCTCAAGTTGTGCCAGAAAGAGAGCCAGGTCTCATGCCTTGCTGACCTGTGATTTAAACATAGACAATGCTATGATTGCTGTATTAAGAATGTCAATAAAATAATGCAGTCAGGATATATTCCTTTCTCAGACATGACAAAAGAGAAATTGCCAACACCTTTCTAGGTCTAGGCATCTGACATTTTCATTAGTCAGAATCCTTCAGCTGACGAATTTGCCAGGAAGTCTCAGATAGTGAAACTCAACTGTTCTCCATTCCATAAATGTATGAAACAAAATGTTTAATATATAAGTTGATTGTGTTTTGACTACGCTTTACTTAGCAGAATTGCAATGAATTGTTACCAATAGGTAGAGAAAAGTCACAACTGCAACAAGAAAAGAACCTTTTCATTCTAAGAATAAACCTTCTTTGAGATTTTATTTATGACTTCTACTGACATGTCAAGAAAGGACAGAGTAAACTGCTAATGGGGCAATGAATATGTAATGTTTTCAGTCATTTAGACTATATGACTAATCGTATCACCATACCTGTCACTTGGAGCAAATTGACTTTATGTTTTAATTCAAGGTGTCTCCCTTCTGCTGTAATTGAATAGCTGGCACTTGCAGCCACAAAGTGAGATAATCACTCAGCAGGATAACTAGGGAAGCAGCTGGTTTTCAGAAAATTAGTTACCTGTAAAATCCTTTTTTCCATCCTCAGCGAAGGCAGGCCTGCACAGATCCCTAGCCCCATGCCCTGCTCAGTGGCAGGTTGAGATGGTGGCATGCCAGACAACCATCTGGGGGACACAGCAGCATTCTTTGTTATGGCAAAGTGACCACATGCCAGCTAT
Source organism: Melopsittacus undulatus (assembly GCF_012275295.1). NCBI lineage: Eukaryota > Metazoa > Chordata > Aves > Psittaciformes > Psittaculidae > Melopsittacus > Melopsittacus undulatus. The sequence continues at coordinate 82,563,004 of NC_047529.1, read as the reverse complement.
GGGAATGGTGGGATTGTTGCTGTGGGACCTCCACCAGCACTGGGCAAGAGCCAGAGTGAATGCATAGAGGAGACAAGCAGAGCATGTGGCTGCTCCTCACAGAGGGGAACCAGCATGCTTAACCTGGTGTCTCGGACAGAGAGACATGCACTGCCTGTGAAGGGGAGGGGATGAGCTGACGTGACAGCACCCACAGACCCACTGCTCAGCGGGATTGGTGGCTGAGAAGGAAAAGAGGCTGAGAGAGGGTCAGGAAAGAAAGGCAGATTTCATTCCATGAGCACAGGAAGAAGGCAGCAAGGGCTGTATCCCTTTTACAACTGCACCATCCCTCTGGAAGAAAAATATGTAAATCAGATGCCTGCAGGATGACAGGCTAGTGCAAAGTGTCTCCATCCATCAGAAATAGCCTAGCACTACTTCTGTCATCGATATGGACAAAAACTGCTAAAGCAGAACTGGAACAGGAACTTCCTTCACAGCTGGTGTGACACAGGTCTACTGCTTGTGTAGGACAAGGTTTTCATTGACATCTCACCTCTTCTGTGCTCCTCTGGTGACACACAGCAGCCACTTGGGGCTGATGCTGCTTGTTGCACATACTGCAGCTTTGCTTTAATGGAGATACAGAAAAGAAACAGAAATTTTTGGTGTATCTGGCCCCCAGAGCCAGAAGATCCAGGCTCTGTTTGCAGTTGTGAGCCCTGTGTAAATGCTCAGAGCTTCCCATGAAATGCTCTGTAAAACACTGGAATCGGTAGCAGCAGGCACTGTGGGATCAAATTGTCCTGGAGTGAAGAAAACCCAAATGGACAAGGAAGAAGATTTGACAACACGTGCAGATATGGTAGTAAAGGGCAGCAGTTTAAATCACGAGACTGTCTAGCCACTCCCATCAGGCACTGACTTTGGTTTCCTGCAAAGAGGCAGCAAAAAGCCTAACCATGCTCGAGAAGGGACTGAAATGTTTATGACAAGGATTATAGTGTTTGTGACTACAGGAGACCGGATTTAGTGGCTGAGCAGATCCTGCCCAGCCCTTTGAATCAGTCTTCTGGACAGCTGAGAATTAATGTTAGGGAACAGGCTTTGTCAAGACTGCTGGTTTTAAGATTTAATAAGGTTTAAAGTAATGCTAGTGTTTACATTCACATGTCACAGGGAAACAGCTCCTGTGCCCACTGAAGCTGACCAGGGTTTTGCTAATGGAAAAACTTCCACTTCTTAAATGGAGGTTAGATCAAGCCTCAGAAGACAACTTACGACAAGGGTCAAACATAGACTTTCTTTGTAAAACCTAAAACAGGTTTAGGTTTTATAAAACCAGGCAAATGTTTTCCAGGGTATTTTGTCAGCTTCAGATCTTCTCTTTGGCTCACTTTTGCCAAGATGTCAACCTGTTACTGGTATGCTGCACACACCGCTAGGTTGCACCTCTAGTAGCCCCTTATGGTACAGCCAGCAGTCCATAGTATCTGCATACAGTAAATCCAACTTAATTGGAGATTTCTCATAAAATTTACCAGCAATGCAAACACTAAATTTTTAGACTAACTTCAAATTTCACACCATATTTTCTTGGTTAGCAGGGGGTATTTTCCCAGTGGTTTCAGAGTTGTTTTTAAGACAAAAAAATATGCAATCAATTCAGACTGTTGATTTGGAGAATGTAAATGAGGTTGGCTGATACACACAATTTCTCTGTTGCAAAGAATTCTCCTTCTCCACCACAGACCTCACATGAAGCCTTTACTGCCTCCAGAGTGTACAAGAGGCCGATGGACCATACCACTCTTCAGTAAGATGCTGGGAAAATAACACGCTTAAAACAAACAGCACTTGCTTGAATCTCCCTACTTTGCTTTGAAACAGAGCCTTAATATTTAACATGGAAGTTACCAGCTTCATGGATATACATGAATCTATAACCTTGCTGTTTGAACTCCACTCAAAACCAGCCAAATTGTGTTAACATACACCTCAGTGGATATATCAAAGGTTGGCAGCTCAATTCCCACCAACTCCTGTGAACTGAGCATGGCTAGGACAGTGGCTGCAGGGTTCCTGGGGGTTTTCACTGCAACAGCTCTTTCTGGTGACTTGGAGCCCTTGCGATGTTGGACATGAGAAGCCAAGAGCTATGAATGGCCTTCAAAACTGCCCTTGGGGCAGCAGGAGAAGAAGACTTGACTAAAAGTCAGTGAAGGGGTGAGGTGCTGCAGTGAAGGTGGAAATGGCACAGAAGCAAGATAGAGAGTACCACAGCTGGGGAACGCTGCGGCATACAGGCAATGCCTCCTTGGCCTGTGGGGTGGACAGGGTGAGAGTGGAGGACTGAAAACTAAACTGGGATGTACAGGAGTCTGGGATGTATTTCAGACCCAGAATTAGAGAGAAAAGTATGAGAGACACCAAGCATCTTTCAAAAGAAGTAATTTTAATGTAGTCCCTTTTGTGGCTGTTTACTTCCTACCCAGTCATCATCACTTTTCAGTGAGACTTTTTACAAGATGAAAACCTAAAGCTCCTGCCCAACTAACTTCGGAGCAACTGCCACAGCCTCATTACATACCACCAAACCTTCTCTTCCAGCACAACTCATGTGAACAGACAGCAAAAACAGACCAGACAAAGGCACCTCTCCCTGCCAGCCCTTAGGTATTAAATCTTGGCCACATTGATGTGTAAGAATGGCCACATCACATCTTGCCAAGGATATTGTCTAGTATTCTCTCCCCAATAAAATCAGCTCAGTTATGAGTAACAGTAGAAAATGCATTCTTAATAAGTTTCCTTTGTTACTTATATGTGGTTTTATATACACATACGCATGTACATGCAGTCATCTGCTCCAGGCTTACTACGGTAAATATACCATGTTAAATAGCTGTGCAGTTTGTAAAATGATTTGCTGTCAAACAGGATGAGTAAAATCTAGATGAGATGTGAACATTTATACTAAGGCCAAGAAAAACAATTGACAATACTCAGAATTTGTTTTACTTCCCTGACACAACTGAAAAAGAGTGGATCAAATCTTTACCGTGTGTTGGGCTTCAGGTTCTCAATTGGCAAATGAGTAGACCCTGCAGTCCTGGTTGACCACTTATTCTTTAAAAAGTCATCATAAGATGCACTGTAAACCAGATAACCTGTAAATGGGAAAGGCAAATAGTTGTGAAGATTCTAAACAGATTTTCAGTAAATGACAGCCTTAGATGCCATGGTAGATTTTATGGGTTATAAGGAGTAGAAGCATCTTTGAATATGAAAGTGATTTGGTGCCTAACTCTTCTGGAAAATCCCAGGCTATGATCATTTTCTGTCATTAGCTAATAATGATGGAGCATTACATCAGAGAATGGTACATCAGAGCTGTATATTCTGATTTAAAACACGGCGAAGACAAAAAGATGCCAGAAGCAACACATTCACTGCTTTAAGTGACACATTGTCTGTGCATAAACTAATATAGTTAGAAACACCAAGGGGATTTTTGGGGAAAAAAACCCCATGTTATACAGACTGCACTCAGTAAGGTACTGGATCAACAGCCTTGAAGAAGGAAAAGCTGCGGGACAGACACCACATAGCCTGTTTAAGTGCCACTGTCTCCCTTCCCAATCATTCAGAAGTTCCCACCCCTTGGCCATGCCTGTCAGCTGCAGAGCTGAGAGAGGCTCCTGAACAGCTGGATGTTAGCACCAAAGCAGTGTCCTTTTCCAGTGCTTACTTCAGACCTTTTGGGTCTGCTGACAAACAGGGGTTGATTAATTTCTAAAGTATTTTGGTTATTTACTCTAGTGTTTTTCCAGCAATGTTTGAGATTAATTCGTGAAGACAGTTGGGCTTTGTTCCGGCTCTCAAAAGGTCTAAAGACATTAAAGGAGATCTAATTGCATACATTTGTTTAACACATTCCCCATCCCTGAATCTTGCCTGTGAGACTACTTGAGCAAAATTTCTGTAAAGGGATTAAAAAGTAAAGTAAAGCATAGCCTGGACCTCAGACACCACTGGAGATAATTGACTCTGATGCACTCTTTCCCTACAAAATAAGCATGCTAGAAGACCACCAAGCAAGCCAGAAGCCCCTCTACAGTCAGATCGTTCCTGCAGCCACACTTACAGCCAGGCAGGACCCAGACCAGCTCCAGCCACACAGTTACCTTTGCTTGGAGTGGACTGAAGCCAAATGTGAAGGATGCTCCAAAGGCAGGCTTGGGGCTACCTGCAGTGGAGCTGAGTGCATTACCTGGGGGCAGAAGTGCTCAGGTGAGCAAAGTGCTATCACAGATACCATCCAGGCAAGAAGCAGTGCCTTCAGAACCATTGGCACAAAATCAGTGCAAAAATCTAAGACTGAGGGATGACAAGAGGGACCTTTCTCACTTCCCAGAAAGTAGCTTGTCTCCCTGGGAAAGCTATAGGGCAGCGAGAACTTCATGAGCTGTTGGCTCAGTTCAAGGTAAAAATGGTCATTTGAGAAAACCTTCCCCACTACCCCATCAGGAGAGCAACCCTCAGGAGAGTAACCCTCAGGAGAGTACCTGTTACCATGTCTCCTCGAGCAGGTTTGGCCCAGTCCACAATGACAAAGGAATGACAGCCTTCAACTGCCACAACAGTGATGTTGTGAGGGGCTTTCAGGGGACGCAGGTCTTTCTCTCTGAGGTCGTTAGGGATGATTTCATCGAGGCTCTCCACTTGGAAGTGTTCCAAGGCCTCTGTCAAGGAGCAGGGAGCTGCTGGATCTTTATTGAGATAGGTCACATAAGGAGCTGGAAGACACAGGAAAGGGTGGGTTTAGTTGGCAGTTTGTAGGTACCACAGGTTGGCAAATTCCTGAAGAGAGTGAAGTTTTGTGATGCATTTTAAAATTCCTCACCTTCCAGATGTTCACTACTGCCAACAAAGTACAGCTCGTGTTCAGTTTGATTGATGAGCAGGGGGAATGTTAATATTCAGGTCTATCTCAGACTCACAACTCTACCCAATCAGGCAAAGACAGAAGGATCATCTTTGCTATGAGAGGCATCAGAGAGCAGTCTGACTGCAGGACCCTCCTCGTGTTACTTCCAGCAGATCTGGAAGCAGGGGTGAAAATGTCACCCAGACTCTGCCTTTCCACATGTGGGAACAGATCCCTGCCAGGACTTTAGATCACCCAAGACTTTATGTGTCTTAGTGGTTGTTTTTTTACACAAACATCCTGAACTCAGAGTGAAACAGCAGAGGGAACAAGAAGATTAATTCCAAGGTAAAGTCCAACCAGGTCAAACAAAGGGATTATTGCTGTTATCCCCTCGGTACTAAGGGAGCAGGAGTTGTGAATTCCTACCTTCAGGCATGTGATCCCAACCCGCAACTTCTATTTTTAAAAGCTTTATACTGACTGGAATTGCATTTCATTTCAAGAAAAGATTAAACCATCTTTTTAAAGTCACTTAAAAGTCACTGTAACATTCAAAGTAAAGACTATAAAACTTGCTTTGGAAAAGTTTATGCAGTGGCAATAATACAATTCATTGAAATGGTAATATTTCCCTAGTGCCTTGAAATGTTCATAAACCAACATTTCTTGGTTTATCTTATTGGATTTCATGCCCTAAAGGGATTTTTTCCAGATCTTGCAATGAAGTTAATTTTAGCCTCTCCAGCTAAATGAATCAAGAAGCACTGTCAGCAAGAGAGCCGAATAGAAACATCATTAAATTGTTTGGACAGGGAAAACTGAAGATGCACTGGAAAGAGTCTTGGCATATATAAAAACAAACCTTTTACTCCAGCAGTAGAGCTCCACTTTAAGCCACATGAAGCTTGTGGATATTGGAAAGGAAGGCAAGATATCAGTCAAAGCTGACTCTCCATGCCCTGAACTCCCTGCTAAAATGCCATGTGAGCCAGCAGCTGACCTGACCTCAGCTCAGATGCCAGAGGTTTGTAAAGGGCTGCAGGGGGATCACCAGTCTGGGATGGAGGCTGGAATACAGTGCCCTACCACCTCAAATCCCTCTCTGGTCTGGCTCTCAGCAGCTTCCCTGACAAAGCAGAAGAACAGCTCTGAAGTCAGAGCTCAAATACACTTAACACCTCACAGAGACAGGAGCCAGCATCACGGCTCTTATCAATGTATTGAGGGCTCCTTCACCAAGTTCCTTCTATACAGCAAAGATACAAACAGCAAAGTCAAATTTAGCTCTATTTGTTTTACTTTTTGGAAAGTTTATATCCAAAATACCATTAATTCTTTGACTTTGAAACACACCTTTGACATACACGCTTATGCAAGGTTGGTGAAATCACTGGGGTTGCATGGGTCTGTGAAAAGAATTTGGTCCCCCAGAAAAAGACATACCTACATGGAGACTTTCATTGACTGAACTACTGGTGTGAACCTAGAATGATGCAGCTGAGCTGACCTGAGCACCAGAGTCAACACTTGCTCTCTTACTGAACACAATGCAGAATACAAAGCAAAGCAGTTACACTGAAAGAATACAATGAGGTTTGCACTGGTTCAACAAGAGCAGTGTGGGTCCACACTTAGACAAGCAAGCATCAAAGCTAGGAACAAAGTACTACTGTTTGGGTTTCTTAGTTGGCAGTCCTTACATGGACCACACACTAGTCTGTTGGATGGATCTGTGCAATGGCCTCAGCTTAAGGGCTGACCTTGCTAGAAAAAGAATTCTTTGCAGCACAAGTAGCAACCGATGTAAACCGCAGGACAACCTTACCAGTGAACCGTTTCTTCCCAGCAATATCATATTCTGACACAGGGCTGGTGCCAACAACACTCGTCTCTGGATAGACAACTTCCAGTTCTGTTGCTGTAGAAGCAGTGGTGGTGGTGGCAGTGGTGGTGGTTGGTGGCAAAGTGCTCTCAAAAAACTCGTAGTCTTCAGAGGAAACACGAGATGAAAATGTTAGCTTGCTTCACGTTATTACGGCTTAACCACGAGAAGGGAAACATTCCTGTCACCCGCCACAGTCCCAGAGCAGTGCCACACAGCCTGCCCTGGCTGCCACACACTTCTTACAGGCCTCTCAGGCAGGGTTGCCTGCACCTCAGACTTGCAAGTGTTTCTACCAAACTGATGACCATGAGACTTTGCCCTAGGATACCAGCACTGTTGTTGACTTAGACCTCACTCACACAGGAAAAAAGGATAATAATAAATGGGTGTATTCATATGCTTTGTCTGCTATTCCACCCCCTTCCCCCCCCCTTAGACCTCAAGAGAAGTCAGCACAGTGATTCAATCCCTGGCCATAGCCCTCAGATGCAGATGGAATAAGATAAGGGAGTAAAAAAATAGCTTCTTGAGAAATCTCTGTATTATTACTCTAAAATGCTAGAGCTGGTTCAAAGGGACTTTCATGTCCAGAAATAGTTGCCTTTGGACCCTTGCTATTCACATGTGATGTAGGGCTCTGGAAAACTTTCCCAGCACACCACTGCCTGCTTAAGCTCCCATTCACCAACCTGCCCCTTCAAACCTAATTCCAAAAAAAAGACAGGGGAAAAAACAACCCCAAACGTGCCACTTGCAATAGACTTTTACAGTTAAACAGTACCATCATCATATATCACATATGCCTCTGGAGTTGCTGTCACATCCGAATCCAGTCCTGAGAAGGTTTCTATGGGAAGAGAAAGAAAAAATTCCATAAGGATTCAATGGTCTCGTCCCCACCCTCCTAAAATAGTTTTGGAATGAAGTTTAAAATAAAAGCCTTTAGGTAGTTGATTTGAAAAGAAACAAGACAGCTGCCTAGTTTCCAGATAACACAGTGGCAGCCCGCTCTGCGTATTGAAAATAACAGCCGAATAGCTGACTGCAGTAGCCAGCAGTTTTGCTGAGGGAAAACGGGTTCAGGGTTTGATTTTAAATTGCTACTTAAAATCAAAAGTAATGCACCCTCCAGGAGCAATGCCCTGGGCCCCAGATGTTCCGGAGCAAAGACAGGCTGCCAGCAACCGTGTAATGCTCAGGTCAGGGTCTGACAATGTTTTATAGTCTCTGGAGCAGCAAATGTGAGAAACTTACATACAAATAAACCAACCAATAAATTAAACTGAAAACTTGCATTTAAATACTTTTTAGGGTGAATAAAAATCAAACAACCGCTGAGCCATGATATTCAGAGACTGGCTAGCAAGTAATGCAGCCCAAAAGGAATGGATTTGTAGAACGAAGTAACTGGCGCTGGATTTTCCAGAGTTGTATTTTCAACTAGCTCTAGTCTGATTCTGTGGACTGAATGCCCACTACAGGTTGGGGCAGTTTCATCCAGCTGGAATTCAGGTTGTGCATATCGAGATTGCTCTATGATGCATATCAAAGCATAGCAAGAGGAGGATAATGTGAGGTGCACACCTCAAACATTCCCCCAATCCACCCCACAAAACAATGCAAATGCACCCACAGACTTCCCAGTTGCCTATCCCTGCATCTTATCTCAATACCTCTCCAGGTCCTGTATCCATCACCAGATACATCAACCATCAAGCACCTGATCCTGTGAATCCTGGAGGCCTCACTGCATACTCAGAGAAATGCATTTCTCTGTATATTATGCAGGGAAACCGAAGGGTCCACAAACCTCAGATTAGCTATGAAATGCATGGCTAAGGTTGCATATTAGCCATGAAACGCAAACAAAGTAAAACCATTGTGCTGGAGCCCACTGCAGGTACCATGAGAAGTCTTCAGTGAAATGCTGGGACTAGGGAATGGCCAGATCGTGAACAAAGACAAGAGAAAGACAACTTTGTCCTCAGGATACTACATAGGAACTGGTAGTGCTGTTTTTACTAAGCCAGTACTACAAACAATGTAAAATTTCAATTGTCAGTGTCAAATAGTTGACAAATATAATTTCAATGATACATCTTCCTTTTTCATTTTTTTTTATTTAGAATTAACAATTATTGTACAAGACTAATTTTTTGTTACTACAGTAAATTTCTTTTAAATACACAATAGCAATTTTAATGACAAAATAAACTTTGAAAATACAGGAAAAGGTTAATTCTTGTCAAAATTTCATATAGAAAATCTGACATTTTCTTATGTTAGACTTCTGCAGCCACTTTTCAGGAGAAGATCCACTTGGAAGCCACTTGACTTCTCTGAGGGTAGTCAGTGTAGTCAGCAGTAAGCAAAGAAGATCCTTTGCTGAATTCTGCAGATCTTCTCATCACAGTTGGCCATCATTAACCAATGTCTATAATGTATGCACTTACCTTTGACTATATCCAAGTAAACAAGAGTTTTAGATGTGCAGAAGTGTGAAGTCCTTTATGGGCAGATTTCAACTCACACCTATTAGCTGGTCAGCCTTTGCTGGTGGTCCAGCAAAAATAAATACTATTTTCTGGTTTTGTAGGTGTTCAGTCTCTTCTGCTTCACTGAGCTTCTTTGGCATTAGCTGTGGCATGGTGATGATAGGGGTACTTCCCAAAAGAATTTTTCTCACATTATAATCTTCTGTACACACACACGTTTTGCTGCAGCTCTTCAGTGAACCTGCCTGTACCAAGTGAGGCTAGGTCTTGCTACGACCACTTGCACAGGCTTTTGGCATCTGTAAGGACAATGGACTGTGCAACCATCACTTGGTTTTATTACACGTAACGTGATTGTCTCCACTTTTCATTCCTTGTGAGTTCATGTAAAGATTTACCTGATTTCACCAACAAATCACACTTGTGTGGCCAGACCCCGTCCTGAAAGTTAAAGATTGCAGAATCTACTGAAATGTTGACAATAAATTCTGCTGGGTTAAGCAAAAATCCTGCCAGAGAGTAAGCAAATTTGCCATAGCTTTATAATGTTTGGCGATGGACTTTGGCACTTGTAGCCTCTGGATGTTTGTGAGTAAAGCACTTAGAAAAGACTATCAAGCTTTGGCAGAAAAAGTATTTAATCAAATGATCTGGAGTGTTTTCCAGACTCAGATTAAAGGCAAAGACAACATAAAAATATGATTTGGAAATGGACAAGGGAAAACTGCATTAAATATTTTGATAGTTCACGTAGTAATTGTTTATCCCTCTTGAAATAGTGCACTTGTTAAACAAAACTAGCCGTCGTTAAAGAAATACCACAAAGATGCGTTCTTTTCAAGCAAGCTCCTCTGTGGAACAGGCAGGTTGGTTTTGCGGCATTTGCCAAATGTTGAAGCAGATCACCAGCATGAACAAAAATGAGAAACTCCAGAGAAACTTTCATAATTGCCATGTAGGGACTAACATTGTTTGTGCTGTATAGCAGGTGAGAAGTAGAAATCCAGCACTATCTTGTCCTTCCAGTCTTCTGCTGTTATGTGCTTGCAGATATACTGTCGAAATGGCAGCAGATGTTTTAGGAGTGACTTAAAGGCCATTCTCACTGAACATGCAGCCTGTGTAAAAAACCAGTTTTCATTCAAGCCCATCTGGTAGAAGGAAAAAAAAAATGCTTTGAAATGCTTACCAAGCAGAATATTTTAAAATGTTCACAAAATCACATGAAAAGTCCCCACCCCACAACTCTGCTAAAAATAATACTGCTGTTCCTCAGCTTCTGGAGTGTATAATCAGATTAAAACCAGCCATATTACATGAACTCTTACTGTTCTTACAATATGTATTCTCAGAAGAGGTCCTTCAGCTATCAAATAGCACAGGACAAAGAGAGGAAACACTGTGGGATTTAAGCAATATTTGAGGTAAGCAAAAGGAGCTAGTGGGAGTGGGAAGGACTCGAAGTCTAATAAAAACCATGGTCCCCTTTAGGCAACTTTGAAAATACTAGGGTGACTCTATGATAATATTTGTCATGCTCCTGTAAATACAATTAAAAAAAATGAAAGCTCCAAAGGCAAACACAAAAATCTTGAAAGAAATATTTAACAATGATGGTAATTTTTACATACATACATGTTTGTTTGTGTGTCTACACATCCATGCACATGCACATATACAAGCACATTTCCATAAATGCATACTGTCAAACATCATTAGATACGTGACTAATTGTTAGATAAATGTGAACACTATAAAACATTGCGATTCCATTGTGCAAAGCACTAACATCTCTGAGTCGTACTTACCTAGGGTAGCTGGTAAGGGAATTTTCAGTCTTCTGTTTCTGAGATCCTTTCAAAGAAACCATCTTCAGATTCAGTGTGAGTTGCTGAAGCCACAGTTTTCTACATCTCTGCACTCTTCAAAGTGATAGGTCAGCTCCCTAGGCCATGGTTACATGACCTACTTGTAAATCTACTTTAGCATCAGAGATACAGATGTACAGGGAAAGGTAAAGGGATTTCATGAACCATTAAAACTGGCTACTGCAACTGGCAGATTTCTGACTACCAAGCTATTGTTTAAGACCATGCTGCTGCTGCCCATTTGTAGATTGAGTTGGGTATTGCCTACAAATGGAAATGATAAGAACAACTACGGTGCGGCCTGATCTGGATTTGCAAAATAAGCAGCTAACTGGTTTGCAATGCAACATTCAGGTTATGAAAGGGTAAAACGTGATGGAGCAGGCTCAATGCCCAAAGACTAGTGCATTTGTATTTGTTTGTTTTGGATTTCAGTTTGGCACCACATCCTAAGCTTGTATAGCTGCAACAGAGTAACAATGACATGCACACACACTGTTCCATATTCTAGATGAGAAACTCTCTGCCTTATCTATGCATAGCCAGGGTTGTCCTTCCCCAGCTTCATCCAAGGTGAGCTACATTCCTGCTAGACAATCTGCATCTGCAAGGGCTGGCATGAGAACAAGAATCCCAGTTTGCAAAAGCTGGTTTCACCATGACTCAAGCTAGAGACCCTTCAGAATTTATTGTGAGGAATGAACACAAAATAGAGGAACCCTATAGTGTCATCAGGTCCTTCCCTGGCCTGAAATGGAGTGATGTGGACCTTACATGTGAGTGATGTGACCACAAAATTACCGCCTATAGTTCTGCTCATGTGCATGAATGTATGTGACAAGACTGGATCCAACTCAAGACCCAAGTTTTGCTGAAATCAAAGCATTCCCACAGAAAACCTCAGCTTTGGGGAAAGTTAACTTTTTCCAATTAAAAACCATTTAATGTCCCAACCCCTCATCAGTTGTTCTACTCTCAGCTCCTACCTTACCACAAGGTCCAAAGTCTTCAGAGGCAGATTCTTTCCTGCTTTACATTTGTGTAACTGTGCTGTACAAACAGCACAACCAAAGAAGTTCAAACAGCACAAAGAAAAGTTACCTTCTGCATCGCACTCTGGCAGACCATCAAACCCCAACAGCAAGTTGCCCTCATCGTCATACTGTCCATAGGTGCCTGGAGGACATGTTGGCAGTGGTTTCTGAGTGGGTGGTTCAGTGGTGGTTGGTTCAGGAGTTGTGGTGGTAGTTGTAGCAACAGTTGTTGTAGTGGTTGTAGTAGTTGTTGTAGTAGTTGTTGGGGGTATTGTTGTAGTAGTGGTGGAGGGAGTAGTTGTTTTCTTAATCATTTCAAGACCAATTAAAGGTTTCCCTCCAAGACTTATTATTGGTTTATCTTGTGCACTCGCTACAGGTTTATTAAATCTGCTGTGTCCAAACAAAGGTAAGCCATCCGGACTCACCACTGGGGCACCCTTTTCATCTAGGAGAGAAGAACAAAACCAAAAATCTCACCATTAACCCATTTCAGGATTATAGCATGGTATTTATCAACAGCAGATACCACAAGAACACTGAGAGTGTGATTTACAGGCTCTTGTAACTAAATTGACAAAGAAGGTTGTTATCCGGGATAGAGCCATGGCTGAGGAAGCTGGAAAATAGTTCAGAAGAACGTCAGATAAACCACAGTGGTATTCACTTTAACCAGCTCTTTGATAAACACTTCTTGGGAAAACTGCAGGGATGTTTCACTTCAGTATTGCATGTGGCCAATGTCTGCATTTAATCTAAGTCAGTCTTGTAACTGTTGATGAAAGGTGTGATAAATCCATATCCTGCTCCCTGATGTCAAACATGTGCTAGGGAAAACTGGGATGAGCTGGTGAGATGCTGTCACTGCAGGCAAACTTTTGTGCCAGATTCTGTGTACTACAAATATTCATAGCAACCAATTTAACAGCAGGCACTGAATTTGCATTCAAGAGATCAATGCAGGTGTACTGATATGCAAACAGCAGTGTTTTTCATAGCTCACACAAAGGGTTTTTTACTATTTGTGATCAGTAAATCATCACGTACTGGTGTAGTGTTAACTGTGGGAAAATTTTTCTATGTGTACAAAGCATCAATATTTATCTGTCTCGGTTCTGTAGTCCTTTCTAATACTGATAAAAGTGAGGAGGACTTGGGTGATTCTTAGTGTCTCATAGTCTGAAGTCCCAAAGGATGCTCCAAAGCCTCCCCAGGTCCTGCGATGCATTGACTGCCTGATGAAGACCTGAGCTACAAGCAGCTCCAAACAGCTTGCACGGATCCTGGGGAGGCCTGAAGCATTCAACAGTCAAAAGCTCGTATCATGTGCACAAAAAGTGTAGATTTTTTTTGCTGTAAGAAGGAAGCTGTCACTTACCAACAATTGTACGTCCATCCCCTCCTAATTTCACTCGGAGAGGGTTGCCTTGGGAATCCTGGAGGTATTTTCCTTCAACATTTAACACAAGCCCTCGGTCAAGATCTACAATCTAAAAGCAACAGATGGACTCAAGTTTAGCTAACACAAGAGGAGGTAAAATGAGCTTTCAAAGCAACAGAAATCCTGGGGAAATTCAGATGCTAAGTGCAATGTTCAGGAATAGCTACAACACTTTTAAAAGTGAGTCATTAATTGTATAGTAATCACTGCAAAACCACTGCTGAAGAAAGCAGATCCCCAGGAGCTGGGCTCCAGAGTTGCAAAACCATGATTATACTGCTTACTGTAGCTCTCACGTGCAAAGGAGCAACTCCCTTGATTTTCCTGGGCTGTGCAACTCCCAAGGTAGACTCCTTTAACACTGATTTGAGTATGAAGATGGGATTTAAAGGAATCCCTTTTTAAAAGAAAAAGAAAAACTAAACTAGTCAATTTAGATTGAAATAGCACTGAGAACAAAGTAGCTAAGATTTTAATCAGGATAGGAGACTGAGGAAAAGTTTCTGTCTCATAAAACAAATCTGTCCGAGAGTTTGGATTGAATTCAAGAAGTAACTGCAGTTAAAACCCAGAGCTCATTTCTATTTCAACACAAAATAGCTGAACTGTCTGCTGGTTTAACCTGAGGCAACAGACTCTGAGCCACAGAACACACGAATGAAAACGGTGCTAAGTGCTGGGAGGAAACCAGAAAGAGGATGTGAGAAGCAGTTCCAGGCTGGCAAGGCAGACTTACATTTGGTCCTGGGGAAATTACTGTAGCAGAGAGATAGTACATCATGAGATCAGCCTCTGAAGCTGTGCAGGCCCTAGATCCTCTTACTTTACAAGGTGTTTGTCCTGCTTGCAGCAATGCCTTTGTCTCATGGGGCAGAGAGAGAAGCCACATGGCATCCCAAGGACCTTTCTAACCCGCTTTCTGGAATCTACTGAAAGGGCTTTGGGCATGCTTTTCAAAATGCCTCCTTAGAATGTGACATATCTGATGCACCTTTTGATGTTCCGCTAATGCAAACAGTAAGATTGAAGTGGCCATAAAATAACTGTTGTTAGGAGTCACACCATGTGTGAGCAGCTCTACTGACACCAGTTCCTTCCCCCAACTGGTTGGTCATAAAGTCAATGGAAAGGATTTCAAAAGACAAGGTCTAGGCATGTAGGCACCTAGTGGGGCTTTCCTAGGTGCATTCTGAAAATACCACTGGGAACATGTCTATACAAATGGCAAAATGTTTAAAGATATGTACATATGTGCATTTTAAAGCACTGTGATACTTATGGAGTGACTCCATATTTTGATCCTCTTGCTCACAAGCTTCTCCCTGGTGTGTGAATCTGGGAAAAGCAGTGCTGAACACATCCTTCCCAGCAGCTCTTCCAGGCAGTCCCCATTCACACCGCATGGCAGACAAGCTCAGGGACACTGGAGAGTGTAAGTCTAACTGACTGAGGGAAAATGTTTCACTGAATTTCTCAGAGTAATGTTATAGTTGAAAATTCAAGCCACTGGGTTTTAAATCACACACCCAAAATATTCAAAAAATGGAAATGGAGAATTTGTCCTTAGATTTCAGTTGAACAGTAGAAACTAGATCACTAAGAATAACCTCACTTTACAGATTTGCTGACTGAGGGCATTCACTGTTCTCTCTTTTCTTAGTAAAAATGGAAGTACAATAAAAGGCCAAAGCATCTTGAATTTGGAGAGAAGGTCACCCTACCCACTTTGTTCCTTGAGGGCCATTGATTACTCTCTGTCCACTTGGTTTTCCGTTATTACCAGGTATTATTTTTCCATTTCCATTTTTTGTTGTAAGATTAGGTCTGCCATTGTAACCTGAAACAGAAAAGAAAACACCCTATTGTGAGGGAATCTGTGCAACCTACAACCCACATCTTAAAATGCAAAGAAATGCATTTCTGACTGATCTGGACATATACGAGAGCAGAAAGAGCCATCACCACACTCAGCAAAACTGGCGTTTCCTTTCTGCTTTGAGCAACTGTTGTGACCCTGTTAGATGCCATCTTAAAGATTTGCAAGCTGGTGGACCTCAGCACAACACTGAATCTGACTAAAGCATAGCAAATGCAATAGTCCAGCTGCATGATTCTCACTCTGTAACAGTGAGGACACATTGAAAAAAACACAGATGTCTACATACAGCATAGAGGGTATTTACTACAGGTCACTCAACACTAAGATGGATGTCCACGCACTGGAGGAAGAGAGAATATTTCTACCTAGCAATATGACTGAGACTGTGATTCTCCATAGGTGATAGGGGGAACACTTGATGTGTGATGGACTCTCCATTCCACTACCCAGGTCAGGAGATATTCTGACAGAAAGCAAACCTCTAACTTGATGCAAACCCCAGACATAAAAGTCCTGACTGTCACACAAGCTGGCTTCAACAGGAACGTGCAACCCTGAGCTGTCACTTAGAAAAAAAGATTAGAGTGGCTTAAAATTTGATTATGGAAAACAGAATAACAGGACATCATGAGGAAACACCTTACTGCCTACATAACCTACAGCAGCCTTTTAGTAATCCATACGATGAAGAGCAATATACCTGAGAGGCTGTCATATTCTGAGTACAAATGTGCTTTCAGGCAGCATTCAGTGAAGACATTGCTCAACAAGGAAAAGAAACCTCTTTCCAATTTAGTACCTAACTCTGTGGATCATGGGATCCTGTGCAGATCAGAACACGCGATCAAAGGTCTGGGGGCACTATTTTACACCAATTGAGCAATGTTCTCAATAACTGGGCTCCCTGAGAACTGCCAAAATAAAAAGTAATACATTACACTAAATAATTGAACCTGCATTTTGATGGAGGACTTCTCATCTAACTGCTGATCTCAGGCAAAACACCATTCAATGATACCACTACAACAAAGACATGATACCTTGTCTATAAGGAGGTCTAACAAATTGCCGTTGGGAAGGATTCCATAGCCTGGAGTTCAGTAGTCTCTGGCGAGGGGACAAAGTGGAAGAAACTGTGGGAGAAACAGTGTGTGTGGTAGTAGATGCAGAAGAACGTGGCCAGACAAAGCTTGGTTTAGGTGGGGTATGCTTGTTAGAGGACTGAGCAATCCGCGATGCAATGGGAGAGCTTCCTGGTGATTCAGGAGAAGACATTTTTAATGTTGGAGTTTTTTCCTTCTCTTCCTCTTCAGAGCTTACTTTGTGAGGTAGAAGAGTGTCCATAGATTTCCTCTGATTGCTAGCAATGTCTTCATACATGTTTTTGTTACCTCTAGAAATAGAAGGGGGGAATTTTGCTGCTAAAGATGTGGGTTTCTCTTCCACTTCTTTCTGATCATATTCATTGTAATAATCATCCTCTTCATTAGAAACTGACTGACGAGATTTAGATGAAGAGGAGGAAGGAACTTTTTGAGGAAGTTCAGCTTTGGACATTTTTGAGGGCAGCAAGCCATACTTTTTCTCTGTTTGGGACACTGTTCTTGTAGCAACCCTTGAGCGAGTAGGTAATGAAGAATGAGCTTGTTTCGAAGACGTGGATGACAACCTTGGATTATACTGGTTGTCTTTTGCTGTATCACTGGCAGAACTGGAATGTGGCTGAGTGAGTTTTGGTTTATAGGGAGGTACCTGAGAACCTGGCTGCTGTTGTTTCGATAGAGATGAACTTGAGCTTCCCTGAGAGAAAGATGCAGGTAATCCTCTAGAAGAGGACACCTCTTTAGGAAACACAGAGCGGCTGCTTGCTCTGTCACTGACTTCTGTTACATCCTCATCATCATCTTCCTGCAATTCTTCATTACTCTGGGATGAGGCATGAGATGGAAGGCGCCGGCCCCTTGAATGCAGTAAGGAAGGACTGGTTTGTGCCCTCTGTGAAGGCTCTGAGTGGGAGGTCTTCTCCAATGGAAGATGAGAGGAGAATGCCTTTTTAGGCAAAGATATACTTGGTTTTGATCGAGCAAGGATTTCTTTTACTTCTTGACTGTCCTCCTCTTCAGGCTTATGCTTGGAAAAAGAAGACTGCAAAGGAGAATGCTTTTCTGGAGCAGCTGCTCGACTTTGTTGTTCTTCTGAGTCAGAGTGGGGTGACTTTTCACCATGTGTCTCTCTGAGGTGAGAATCAGAACTGACCTGAGAATTTCTTCTCTTGGAATAGACTGCTGAAGAAGACTGCCTGGAGGAGGGTAGAGAACGAGATAAGGGGTTTGCCTCTTGTGAGTCCTCCCTATAATTCTTATCAACATCTTTTCCATTGGATTTGTCACTAGTAGAGGAGTGAGACTGAGGTGAATTTTGACCAGAAACAGCAGACTTCAGCTGGACTGCCACTGCAGCTAATTTAGAATCCTTCCACGTGCGAGAACTGGAGCCTGAGGGAAGCTTTGTTTGCTGTGATCTAGAACTGGGCCGTACTGCTCTATCCGCTGCTTCTTCACTATCAAATTCATTATGGCTATCACGAGCATGGGAACCTGCTGATTTGGAAGAGGGCTGAAGTGAATGACCTAGAGAGCCAGACCTTCTGGGGTGGCTTGGGACAACCTCACGAGAGATAGCAGATTGCCGATTTGATGGCAATGCCGTGCGAGTAGGCTCTGAAGTTTCAGAAGACACTTTCACCAGCATGGGGTCTGGCCTTCCTTCCACATTACCTGTGAGTTCATTATTTTTGGCTGGCCGAAGATGGGAAGATGCTTTAGAAGGCACATTGGTGTTGCTTTGCCTCAGTTGCTTTGTTTCATTATCTGTGTGTTTAGGAACAGATAAGGCAGAAGATTGTGCTGATGATGGTAACAGTGGTGGTGGCTCACGTTTGTCTGTACTTGTCTGCCGTGATACCTCTGATGTGTGGGTCTGGACCCCTGAGGCAATGACAGGGTGGATTGGCCGACTAGGGGATAAGGGTCTAACATATCTCCTCTGATCCTGGGCTTTTGGTGGTGTCATTGAAGCTTCTTGGGAGGAATCTTGATCATCTGTCACCTCAGTGGACTGGAGATCAGTCTCCAGCTCTTCTGTCTTTCTGGAAGGTAACTGAGATTTACTCAGGACCCCTCTAGTCAAGATTTTATTCTTATATTCAGAAAGAAGACTCTTCTTATCACTAACATTAGGTGAATGAACAGAAGATTGCTTAGAGGAAAGTGATGGCTGGACTTTTGAAGAAACAGATGAAGTCTGAGAAGGAGATGAGCCAGCATTCCTGTTTTTCTTAGCCTCTGAATTGTCTGGAATATTTGTTTGTTGCTTAGCAACTGAATCTTCATGAACAGCTGGGGAAAAAGAAAAAAGTGTTTGTTCACAACAATAGAAGCAGCACAAAAAACTGATCAAGAGAGAAACCATGCAGCAAGAACAACTTAAGAGAATATAAGACAACAGCTATTTCTGCATTAAGCAGTCTGTGGAGTCTACCTGAGAAAGTTTTGGTTTGTAGGAAGGTATCTATGTGGAATTATTGCAGCTTGAGTAAAAATTGTAGTAATTAATATCAAGTATCTAAAAGCAAGGACTGCAAACAGCAGTGGAACTAAATCTTCAGCAGAGCTTAGTAACATTGGTGGCAGGCTGCTGCATTATCCCATTTGAAGCTGTGGACGACATTTTTTGTTAACTCAGCAAATCTTCTGTCCCCAAAAGGACATCTCTTTGGCAAGAAGCAAAGACAAGGACTGGTATCTAAATAAGCCACTCTGAGTGACTTTCAGGAGTGGGAGTTATCAGGAATAGTACAAAGACCCAAAGCAGTGTATTCGTTGACCTTTGGATAACAAGAGCATATAGAGTTTTCATGCAGGAAATAGAGCATGGCATGCATTTATTTAAGATGTTAAAATGTGTATAAAATGTCTTTTACATGCATCAGAGTGACAAATGTTTATCTAGAAGCATCTATTTGGACAATATAGTGATGAAAAGAGCTAACATAAACAGAATTACATAGGTTAGATGAAGTGCAGAAGAAGCTAAGTCAGCAACAAGTAACAACTGGCACCAAGGCAAGAATGAGTGGAATACGCAGCTGGTCCATGGCTTGGTGCTCACCTGCTGGGATGGCGACACTGAAGGCTTTAGACTGAGGACCTGGTCCCCTCCTGTTTGCAGCACGGATTTTGAATATATAGCGTTCCCCGGCCTGCAGACCATCTATTATGGCTGATGTTGTAGCTCCAGAGTAGGTGATGGACTTGGCTCCAAATGGCTTGAGAGCCGGGGCGTATGAAAGAATGTATTCTGAAATGATTTGGCAGACGGTTGGAAGGAGGAAACTGAAAACAGTCCTGTTTCCAGCGGACAGACTGTATGGGTAGGATGAATTAGAACGTGCATTACTAAAATTAATACACTAGCAATGCACGTTGAGTCAACAGCTGGAGTACAAAGACATGAGAGAGACACATATTTATGTAGGTAAGTTAAACTTTTGTTCATGTTAACAGACAAAGCCAAACCACATCAATGACCTAATGACTGAGAAGGAATACGTTAGCTATACCTTTGTAAAAATACATAAGAAACAATGCCCATCACAGTGAAGTATCACCAAATGGAACCAGACTGGAGCTGTACACTCTTCTAGAGAAGGCAGGGGGACATGAGGAAGTTACAGCACCAACTGCTGTGTGTTTTGGTGAGCTGCATCAGGAGACTTTTTTTTTGTTTCTTGACATGAACTAATAAATGGGAAAAAATGAGTCAACTAGAAAAAAAAAGTAACTGCCTTAAATCAGAAAGAACAGAAGGAACTCACAAAGAGAAAATGCACTGGAGGAAGAAGACATGTATGAACATTGCCAGGAAAATATGCACTGTGGAAATCTAGTCTGAAAGACTGCAAATGTTAGGTATTGTGATTGCTGCAATCAGAATACCCTGAAGAACCACGAGCAGATTTTGGACTTTCCATGAGGAATTTTGTACTTACTACTAGCTACCAAAATATCTGCAATCAACACCACATGATCCAGAAAATATTATTCCAAAAACATGACTTGCTCACAATGGTGGAAAACACACAGATTGTGTTGCTCACTGTAGCTATGTACACAGCAAATAAGAATGCTAAAAAATTTTCTGTCCCATTGAAATTATTTGGAAAAAGAAATAGATGGTGTATTTACATAATTATCATTCAAGACATCAGTAGTAATACCAGGTGACATTATTCATTACTATTAACTACTTTCTTATTCTACATTTACAGCACAGCTTTGGCACAGCTATAATTGCACTGTACTTTAAGACCCTCATTCTGTAAAAACAGATCTGCCAGTCCATTGTGGTGAAACTCTACCAGCTCCAAAGGCCATGTACGCATTCCTCAGCAGTGCTAGGGCCTGAGGGGCATCGCCATGTAAACACCAAAAATTTACTTTGAATTTGGAAACAATATTACTGCAGTCAAATATAAGTGTTTCCAGCTGAGCCATTGCTTAGAAGGGTTTTATCTGTAATCCACAGGCCAGCAGGTAAAATTCATGCCGCTATGATGGATGTTCTTATTCAGAAAAGATACTTTTACTGGTAAATAACAGCACTGCATATTGCCAAATGGTACCAATAGCACTCCTGTCCAACCAAATGTAAATCTAACACATTGTGCTTCACTATAGCCAGGACCAAACACCACTGCAGAGACAGCAAAACAAGCTTTTGCTGCCACTTAAGAAAGTCACCCTGCTCTCACTTTTCAGTTCTGTGGTATCTGTGCTCTGTATTAACTTTCTGTATTGAGAGAAATTTCACCCCTGTAGAAATTACTGCTGGTATGAAGAGGGGTCTTCCAATTACACTCTCAAGCAGTGCAGATAAGATCTCAGCCATGTGCAGGCTTCCTTTTCTTTTCAATCCTCCATAAGAGGCATGGGTATAGAATAAAAATAGTGGTTTGGAAGAAAATTCGAAAGGCTGCCAATTTTCCCTTTCTATGCAAAGAAAGAAACTAACATCTGAGGAGTCACAGATGGGAAAACTCTAGAACATAAAACAACCTTTAAAACCAGGGAACTTACTTTTTTTCTGAAAATAAGACCATATTCATTGTGTTAAGAAATAAGTCAAGCACAGGTTATCAAAATCCAGGAAAAAAGTCCTCAACATTTTATATGCAAACGCATTTAATAATTAGTTGGGGGGAAAAAAATCCATGTATTTGAATGCTTTTGATTGTTTTATTTTGTTTTAAGATACACAGGAGCTGCTTTAACTGCAGAGGCCCTCGTGTAACTTCAGGTAACTCTCAAATGGCTACTGAAGGATATATCCTCCCAATAATATGTGGTACAAATATATAAAAGGACAGGGTTAAAAAACAAAAGGACCAAAAGACAAAAATTCTTGATTACTGTGCACCATCAAAACAATGAAATCACTGAGTTAGCACACTATGAAGTGCTAATTCAGTGATTTCATTTAGCCAGTATAAATATCACTTTTGTCATTTATTTAGTTTAAAAACAAGACTTCTCGTGTAATACTTTGTATTCAAGAAAAACAATGATATATTAGACATGTAAATGTGTTTAGCCCTTGAATATCAGGTATCTTTCAAATGATTGCTTTGGATGAATCATCTGAGGATCAGCAGACAAAAAATGGACAAAGGGCTACAGACTGCACAAAATTAGGAGCAGATCTGAAATTTCAGATAATATCCTTGCATGACCCTACTTTAAAAAATAATAATTCTTGGGCAGAATTGCAGGTCCGCTGAAGCAATTGGCAAAACTCCTGCTGACTTCAAAGAGGAAGGAATTCCACCACTGCCCTGAAGAACACATAAAGCAGGTCTAGTATACAGGCACGGTGCACTTCCCTGCAGGCCAAACATTTTTTAAATCCTGGGATGCTACAGTGCTGATAAGGTACCTCCAGAACTTGCGTAACTTGAGAACACAATCCCATCAACCACTGCAGAACAGGAGCAGCTGAAAAATCAGCCTGGTCATTTTCAAGGGGAAAAAGAAAAGAACCACCCAGAACCTCTGACAAATTAGCTTTATGACCATATACAATAATGCTACAGTACACAAGGCTTATATGTGGTGTCTGTTGAAATCACTATTTGCACTTACTTCTTAAGCTGAAGTTTCTTTCCACAACAAGCTAGAAATAAAACACAACATGAACCCACTCACTTTCTTAGCAACTACCCAGCTTTTCCTTCTTCACCTAACTGTTACAAATCCTTTGGGAAACATCCTTCTTGAGCTCCATTTTGACCTGCTTATTAATGGAAGAAGAGGTAAGCATGTGCACGTGACACCCCAGAAATATCTGTGACACCCCAGGCACAGGGCGATGATGGCTTCTCAGTAATGGTCCGTAGATGTTGGGCTGGAAACAAGGAAATCTCAGTTGACTATAAGCCACTGACAACTGAAAAACTCCTGGCACAGACAATGGTTCCATCTCACTGCGAAGTGGCAGTCTGGCTTTGAGAAGACCAGCTCCTTGAGAGGGTTAAAAAATGACACTGATGACTTACCTTTGACTTTTCCTTCACTCTCTGGGAGAGCATCCCAGGATGCTGCTACAGATGTTGGTTTCCCCTTTAGTGGCCAAACATCTAAATTTTCAGGTGCACTGGAAGGAGCTGTGAAACAGCCATATGCAGAAGAAAAGTAAGAAAAGTTGACCCACACAGACCACACCTTTTCTCATAGCAGAAATTCTTACACAGCAATTTCAAAGATAAATGTGGAAAGCACACATGGCCCAGGTCCACGCATGCCTCTACTACATCTCTCTACCAGGCTCCTACAGTGAAATTGTATCCTTTAGTTACAGGCTGTTTCCACAAGACTGCTACTGTAGCTTATCTGGAATTATGTTGTAAATAGGTTGTCAGGGACCAAGTACCTGTACAAAAGGGGCCCCACAGCTTCTTTGTGGTAGAGGTAAGATTTAAATCTGCTGCCCCCAGACAGGGACAGCAGCAAGGCTGCTCCCCCCCAGAGGAAGGGGCACACAGGTGCTGACCCTTCCACCAGAAATACTCAACCTATCTCCCTTTCTTCTTGCTGTGCCTGTGTGCTCTCCAGGGCACTGCTACAGGGATGCAGGCAGCGGCAAGGCTTTTCCCATGTTCTCTGCTACCCCAAGCAATCACTTACTCTGGCTTTTCCTCAAGTCAGCCATATTTCACTGCTCAAACCCTAAGACTTGCGTTACCTCAAGGACATTCTGAATACACACCTGCCTCTGGGGTCCGTTGGTAAACAGATACGCTCCATTTGCCTTCCTTTTCTCCCTCTAGGATTTGGACTGCAAACTCATACATGGTGTCTGGCAGCAGATTCTCCACCAGCGCCCGACGGTTGGACACCTGCTTGTAATCCCACCTTGCTGATTCCCCCTTTTCCCGATAGCGAACGTTGTATTGCCTGGCATCACAAACACAAGAAAATAAAAAGTCACACACTGAAACCTAGTGTTAGCAGAACCTGAGAGGGATGGGGCTGCTTTACTCTTAGCTAGCCTGCTAGGGCTTCCTGGGGAGCTGCCAAACTGCAAACAACAAAGTAACACTACCACCAAGAGACAGCATCTTTTACCGGAACATTTTTGTGCCTCCTCTACTGGAGTCTGATCGCTTTCATCCCAAGGGACAAACTGCTCTTTCCAGCCTCTTACTTAAAGAGTGGGGAAGCTGCTGGGCTTTCTGAACCAAGCCAGACATAGTCTGGGAGGCAAGGAGGATACATCACCTAACATCCACCCTCATCAGGTTTCTAACAGCTTCTCTGAAGCATCCCCTACCAGCTACTATCATAGGTATGGATATGCAAATTCCTATGCCCTGAGCTAAATTATTCTCACAACCAAGTGTAATTAAATAAATGCAATAGCAATCAGTAGTGTGCTCACCTTCAGCAGCTCACCTTTATATGCATTCAGAAAAGAAAACATGGAACTACCTATTTGCTGCAACCTTCTGTTTTTCATACAGCGGGTCTGTCCAAACAACAAGCACAGACTGAGAGGACATAACTCGAACAGTTATGTCTTGTGCCACCTCCACCTCTTCCTCCTCTGAAATGGCAAAACAAAATAGCACATCAATAAGAACTTTGGAGTTCTCATAAAAAACAGTAACAGTCTTTAACTGAGATGATACTACGCACACACCACAGATGGATAACAAATACAGCTGCAGTGGAAAACCAAGTCCATTAATTACTGATGGTACCCCATGTTGTCATCGTTTCATCTGTTTGCTTACAAGACCAGGGTGCTAATATACTCTACAGTCCTTCATCATTCTATCAGTCCCCAAACTGTTACTTATAGTGAGTGTGTTATTAACATACTGACATTCATTGTCTCTGGAAAACTCACTGCTAGAGCTGCCTGGAGAGCAGAAATTTTGCCTTATGAAAATGTTAGAGATTTTAAAAATTGTTTTCCTATTGAAGGTCAATAAAACCAGGGGCTGTAAAAAACTCTTCACGAGGGAAAATCCCTGTATTTTTTACATTTTTGAGTGCTTCAAACAGGTTGCTCAGATTCAACAGCTTTGTGTTTTTTTATGGTAGATAAGGCAAAAATTAAAAAAGAAAGAATAAAAAAGCACCTGCCTGCAGTGGGCTGTTCTGACACATCCGTCTCTTCCTCAAACAGCCACAACATTTTTAAATTCAGTGAAACTAATTTGTTTGTTTGTTTGTTTTTTTTTTTGAGGTTCTTAATTTTGCTGAGGCCCCTTTTTCTATCTGTCCATCACTTTGTCTGGCCTACTCCACCTAATGCCCTATGAAAGTTTTATTACTCTTCCTATTAGCAACTACTCCCAAGTATCCCAGAGGTACAGGTGCAGCTTTCCAGCCAAATTTTTACAGAAGATGGAAAAATATTGATGTCTCAGGAAAGGACAGGAGCCAGTAAAATCCGGGGTATGATTTCATTCTCTAGGGAGCTCACTCATGTATGACTGAAGTTCAAGGAAAGATTGCCCTTCTCTTAAGAGGGTGGTATGGTATCCCAGCACTGCCCACACAGAAGGCAGGCAGTAGGGAAGCCAATTTCACTTTTTCCAATCAGTTTTTTTAATGTAGAGAGTTCTCAGACAAGTCCGGGTTTTCCAAGCCAAACAGCCAAGAGTGGCTGGAAAGTGGCTTAGGGCCCTATTCACAGTTTTTGAGTCTTCTCATGCAGTTATTGCAGTGCATAACATTTGCCAATAGCTAGACAGGACCACGTAAAACAAACAAATAAAACCCCAATAACAGAAACCCTAACCAACTATGTTGTAGAATTGTATCATGCTATTAATCCTGCTTGAATTGGAGAAACAATCAGAGACACCCATCAAGCTTTTTCATACACAGAGAAGAACTCAGCAGCTCCAGCACCACTTGACTTGCAGTTCAAAAATCACAAAGTTATCTCATTGTGACCAAATGTTTCCATGAATTACAGCAGATGTGAAAGAGTCATACCTGTGACTTTTCTTTTAGTTAAAGATGACCTATAGACAGGTCGGCTCCGTCCTTGGGAGCTCCTTGATGGCAGCGAAACCACATGAACTGACTCAGAGGCTGCACGTGCAGGGAGAAAACAGAGGTATTCCTGTAAGTCTTTTCAGACAGAACTCTGTTTTATTCTTTTCTGAGATACAAAAGGAGAAGCTTACTTGAAAGTTAATTTATTTAGAGACATATTTATGTCAGAGGGTTCAATATGCGTGCAGTAAGAACAGTAAAGTTGGTATTTTAGAAGCAGAAAAGCAAATTATTAACATGAAAAGACCAGTACAAAAGTCCTGTATTCTAGGGCTGAGTTCTTCTCCTGATAATTTGATTATTTAAACATCATTTGTCCTCCCTCTTCAAAAAAGCATAGCATAAACATAATGAAAACAAGAAGCAGATGCTCCAAACCACATTATGAACTATCTCTCATCAAGATTAACTTTGTTACTGAGCTCCCACCAAGCCAGTGACAAGGTTTCCATTGACTTCTCTACTGCCTGAGCAGGCTCTCAGCCTGCAGAGCAGTGGTACGTGCTGGGCATCAAACAGGAGAGCATCTTCCATAGGTATGTGTCTCAACCCTGTCACCTTGGCACAGACACCAGAGTCTCCCCTTCACAAGTGGTGCACAGAAAGATGTAAAGGTGAATGTTAGAGAAGGGATGAGAAATGAAAAGGGAGAAGAACAGACAGAGGTGACTGAGGAGTTCTCTCTCTTTGGAAAAAATGAGATAAAGACATGCATTTAATACAAAACACACAAAGTGGAAGGGAAATAGACATTCACACTGCAAATCCAGGAATTCTGCCAGCCACGTATGATTTTGGATCCATCCCTCATTTTGTAACCCAAGACCAGATTATCTGCAGGACAGGCTTCCAGCCTAGAGGAAAGATGTTGAAAGAAAGAAGCAAACACACCCAAACAGCACAGGACCAAAGCAAGACTTGTGAACGCAGACCTGGTGTCTGCTGGGGCAAGAGGCGCTCAGGCAGCAGAACAGAAATAGGTCAGTCACAACACAGCAAGTGACACATAGAAAGCAAAGGAAAATGCTCAGCCTCTACAGAAACAGAGCAGTTGCAAACCCCATTGATACTGTTAAATGGGAAATCCTTTAAATATAGGGCAGGTGATCTAGGGCATGATCACCGCACAGCAGGGAGAACAGAAGATGTCAGCCTGACTGTCTAAGGAGCCCTTGGTGACCAGGACCTCATGAAGCCTCTGGAAAGAACATGGACAAACAAGTGTAACACTCTAGTACTGAGCCCATGAAACAGTTTTAATGGTAAGTGCGGATACATTTAATTAAAGCATTATTTTTTTTTTTCTCCAATGGCCTGAAATAACATAGGGACACAGAGCGTAAGTGGAAGACAAGAAACAATGGATTTCAGAGTAGTCCCACCATATGCAAGGAGAATATGAGCTACAGCTCTTTTCCCCAGCCCTTCCCTCTGCTGTTAATAGGAGTAACTTGCTCTTTAACACAACATCAAGCTCTGCAACACTTTCTACACTGCTCATCACATTTTTCTGTTAAGAACATGTTAAAGAATGCAATTAGTGGTGAGCATTTTTATTTATAGGAGGAATTTGTCTGATGGTTACAACAAGTGCTCTGTGATCACCTAGCAGCCACAGCAGCGAACAGAAGCATGCTAGCTCAGCTAAACATGTTACTAGGGAAATCAGAGTCACCTAGTTTCCGTGCTTCCTGGTTTTGTCGCTCTTGCAACAGTGGAGCATAGTTCATCCTTCGACTGCTCTCTCCATATCCACGGAGGTAACCTTGGGATCTGCTGCGTGGACTCCTCAAGCCTGCCCCACCATAAGGTGGCTTCCACCGAAAAGGTAACCTGCCATCTGGAGACTGGGCACGCATTCTCAGAGGTCTGTTTGGAATGTCCTTTTCTTCAAAAAATAAGCAAACACATACAAACAAAATCCATCACTGTTATTATGGAGCACATGACATGTATGGCAGCTAACATATGTCTGTTGCAAGTGCAACTATTAAATTACATCAGAACAAAAGGCATAATTTTATAGATTTTTAGCTTTGCTATAAAACCCAGCTGCAATAACAACAAGTTTTCCAAGTGGGATGTGCAATACTCAATTGCATCTTTTCCCAGGCTCTTCAGACAGACTGGTGCAAGACACTGAAAGTGAAAACATACCATAATACAAGGACTCCTGCCAGAAAATAGGGATGTCTTGTAGCTTTCCTGTTTAATCTTCCCCTCACCCTAGTTCAGGACATCAGCACATTATTTTTTTGTCAAGCGCTAAAGTTCAGCATAAAACAAAGCGCAGCACCGTTTAAACGTTTAGAAAGCAATCCACATTAAAAACAGATTCTCTTCTCCTAAACCCACCACTAATGGTTCTGCTTTCTGACAGCCTCGTATTTAACAAGTCTGCTCTGCACATGCTTCAACTCTTGACTTCCCAAACTCCCATTATATGATACCCTGAGCATCCAGTACTGTAACAAGTACCTTATGCAAATCATTTATTTTTATATCTGCTGGCAAGTTGGCAGCATCCTTTTACAAAGTGATTCTGATGCAAGGATTACTCAAACAACCAGTTTGGCTGCTCTGAATAGCATCTTCAGTTTTTGTTATTCTCCATTGCATATGACCTGCACCATCCTACAGCACACACTCCAAGCAGAACAAGCAGCAGGAAGAAGAGCACTGGCACCACCAGCCCAGGCTGAGATCTCCCACACTTGTAATGAGGTTTTGTCTCATCATCTACATTTCACACTTGAAGCAGGTATCTCTCAGTCTCTTGTAGCAATGCCATTCCATCAAGCTCAAGGTTGTGTGAGCTGCCAGCGCAGAGGTTGCGCTGTTTTCAAATCCTCTCACTTGCTGGCTAAGCCAGTCACTGCAATCACACCAATGTCAAGAGAACAAGAGATTGGAAAGCAACAGTTGCCAGAGACCTGGACAGACATTGAAAGACAATGCACCAAAGTATCCCCAAGCAATAGCTGAGAACCTCTTTCCAACAACAGTTCAGGAGCTCATATTTATTCATGACAGTACTTAAACATGTTGCTTGAAGTATGTGTTGATGTCTACATGTCCCTGTTTCCACCAAAAACACGTCCTTTTCCAATATTTCTGCTCAGTGACACCTTCTATAGACAAACTCCTCACTGGTCCTGATCTGCTGCCAAGGTTGCATCTTCTTACACACTCCCAACAAATGTTCTCCCATTAAATTATCCCTTGGAAGGGATCATAGCAACTCTCAAAGCTGTTTGCAGAGTTCCTCTTGAAATCCCTGTGAGAAATGCAAGGTTTCAGTGCTGATGAGGTGTATAACATATGCAAAGAACCACACATTCCCCAGGAATTCCACTTTTCTACTGAAACCCTGGGGTGCAGCTCAGCATGGTAAACTGTGCCTTTTTATTTTTCCTACAGGAGGACAGATCGTCTGTCCATACATGAGTTCATACACGTCATACATGAAGTCCATACATGGACTTCAGCAGCTTCTCTCTGCTGGCTGCTCCTCACTACCCCAGCAAAATGAAGCACCTATAAACCCAGATTAATGAGCCAATTAAGCTGGTTTTACAGACACTTTGTGTTGGCAGAGCAGTGTATACCAGCTGGATCACAGCAGTGGATCGGGTCCTAAGTGTTTAACAAACAGTAACTGCTTTTTGCTATATGATAAATATGGCTGCTTTCACAAGGCTCCCTGACTGCTTTTCAAGAAACATTCTCAGTCACTCTATTAAAAACCCCACCTTCTCCCATGTGGTTTGTTTTTCTTGCTTTCCTGAGCAGTTTCTCCACACAGATTCCAAAAGCCTGTTAGTCACTGATCGTGTAGGCACACAACCTTCATTCACAGCACCACCACAGGGAACTGAAAGAGGGCAAAATTCAAGTTGGAAGGAATCCCTGGAGGTCTTGCTCAAAGACAAATTGTCTCCAACACTATGTGAGACCAGCCCTGATCTTTCCTAACTCAGTCTTCAAAACCTCCCAGGATGGAGATGGCACAGCCTCCCTGGGACCCACTCTAGTGCTGCACCAGCTGCCTTAGGTGAAAGCTTTTACCATAGAATAATGCAATCAAAGGATCATAGAGTGTTTATGTTGGAAAAGACATTTCAGATCATAAAATCCAAATGTTAACCTGTCACTGCCAAGTCCACCACTAAACCATGTTCCTAAGCACCACACCAACATGTCTTTTAAATACTTCCAGGGATGATGACTCCACCACTTCCCTGAGCTGCCTGTTCCAGTGCTTGATAACCTTTTCAGTGAAGAAATTGTTCCTAAAATACAATCTAAACTTCCCCTGGTGCAGCTTGAGGCCATTTCCTCTTGCCCTCTCACTTGCTGCTGGGGAGAAGAGACTGACCCCCACCTCACTACAACCTCCTTTCAGGTAGTTGTATAGAGCAGTAAGGTCTCCCCTGAGCTTTCTTCTCTCCAGGCTGAACAACCCCAGTTCCTTCATCTGCTCCTCACAAGACATCTGGGTTTCCTCTTGGTGGCCTTATATGCCTACCGGCCCGAGCTGATCACGAGAGACAGTGCAGCCCAACAGCTCTGCTTCCCCAGCCAAACCTGCAGTATCCAACTGGAATTAAAATAGAGAGTCATAAGGGACAAAGGATACAAAAGAAGCCAACCCAGCCAGAAAGCCACATGGAAAGTATTCAATATAAAATCAGTGTGGCTTTAGGTAAAGAGAAGTTTATCAATCCTAATACCAAATGCAGGACGTCAGCTCAGATTTTAATATCAGGGCTTTCTAACACTTCAATTATTCCCAAAGTATGTCCCCTTCCTGTGGGGACACTGAACATCCCAGGAGAAATAGTCTTGAACAGCTCACAGCTAGTGAAAAAAAGATGATGCTGTCACCACAGGTCAAGCAAGATGAGATCACATCCCATCACCTTTCTGCTTCAGTAGGATCCCTTTCACTGCACATCTGGATGCTGGATGTAAACCTAGAGATGGCAGGATCTGAACTTGCTCCAGAGACTACACAGGGGATGTTTTTGCCATGCTAAGCTGAAGAAAGCAAAACCTCTTGAAAAATAAAGGCATCAGTTAAATACTAGACCAAGAGAGATAAGGATAGGTCCAAGAAAAGAGGTGTAGAGAGGAAAAGTTAAAACAGGGGACACCAAAGTTACTGAAAGAAGTACTATAATAATATATTGGTATATAAGAGGAACAAACAGGAATCTAAAACAGACAGGGAATAAATGTAGTGTTGAAACTGAGAAAAGGCTGAGTGAAGCAGCATAGGTGGAAATGAGGGAAGGACTAGACAGAGCTGTAGCCACTTGATGGTGGGCTTCATCCACACTTAAAAGGACCTTGCACAAGTCCTTTAGCCACCTCCAAACAGATTAATATGGCATTAAAGTTGCCTCACTTAAATATCCACTAGGTACACAAGGACAACAGTTTCAGCAACCGTGGCGCAAAGGTTTATAAATAAAACCTCATCCTCCCAGGGGGAGAAAAGACACATCAGATTATATCTGGGAATTTGTGCTCCTTGTGATGCAGGAAGTGGCAATATATTTACCAAGGTAAATATATTTACGACTAGGAGGACCAAGGGCAAACAGAAACCCTAATATCTTGCTCTCTACCTGGTTATGCCATGGTATATATACCATGGTGCAACACCCCCTCATGTCACAGGATGGATACATCGCACTGCTGCCCATATCCAGCATCAATACCACAGCTCCATCCTGGCCAGCTGAATTCACCCCAGACAAATGGGCATCCAGAAATGGCCAAGGACAGCAGTCACCTCATCTAAAGAGATACCTTCAATTTAAATCAAATCCTTTTCTATGTTCCAAAGAATGAGAAAGAGTCACTCCCTTGTGCTCTCTTCAGGGTAGAAATCCAGCATTACCTACAGCTGCAGGAATTTGTTTATAGTATCTTGGCCCCCAAAATGCAGGGCTCATTAAAGCCTCAGTATTGACTTTTTCCAGTTGAAACATCCACTATTATTGCCAAAGTTTTTGTGTGTGTCAGGACAGTGGGATAACATTTTGTAAATGAAGTAAGCCCAGATCATGAGGTCAAAGCTGAGGGTAAAACATCCTCTAAACAACCACACAAAGGGGCAGCTTGCACTTGCCAAATCACACAGATTCTTCAGAGAGCTTCATCAATTATCTAGCAAAGGAAAGCATGAAATAGCTCCAGTAGAAAAGTCAAGTACTGACCCCCAGTAACCAACCTATAACTGTGGGTAAAAATACCTCAAGCAACTCAAATCTATTAAAATAGAAGAGAAAAAAAAAAGTAGTTGAAATATGAGGTCACAAAATATCAGGCAATTCAATTTAGCACCACAAGTCTAGGTACAAAATGCTTGGTTTTGCCTTCCCTAGTCAGCAAAAACTTTTCTACGTTTTTCTTCTATGTGCCATTGCTTCAGGACTGGAAAACCGGATCTATAAAATGGGTTCTGCTGCAAAGACACATGTTTGGCACAGTCAGTAGACAGCATCCATACAGTCTATAAACATCCACCAACCCCTCTTTTCACTTCAGCTAGGAGCCTGGGAGGCTAAGCACAGTGACCCAGCCACAGGCACAGTAACATCTTGAAGAGAGAAGTTGTAGCTGCTTAGAGAAAACAAAATCACCACAAAGTGATCAATTGCCTTCATTAGAAAAGGCCAAAAGTGCCAGCTGGCAAAGAAATCCTGTCATGAGCAACTTGACCAAAAATCATCACAGTCTACACTGCAATAGCAAACTGGTGGGATTTGTTGCTTATTTTGTTGCTTGGGTTTGGTTTGGGTTTGTTTTTTGGGAGGGGTGTTGGTGTTTTGGTTTCTGTTATTAGTTTTAATTTAAAAAATGAAGTTCTAAGCATCGAATGAGACTGACTAGCTCTGTACCCTGGGTTTTAGACTACTGTTGCTTTACCAGACTAAACAGATTAAATAAAATGTGAAGATTGAATAAAGCGTGCCAAACTGCTCAGTTCATTCACCCTCCGCAAAGAGTAGATCCCTTTCTTAGGAAGTCCTTAGCTGCTCCCTGAGCACAATCAATTGTCCTCTGAGATAATAACCTCACACCACTGCCAATCTGCAATAGAGTTTCAGAGCTGAGCTATTCAGTTTACAAACACCCTGCAGCATCCCTCCCAAAACCCACCACCAGGACTAGAAAAGTACATCAGCCAGAGGTGGCTTTTAGATCTCTGATCTGTTTCTTTGGGATCTAACACTTGTGTATACCAGGCACTCTTATACATGTCCAAGCCCTACCACCATGAGGATCTCAGCTGTTCTTGTAGCAAAAAATTACAGTGAATAAGTAGAAAAACAAACAAAAAAAAGCACTATATTTTGATTCTTCAGCTGGCAACTCTAAAATTCACACTATTTGTGAGGTAAGACCCTTTGTAAAACATCCACACTCTTAAAACCTACTGTGTCAGCGTCTCCTAAATGCAACTGCTTGAGTGGTGACACTCAAGTTCACATCACATGCAGCAAGCACATTCAAGGGCAACTTCACAATTGCCCTCTTGGTAGGCAGCTTGTGAAACCAAGACAGACATCTGCCCAAAGGTGCAGAAAGGCTGAGGGACGTCAGCCCTGCCAGAGGCACCAGAGAAGTGGGGGGAGAAAACCCACACTCAGGTGGTGGTGTTCATGTACTGGCTG
The DNA here is from genome assembly GCF_012275295.1 of Melopsittacus undulatus. Taxonomy (NCBI): domain Eukaryota; kingdom Metazoa; phylum Chordata; class Aves; order Psittaciformes; family Psittaculidae; genus Melopsittacus; species Melopsittacus undulatus. Next base: position 82,529,171 of record NC_047529.1, on the reverse strand, counting down.
TATCATGGCCAGCCCTCCATCAGGAAAAAGAGTTTATTGTGCTCAAAAATGCTTTGCAACATGATCACCCATCCCTTCTTCATGCCCGCAATGAGCATTGTTTTCCACATACTGCTCAACCAACTTCCAGCAGGTAAATCTCTTTGTGTGCTGGCTTTAAGGGCTGGGACAATTGTGATACACAACTTTGGTTCTTTCACCTGATTTGAAATAGATTTCAACACAGAGTGTACTTGAAAAAGGAGAAAGCAGAACTTTACTAGTAGAGCCACACATCTAAAGCTCTATAATCCTTTGTGCAACTCAGGGCTTTCAATTTGGTTGTTATTTATGAACAGGAAAAGAAAAATGGCATTTTACCATAACTCAGAGGCACAAGGGAAAGAGAACATCTCACCTTTCTCATCCAGCAACCCACACAGGGGCTGCTGATTTGGTCCTTGCCTTCACATACTGTCATTGCTACCTATCTCCATTCCGCAATCCCAAAGCCACATCAGCAAAAATGTAACAAAGAGAACAGACAAATACCACAGGAAGATACTTGTTTTCCACCCAAAAATTAACGCTCCGTGTCACTTTGGCAAAGTATTGCTGGTATTTTTTTCCTTTAATTTGGCGGTTTGATCCAAGTTCTGCTGAGAAAGTGAGAGCAATTCCACCAGCTTCAATGAGGGCTGGACCAGGGCCATCCCCAGAAGAGTTCACTCTACAAAGATATTTCCTGCAGTTGGCAAGCCAGCTCAGACATCAGACACAGTGCTGATGTGGCCCTCTGACCCAAGATGTGCTGATTGCTCTAACTCCAGAAGACTCAGTGAGTTACTTCAGACCAGCCATGGCACAGAGCATAGCACTAGGTCTAGTGAGGGTCTTTGTAGCATTGCAGCAGTTAATGTGTAAAAGCATGAGCATATGATCAGAGCAGGTAGGACTGAAATGGGAGAACAAATCCAGACTCAGGCTTACTGGGTTGGTAGGTTCCCTAGCACTTTAAAAAGCTCCATCAACCTTGTCTCTGTGTGGGCTGATCAACTTTTTTAATGTCACTCAGTGTCAGATGTCCTGGAGAAAAGCCAATCAGTTTAAGCAGTGGAGACAAGTGACACATCAATCCTTTGTTTCTCTCAGAAAAAAAAAAAAAAAAAAAAAAAGAATAATCGTTCAGCACATTTCCACACACTTCTGCTTGGCACAGAAAGTGGGGACTGGAATGCTTTAGTTCCTGCAAAGCACAATGGAAAGTGTGCCATAATTCACCGGGCTCTGGCCAGGAGTTTTGGGTAGAGGACCAGTATCCAACTGTAATGTCTGCTTTAAGCAAAGCAATTCATTATACATCTGTAGAAGAGATACCTGGCATCCAGAGGACATTCTTTAAATTGACAGCATCAACAGAAGTTTCCAGTGCTCCCTTTGAAGAGCCTTCTGAATGCTAAGCACAGTAGGACTAGGGCATTTTCCAAACTCAACAACATATTTCTACACGATTAATATATATATTATGACTTGAGAGCAACCAACAGTGAAGTACTGAAGGCTTCACATTCTGCCACTGACATTCACACACAGATTTCCTTCTACATCAGAACCCTTTGAAGGGAGCCCACTGAGCCTCCTCAATCACACCAGCTGCATCTGGACACTTCCCATTCAGGTTTCTCCAGTGACCAAAGCACTGTGGTGATAAAAATCCCTAGCAACCCCAAAGGGGTTGTGAGAGAACACCGCAGCTGTGGTCCTAGTCTGCAACTGTTCATCTGGGGTGCTGTCCTTCCACTGACTTGGAGGAAAGGTGGTACTGGAGTGGCAACACCTTTGGAGGCTCCTTGGAAAGAGCAGAGCAGGCAAAACCAGCTGGCAAAGGTGCAGGGTTGCCGTGCTCATGACCAGCCTCTCTGCAGGGCTGAGCTGGGTGATTAGGAAGCACTTCTGCTATAGGGGCAGGAGGGCAAAGGGGACACAACCAGTTTATGTCAAAATGCTTTCTACTGCAAATCCCGTTTTCACACCTCAACACTGGTCATTACCTCCATTCATACCATTTATGGCAGGGTAATCAAATTCCAAGTCAAAACTAGTCTGTGTCCTCCTCTGCAAGTTTCACATCTCCATTGTCAAACACATGCCCTAAACCAAGATGTTTTCTTAATGGCTTGACAATGGAGGACAGGGCAGACAACCTGTGACAGGCATGGCTCTGTGGGATGCCACAGCATCTGTATAGGCAACACGTCCTGACACGTCCAACATGAAAGATGTACATACTTCTACTATGATGGTATCTACCAGCAAAAATCATTGTCACAAAGCTAACAGACCTACAATTTTGGCTGCCCAGTCTGCTGCTTGTCCCCCAAACATTTCAAAGGCTGTCAGGGATGTGGGGCTACTGGAAGTGTCCCTTGGAACCTAGGCAGGATTTTGGCTGCACAACCTGTAATGAGTGGTAGCACTCTCATTCTCCTCTAACAACTTGGAAATTTTGCCTATGACAACAGCAGGAAGAGGCACAAAGATAACACAAAGCTTGCACTAAGATGGATATTATTCCTCTTGTAAAATATACTGACTCCCACATGGAGAGCTACCACTTCTGAGCCATAATCTCTACACATGTTTCTGTGAGAAAGAATTGACCCCAGTATAAATGCACATGGTAGAATCCACCATGGCAGTAGGAAAGAATTACATCATTTGCCAGCACTGCTCTTTTTATCTGAAAATTTATGATGGTTTCATGGAAACATGACCCAGACTGACTTAATCTCAGTGGTTTTCTCATACTCTGTGAAGATGCCACGAAGGGAAAGCTTTCTTTAGAGATTTCCACATGAAGGAACATATGCAGAGCTTTCTATAGCTTGAAGCTGGTATTTCTCCACCAGCTGATGCCCACACGAGATGTGGGTAGCCAAGAAGGGTGACACAGCTGCTCAGGATCACAAGCCCATGGATGCCCTTCTCTCCAGCACAGACACCAGCATGGAGCTTGTGTGATGCCACTCTGCCCTGCCTCAAAACGGGACTGCATTGCAGCCTACCCACATTTATTCTTACCACCCATAAAGATGGCTTGCAGGTGAGCCAACCTATACCCCTCCAGGTGGGCCTCAAAAGATGCCCACAGGAGAGGTAGTAAAAAAAGAGTATTGTTTCTAGGCTGTCATGCATCCCCTATACTGCTGCTCTCTCACTCATAACCAGCAGCCTGAGCTAGCTTTGAAGTGGACTGGCAGGAAACACAAGTCAGAGGCAGAGCATGTGTTCTGTGAGCCAGCCTATGTCCTGCTCCCTGCAGGTATGGCCACAGACCTCCAGGAAGGAAAACACACCTACTAAAACTGTACTGCTCATTAGGAGGCTAACTAAACCGTGGCAGCGTCTGTATGCTGCACACCTGGATTACTTCTTATGAATCTAAATCTTCACTCCATTGCCCTGCTTTCATGTTAGTGCAATCTCACTAAAATCAGTGGCATATTACAGGGGCGGTCAAGTGAAGAATGAGGCCCTGCTTGTTCAAAGGCTGAAGAAAACATTGGGCATAATTATCCTGATGGGAGATATGCACTAGGTTTATGGAAAGTCACAGCAGGCAGCACAGTTCTCTTTCTGCACCAGCTTTTACTCCAACCATATCAAGCAGTGGTTACCCACATCCATAAAGCACAAAGCTTTATATGTTTAGTTCACATCATTCACTTTTTATCTGAATTGTATTTTTAATGAAATACTCCTATTCAAATATCTGATTTCTGTCCAAACCTCACTCAGCTCTGGGCTGTGGGAATGTTTTATGGCAGATCCTCACAGCTAACCTCCTCTGTATTAGTTAGAGGTGTCAGGTTGTGGAGGGGAACCAAAACCTCTCAGCCACCTTCACCCTCAAGCCCCCACTCCACAGAGCCTCTGATAATCCTATTCACCTTGGGCACGTTAACACCCACCAAATGGAGTACATCGGTCATTTGTGGAAACAGCGATGAGTGTTAACCAAGCCACAACTAGACAGAAACTCGTGGCTTCAACTGTTCTTTAGATACCTGAGATTTTGAAAATCCCAGAAAACCGTGATTTTCACACACATACACTAAAATAGGGTCAGTGAGACATTTCTGAAGCAAAGATTAGCTCTGGATCCACAGTGTGGGAAATCTGGGTGGTGTGGCTCTGCTGCTGGTTCATTCCTTTATGCATCCTTAAGAAGGATTTACCAAATCATCCTTCTTAAGGGCTCTGGATTACTTGTATGGGGTGAGGGTGGTTTACACCTCTCTCCAAAACCACCTCAATATATCTAAACCTGATCCCTTGCCCTGTACAGTAACAGATTTTTTAATCTATTGGAAATTCACATGTTTACGTGAAGTCTTCCCATTCCATCTGTAGTTGAAGTGCACGTTCAACTTTCCACTAGAAACTGCCAAAAATGCCTCAGACTCACAAAGTCAGAGAGTAGGAATTCAAGCTTCATCATGTGTGAAGGAAAGAAAAAAGTTTAAACTCTCAATTTTTATTTCACTTTGTAAACCTTTCATAAATCAGAAACATTTGAGAGTTTCTTAAGGTATGGGTTTGCTAGGAACAAAACACTCTTTTGGTCTTTGCTCTTTCATTAGCAGCTCTTAGAGATTAAGTTTCTTCACAGGAACTGGAAAAAGTACATCCTAAAATAACACAGTCTTTGCTTCTTCCTCTTCATGCAAAATGCAAATAAAACCCACCAAACCATTATTTATCTGCCTATAAAACTGTGCACAATTCATGTCTTGAAACAACACCAGCCTTGATTCTTCTAAATAACTTTATGCCACATTATTTATGGTAAAAGATCTTTCAAAAAGTACATAGAATCACAGAATCATAGAATAGTTTGGTTTGGAAAGGACTGTAAGATCACCTAATTCCAACCACTCTGTACCCTAAAGAAAGGGAAGCTGGTGGCATACACTCCCAAGTCTCCCAAAGTGCAAAGCTCATAGGTACTAGACAAAACACATGCCAAGGAAATGGTCAGAGTAATATTATCACTATTCTTAGGAGCTCTGCACTAGTTCGGGCTCAGGTAAGAAAAGGATAGGCACAGATCTCCATTACTGGTAAATTACTTCCTTATTTCATGTTCAAAAAGCAAACCTCTGCAGTCATATTCAAAACAATGTCTTCAAGCAAGGCCCTGGGCTGTATTACACACTATGTTAGTCCTACCATAGCTAAGCAAACATGACTGAGGTAAATGGCAGCAGCCACTTGCAATCACCACATCAGTTTGCACATCATGGTCTGTCAGGTGCTAGCTGGGATGATCAGCAAAGCTTTTACCTAACTAATACCCTTGAAAAGCAGCTCAATATATTGAAAAGATGCACTCACAGCTGTACAAGTTTGTAAAAGAGAATCCATGCCATCTTCCTTGCTTTAGCCCAGGGATATCTACAACTTGAAATACAAGTATCTACAAAGCAACTGATGGCTTTGCCTCCAATGTTGAGGTGCAAAATTTGTAGCTTCTCCCCACACAGTACAGAGCATCCCTGACCAGTGGGATATATGGCAAGAGGAATGTCGGGGGAAGAAAATCAACCCTTCAACTCAAAACAGTCTCTGCAAAAATCAGGAGAGCAAGTCTCAGGAAGGACCATGTTAGACTTCCAGAGTTCTTCATATGCCACAGCTAGCAGTCTGCCAGAGCCATACATTACCAATGTGCATGGACTCCTACTTTGTGTTATTCACGTATTGTTTGAACACCCAAAGTGGGAGACTGGAAGAAGTGGTGGAGTGAAAGAGTGGTACACTGATTGCTGCTAGGTGACTCTCTGACAAGGAATTAAGTTTTCAAATACCAAAACACCCATTCGATAGGGCCCATTTTGTGAGCTCTGAACCAATTTTGCACAGTCCGTATATGAGCTCCTGCTGAAAACCAACCCTTACTTCTATGACAGTAGTCACACAGCTTCCACTGCATGGCGTGCAAGGAGATGCTTCTTAACAGAGCTGTGTGCAGCCTGGATCTGGATGTTCTGCGAGGCCAACACTGAGGAAGCAGCCCTGCAGTGACAGCAGAGGCAAAACCCCTTCTCAGATCCATCAAACCAAGCCTAGGAAGGCAAAGAAATTTGCACTGCTTTACAAGTAGCTTAAGCAACTCACGAATGTCCTCTGGGGTGGCCATCTGCTACTGTTCAGTAGCACAAACATTTTGTTAAAGCAGCAAAGCTTCCTGAAACACAGCAATTTTCTTCCATACAAAGGGGCCCCACATTACTGAAAAGCTGCTACAGACATTTAAAAGTTTTAGTATTTGCCTTGTCATTTTTTACAGGGACTGCTTGTAACCATAACAAAAGGGGAGTTTTTAAAATATATGTATGTTTATACAACACAAGCAGCTTAAAATACATATTCACAAGAGGCCCCTCTTGCTGAAAAAGCCAAATAGGTCCTTTTTTATTGCCAACAATCTTGCAAACCCTATAGCTAACTTTATGGAGGCTCTTATGTTTGGATACATAGAGTCTGCTTCTGCCACCCTTACTGCAACTATTAGCCACTTGTTCTGCAAGGCTCTGGTATTAAGAAAAAACTTGTTTCTCTCCAAGGAAATCAACAGGTATAATGGTGGGAACCCCTTCTACCTAATTAGCCCCCATTCTCTCCGGGCACACCACCTTCTTTCGGGAACATCCATAATAACTCATCAGCTACTCTGATGCGTACCCCCACTAAGACCCTGAGGTCCATCAGTTAGTTATCTCTCCCTTCATCTCTCTTCACTGGGCTGCCATCCTTCCTCTCAATCTGCTGGTGCTAGAAAAAAAAAAAAACACATTTATCTTGTATCTCCCTCTTCCTCCCCTCAGCCAACACATACATGGGTGGTTCCTCCCTTCCATTCTGATGGGGAGTGTGGAAACCATCCTCTCCTAGACATGCTCCCACTGCACCACTGTGCAGGCACAGCCATGCCCACACCAGCCTTCTTGTATAGCTACGAAAACACATGGGACAGCTTACTTGTCACCACCACAGGGACAGACTTGAGACAACACAAAGCCATTTCTCTTTTAACTTTACTAAATGGCAGTCTGAAAACTATTTCCACCCCTCCAAGGTATCACAGTCATTCCCGTTCCCTTGTCACACCATCAGCTGCAGGTTTCCAGTCCAACCTGCACAGCGTGGTACCAAACATGACCAGAACCCCACAGTGTCTCATACAATTCATCATCTCTCCCCGAGGGTAACTTAAAACAGCTGCTTTTGTAGAGGAAAATGAGCGCGTTCGCAGAGGTGTCTGGCCCTCAGCAATCAGCACTTCCAGGGGCATGGCACATCCCGCTCCAGGTCTGAGCTGCTGGGAGGACAGCCGAGGATCCCCTATGGTCTGAGACATCTCGTGGCAATAAACAGGTATTACCTTGCACTCAGCACCCCTGCCCCTGGCTGGGAACGGCTTTCGTGAAGACAACACGCTGGGCACACTGAGTCAGTGCCCTTAAGCATGCACTCACGCTCTCAAAGGACCAGCTTGACTTACAGCAGCCATTTAGAGTGAAGAACAGGAACTCACCCCCTAGCAGAGCAGTCATCACATGGCAAACAAAAAGGTACATCACTATACACATCTAACGAGAATTTGGCTTGCTAGTATTGCTGTTTACAGTTTAGACTATCTAGGTTTTCAATACTGTTGCTGTGCCATCACAGAAGAGCTTATTTTTCTGTTGGCTTTGTTTTTTTTAGGAATATAGCCATTTCTTCTGTGCCTGTTAGTACCAGACACACCAAGGGATGGATGCCAATCACACCCTTCTTGCTGCGAAAATTTTCAGGTCCTTAATGCCACACACTCCAAGTGCTGCTCTAACTTGGAATAAATGATACCCTACATTTTCAGGCTCTCCAAGCCTGTGCTCACAGTCTCTTTCACCAGAGAAACATGACCTGATCACCAAGCTGAATTGACCCTCAAGCACTTCTCTGTGGTGCAGCTGGATTAACATCTCCAGATTGGACAGGCAGACAGCAAGCTACATCAGTCTGCAGATTTGATCCAGTAAAATAACAGGCACATACTTCCTTCAGCTGTGTCCACTGATTTCACACAACAGGTAAGTATGTGTGTTAGCCTATCACAAATCACAGCCTAATACACAGTAGACAAGAGGGACAACAGGACAACATCAGAACCTGTGTCCTGAGTTGTAGAGGGGAACTTACAGAGATGCACCCCTCTCCCCCCCCAGGGACAGTCAGCTCGTTGCCTGGCAGGGATGCTAAGTGGGATTACAGTACCTCTCACTGAGGTTTGCTAAAACCCTGTGGAAATACTGCTGAGCATCCCACGGAAGTTTTCAGTCATTACTTCTGATTTGGAAAGTTTCAAATAGAAGGGAACAGTGGCTGAGGTTGGGCAGCTCTCTGGCACCACAGCACGGAAAAAGCATTCAGATAGCTTTTCAAACAGAGCCAGTGGAGCCCAGGAAAGGCAAGACATCACTTTGAAAGTCTGTCTGAGAACTATGAATGAAACCAGGTCCTGTGATCCCCATCCCACCTCTCCAGTAATAAGTCCTCAGACACTTACCAAATATGTATATTAAAAATACATGCAACCTGAAAGCAGACTTAAGTCTCAGTCCAGCCAGATGGACCCTTACCATCATTGCCATTCACTCCTAAATTGTTTATAATACATTTACTTTGGGAGATCAGAAACATCAAACCAATAGCATGCCTAGGAGAGAAGCCAACGTGAAGGCCAGCTGACAGTAAGGCTGCAAACACATAACCCAGAGCACCCACTCCTGCAAAGCGGAGCAAGCCTTCTGCCAAGTCCCTGGATCACCATCAGCCTCTCCGTGCGTGAGCTGCGGGGACATCTGCAAAGCATCTGATACTAAAGAACACACAGTTATGTCACTGAACCAGGCATGGCTTCAAAAGGTGACAAAAGGGAAAGACATTCAGACTATGCAAAAGTGCAGCACAATTGCTCATGCAGGGCCAGATTCTGACGCCAATAGGTATTTCAGCAGGACTGCCACATGAAGCAGGACTCTACCCAGCTGGAATAACAGCATCTAAATCCAGCTCTCCATGTATCTGGTCACAGCCTGCAGAGCTGGCAAGTGACCTTAGCAGCACAGTTAAAACTGAACACTGGCTTCCCAAGGCTGAAAACACAAGGTATGGTTACTTCCCAGGCTGCCAGAGGGGTGGCAGGAGTAGTCACAGGGTTCTGCTCCCATGCTCCCCTCCCTCAGCAGCAGGAGCATGCAGGAGTTCTGAGAGGGCTGGCCAGGAAGGTGGGCTTGGTCTGGGCATCACAAGCTGCCAGCCACAGCAGCATGATTCACCAGTCACATCTGTCACTTGCTGTTGTGGGAGTTTTAGGGCAAATTCAGTAGTTGTTCCCTGTTATTTGCTAAACCCTTTCCCACTCCCTACATCCTTCCAACAATGCCACTCTGAGAGGAGGGATAAAGCACTTTGTTACAGAATACCAAAACAAATTATGTTAGCTATTCAATTTCTCTTATTTCAGTTGTATTTTTAGAGACAGGGAAAAGATAACATTCCACCTCCAGCAGTTCTGCACTTTTCCCAAAAAAAAGTTTCAGCCAATATATTGTAGCCAACTACACAGTAAACATGATGACAAATAACCTTTTGACGAATTGCCTCTTATTTTACAGCAGCTGTATACATTAAGAACAACAGAGTCATGCAGTGGAAAAATAATCAGTTTAACACCAGAAGAATACAAACAGAAAGATTCGCTGGAACTGGGACCATTGCAACATGCCCAAGAGGACTTGATGACTGTGTAATAGCAAAATAGCTGTACTGGAACAATGAAATATGAACACAGTCTACAGTCCTCAAAGGGTAATTTGCTCTATTTAATGAAGAGCTGATTTGATGATCAAGTTACCCACTGGAGAGGGGTGATTTAAAACACACATTTCTCCAGACCACTTTCTGATAATATACATCGTGAAATTTGGATGTACCTTCCAGGTCTTCTTCCAGGGCAAGGAGAAGCATGGACTGCCTTCCTTACTACAGGATTTCAGTACTTCATCTGATGTAACCAACAGTTTCTCTTCGTTTAGGAAAAGCTCTCTGTTTAGAGCACACAATTGCTACATGACTTGGGTCTTTTTTCCACCTTTCCTTGCTTCTCCACCCCTTGGGGCTACCTGCTATAAATATAGACCAACTCTGACAAATGCAAGCACCTACACTGCAATGAAGCTACACATGCAGAAGGATTTCAAAGGCACTGAAGCACAGTCAGCTCTTACCCTAGCACAGAGATCTGACACAGCCAGCGTACTCACCCCAAAATGCTCCTGCATCCCATGGCACAGATGTAATTTATGAACAGCTAACAGCGGGTTGGAGGTCAGCACAGGTCTTGCAAGTGAACAGAGGCACAAGAGCTTTGAGTACAACCTTCCATCTCCCCAGGCAAGACAAGACTGAACAATGAAGGAATCATCATGTAAACACTGTTTGATGTTGCTCACGTTAACTCTGCTACCAGTATAGTACTTAAGCACTCAACCATGTGGTCTGCTATAGAAAAAGCTCCTTTTCATTACAATCTTGTCTAAATCTCAGAGGAACCAGGGAAACCTGACACTTTGCAGGTGCCTGTATGTCCCCAAAGGAAATTAATACAACTATGGAGGTGCTGCAGGCAAATGCTGCTGATGCCTGCAAGTAAGAATGAATGTGAGAGGTGGGATCAGAGCATCAGAAGTCCATCTAGCCAGGAACAGTCAGTACAAAACTCCCTTGCTCATATAAGTGCTTCTTTAGTAAGAGACAGGCAGTGGAGATGCAGACTAAACCATGCTGTCTCTCCAAATCCCTAGACATCCAGGGTGTGGAGGAAAGCTCAGAAACATGTGTCATGAGACTCAGAGCATAGACAGCAAAGCAAGAGATCTCAGCAGTTCTTGTTTTTTTAAATCTTGTGCTTTTTAAGCCACTGTCTTGATCTTGGCAGTGCTTATTTTGGCACTGCAGTTTGTGAACATTCAGCACTATGTTTTGTAGCCAAGAGTACAGCAGAATAAGCGGCAGTATAGCAAACACATATAAGAAAATGTAAACATGATTTCAAAGGCTTTATAATGGGTCATGCAGAGCAGAGGACCTTCTAGACAACCTTGCACTTCTTCGAGAGACCCATCACTCTTCTATTGCCCTGAAAATGCAAACCACACCGCTCCTCAGCTGCTATGGTGTCAGTGCAAACACAGACAAAATGCAAGTTCACAGACAGAGGGTAAGGATCTTTCCAGCTTCAAGATCTGCTGCTGCCCTCTGGGTTTCACTGCCTCACCACCCAGAGGTTCATCCCCCTGCACCCGAGGGATCAGTGAGTGCAAGGAGGGCTGCCAGTGCCCTCTCAGGGCTGCACAAGAACACAATACACCTCAGCCTGGGGGACAAAAATGGCAGCACGGAGCTTCCAGGCAGGACAGCACATCAATGCCTACACCACTCCCTCTGGAGAAGTGAGCACTTCATCTGTGTAATATGTTATCAGCCTGGGGGAGGCATAGCTAAATATTTGCCCTCCCTCTTCCCCCCCCCAGCAGAAATCACACACACAAGTGGGACATGCATGCACCTAGATATGGATGGCTCGCTTGGGTAGGTGAGCAGGGAGTTAAGGAATACTGATTTATGAAGATAGGTAACTCAAGTTAAGCAAGATAAGCAGATCCTGACATTGCAAACCTAGAAACAAACAAAAAAACCCCAACCCAAAATGACAGGTGCTGGTTTGGCTGCAGGTTTTTGAGTATTTGGGATCATGTTAAGGCCACTGAACACAGGCTCACTCTAAAGGTCTTTGGCCAGAAAGAGCTCCAGGTTCTGGTTGTGCCTCAGATGGCAGCTGAGAGCCAATGCCTGATGCCAGCAGATCCCAGTGCCATCTTAGCCACAGACCTGAGCTCTTTCCCAGTGATGGAGAGAGCCAGGTGACATAGCTGCCAGCTGGAGAAACTGTGTGTCCTAGACATGCACCAGAAACTGAGCCTGGTGAAAACACTTCTTTGCTGCATTGATCTGGAGACAATAGGCCACCTGCAGACAGATACACACAACTTGGAGCAGACAGGAAGTCTGACCTCAGCTATCCTTGAAACTCAGAAGCCACATTTACCATTTTAGTGTCCTCCATAGAGAAACAGCAATGTCACTTCAGCAATGAATGTGTCTTAGGAGGAATCTGTATTTTGGGGGTGCTGGATCAATACACACAAGATCCCATTCCCTCTGCAAGCATGTCTTTGTTTTGCTGCATGATTTACTTACTTTCATACTCTCCCATTTTCCTTCTGTATAGATCAGCTTCTGAAAGCATCTCCTTAACCAGCTATCCAGTTAGTCTCTGTCCATGTGCTCTCTGAAGAGCTGGAATTAGACTTGGACAGCACAAGGGCTTTCGTACCTCTGATACACCCAGAGGCTGGTATAGAGCTATACAGTTAATACAATTACAGCATTGTCCTAAATAACTGAGAAGATATATTCCTTAGAGCTAAATGAAGTGGAAAATTCCCTTGGAGACCCTTCTGCTTTCTCTGTTTGTGTCACACAGTCTAGACAAGAAGAGAAAACGAGAGTTGGTCAGAAAGGCACTTGCTATGGGCACAGCCTCATCTTGACGTTCCTCCAAAACTTCTCCTACTGGCCACAGGTGGTGCTCGAACATTGTTTGTCTAAAAGCAGCCAAGGAGAGTTCCTACAAGACTGCTTTCGGTCCTCAGTATCCATCCTCCCATGCACAGGATCTGGCAGCAAACAACAAAATCTCTCTTGGCAATACACAAATGAGATCTGCCCTTAAGCTGGCTCTGGCACAACACCCCTCCCTTACACTTCCTTGGCCCAAGAGACTGCCCACACAATCCCGGGCACAGGCCCCACTCTGACTTTCCTTTTTGATAAGCAGAAGCACTGTCAATGACAGCACCAGCCCAATGCCAGACCTTCCCCTCACTGAGGGGAAAACCTTTTCTTTCCATGGACAAAAAGTGAAGAGTTCTTTCACTTCCTTTGTCAGAGCCCCTCCGCTGAGCCAAGGCAGTCTCCCTGTCTCCCAGAAACAGCACTTGGGGAAAGGCTCTAAAGTGCAGAGTGGGTTTGGAACAGGTCACCTAGACAGAGCATATGCTGGAAAGGCGAGGAAAGAAGGACAGGAAGGGACCATTTAAAAAACAGAAGATGAGAAAGCAAAGGCACTCAGCAAAAGCTTTTACCCCCTGAGAAAGGACTTCAGCACCCCCCAGCCCTCCTGCCTGAGACTGCACTTGTTCATAGCCCAGCCTGGGTTAGTGGATTATAAAGTACTCTCTAGACAGGAGAAAGAAAACGATGACGGCTCAGCATGGCCAGCACACTGCCAGGGACAAGAAGCACATGTGCAGCCCACCCCTATCCCTGCACAGCCGCTCTGGGGTTAACCACGCTGTGCTCCCACTGCGGCAGGTTTTGGTGTGCTCCAGAGGTCTGTAGCTGGGAAGCACGCAGAGCTCTCGCGCAGCGCTATGCCAAGACATTTGGGTTTGTTCAGAAACTGGCTTGGGTTTACAGCACACTGGAGCAGGACTGCAAGCTAAGAAAGACTGTACGGATGTTACATACAAAATTTTCAGTGAAGTTTCAGACACCCCTACAATCACTTTAGACATTACACAGACAGAGGAGCAAGAGCCTGCCTGCACTCAACAGCTAACACTTTTCCTCAGAGGCTATGACATTTCCCATGGATGTTACCCATGCTGTCAGCACACAAACTCCCTTGCTCCCTTCCCTTCTTTTCGTCTCACTTGCCAGCAGGCAGCCCCACAGACAGTAGATCCCATTCCTCCTCCATTTCCCATCGCCACAGAGCAGCACTACTACAAATCCACTTCCAGGAGACTACCAGGTTTAACCTGTACCGGCACAGCACGTCACAGAAAAAAAAGAGACAGCGGTGGGTACATGGGCACATGCCAGCAAAGCTGCTATGCACTCAGCCTCCTGTAAACACACTGCTGCTACTCTGCAACAGTCACAGAGGAGAGGGCAGGATGCACAGGGTCTTCAAACCAGACTCAAAGATTTTTTCCTTGCTCCAGGTTAAGCGGATCTTTCCACTCTGTTTACCTGCACCCTAGAAATCCCCAGGAGCTACAGGTGACGTTAGTTCCCAGGCTCTCCTGCCTAAGCCCAGGGCTGCCAGGGGGTGAGATACTACCAGGCTTGGCTGGCTGCTCTGCAAACTGCAGCTCCGTGCTGGAGATGGGACAGCCAGAGCCAGGGAGCAGGTGTACCCAACTGCCCGGCCACTGTAACCCCAGTAGTTAAAATCAGTGGCTGAAACGCCGCCATATGTCCCTCTGTACCTTGCCTCTAGCTGCCTCTGGGTCTAAGACCTTGTGGCCACAAGGTGAGGCAGCTTCGGGGCTCAGCGTTGCCTGCAGTTCAAACAGTGCCGCGGGGGCTGCAGTTAGAGTGCATGCGGGAAAGGAAGGGAAGATCTGCCACCTCCAGAGCAGGTTATAAACAGGAGGCTGAGAGTCCCTGGGATCCTGACAGCAGCCGCTGCCTCTCCCAGGCTGCTCCAGGGTGCGATCCACGGGGCTCCGGCGGCGTGAATGGAGAGAAGTGGGCTCTCCGGCGCTGGGGCTGCCCGGCGTCAACGCCGTTAACCGTGCCAGCGGGGCTTTTCAGCAGAGCCCAGGCGCGCAGAAGGGACCCGCACCCGGTGCCAACGGGAGTAAGGCATCCGGGGACTAAAGGCAAGAGGACGGCAGCTTTCCGTTGCCCTCAGCTCACGTCTGGCCGGGAGCGTCCCTGCAGGCTGCAGCATCGCTCCCCGGAGTTGCCCCAAGAGCAGGAGAGCGGCAGCGGGCTGATCGGAGGGTCCCGGTCTCCGAGAGCCGCGGGAAGCCCTCGGGGTTTGCTCCGCTTTGCAGACCCCCACCGTCACAGCTCGGGTCTCCCTCCCCTGGCTACGGGAGGGCAGCGCTGCCGGCACGGGCGGAGAGGACGGCACAGCCGCGGGGCAGCGGCAGGTGCTCTGTCCGGCTCGAGCAGGGGTCTCCCCGCCCCGCGATGCCCCAGCGGCGCCTGTCTCCGGGCCAGGCGAGGGCAGCGAGCTGGGCTGTACCGAAGCACCCGTTCACCCTTCACTGCCGCGCTCCGACGAGCCCCAGCCTCGCTGCACGTCTCCCCGCGGGGGCCGGCGGCGACACGCGTGGGGCGGCCGGAGCTCACCCCCGGTGCCTACCTGGGGCGGCGGCTGGCAGGAGCGCGGCCAGCAGCAGCAGCAGGGCGGCCCAGGGCCGCGGCGCGGCTCGGAGCGCGGAGGGCTCCGCCATGGGGCCGGGGACGCGGGCGGCGGGAGCGGCGGGGCGCGGAGCTGCCGCCCGCCCGGCGTCCGTCTCCGCGGGGCTGCCCCGCTGCTTCCTACGCGCCCCGCCGTCTCCTCCTCCCGGGCTGCCGGGACACTGCAGCGGGGCGGCCCCGCGGAGGCGAGCGCCGGCCCTCCGCCCCCCGCGGCCCCGCCGACCCGGCCCCGGCCCGCCCGCCCCGTCTGTCGGTCCCAGCAGCATCCTCTGCCGCTCACCCGGCGCCTTCAGAAAACTTGTCCCCGGGTTGATCCCGAGCCCTAAGCCTGTCCCCCGGCACCCAAGGGAGCCTCAACTGGTCCACGCGTGTTACTCGCGCACCGTGCTACCTTTTGTCTCTTTCTCCGTGTCACTGTGGCCTCGTAGCTGGCGTGGGTGCGCACAGCATATGAATGACTGCACAGAGCTTTCTACACAGGGTTGTCATTCCTTCTTCATATTTTTTGTTCTTGCTGAACTTTCACCATACTTCTGGATGGGGCTTTTGTTTCAGTCGTCTTGCACTGGGGAGATGCACTGTCAGATCTACATGGCGCTTCTAAGTCAGGCATTACAGTTCTTGCCTGACATGGAGGTAGAGGTAAGATACAAGAGTTTCGTGGAACATGCTTGGTTAGGGTTCCTGGGGTTAGGAACCCTAAGCCATGGAACAGGCTTTCCAGGGAAGTGATGGAATGACTGTCCCTGGAAGTGTTAAAAAACAGTGTAGATGAAGTCTTTAGGGACATGGTTTAGTGGTGGTCTTGGCAGTCCTGGGGTAGTAGTTGAACTTGATGATCTTAAAGGTCTTTTCTAACCTAACTGATTCTGTGATTCTGCAAGCACTGGGAAAAATAAACACTACATTTTCTGAAAACAAAACAAACCAAACCAAACAAACAGACCAAGCAAGTAGAATGATTCAAAGAAAGGCAAATAATACGGGCAGGCTTTGCTCAGGAGTGTGGCAGGTGCCAGCTCCACACCAGCTTCTGCCCCAGACACCCATCCCAGCATGCTGCTGCACAGCCCCATTGCTGAGTACATGGGGGACCAGTACAGAGTCAGCACTGAAATCTCGGGCTACATGTCTGCTGTCGGACATACCTGCTCTTATTCAGGCAGCCATTTGCAAGGCAGGTACTGTAGTCCAGAACTGAGGTAGGGAGACAAATTATGTGATGGCATAGACACCATGATAGCAAAGGGAGCTGGTCCCAGCCTGTAGCTGTGGGGGTCTCCAGAATACTGTCTATCATCATTCCTGGAATATTTCCTTCTAGAACCTGACGGCTACAACATGAGAGAGGCTTTTAAAAACAAAGCAGCATACCAAAGAGAAGGAATCTTTAAAGGACAGGCTTGCAGACAGCTTGAAATGAAGCACACATGTAATGACGCATGTTCAATATATTACTGCCTGTTGCAGCCTGTTAATTCCTCATCGAATCAAGCAACATTGGTAACTTCCTCCTCTCTTCACTTTTCACTGTTCCCCTCACTGTTCTGAATGCTGCCCCTGTTACATGAACATTATTGCTTTGTTATCCCCTTTTCTTGAGGGGCCTCGTCCAGGATGTGGCCGCAGTGTAATAGCAGCAGTCATGCAGTCAGGTATCGAATTTAGCCTTCTGCATTAAATGCCACCTGTGCCCCGAGTGCACCTTTGAAATGCCTTTTCTGGTTTATGAAGCAAGGGCTCACTTCGACACTGATGACATAATGACATACACAGTTCTCATGTGGGGCATCAGCTGTTCTGAAAAACTCATTGCAGCAGGTCCTCAGCTGGCATAATCTAGCAGAGCTCCTTGCCTCATCTTTTCATCTTCCTCTGAGCTCTGCTAATTACATCAGCTAATGAAACAGCTTTTTGTTTCTGGCAAACAAACTCATTTGTCACTAATGCAAAAGAAAGCTTCAGCCTCTGGGGTAGAAATGGCAATCCCACCAGTTTGTAGAGGCAGGTTTACAAATAGAAGAAACAGACACAGAGACATGAAAAAGAATTTTAGTGAGCCAAATTGACCAGATATTTATAGGGAACCTTAAGGATTATGTACAGAGAACTCCTCTCCTCTGCAATCTGGAGTGCTGGTGACAGCTCACTTGGACATAAGCAAACAGGATTCAGCCCCAGCATCAGTATAGGTATGGATGTGCACCCCGTGCTATGATGCAGGCATGGTTCAGCACCATGTGGTAAAGCCACACCTGCTGTGCTGTGTCTAAGCAAGTTAGCTTCCACACAAACAGCAATTGCTCTTTTGGAGCCAAGTGAAAACACAGCAGCCTTTCACTATGTTCCAGTGACATTTGCTTTGTTTATGCATGAGAAAGTAGGAATGCTGCATTAAACACTGCTAAAGGAGTTTCTGACCACTTACTCTAATGGACATCATTCCTCAGCACAACTTTGTTCTAACAATTTAAGACCAGCATTTTGCATGTGTTTAACATTAAACCTGCATAAAGTTCAAGGATCATTTAGATGTGTAAACCTGAGTAGGTATTTTACTTCAAGATTAACTGAAACAGTTTAAAGCATGCTAATCATAATGTTTTTGAGTTGAAGAGTTCAGTTCTGTTGAAGGCCACTAACAGAGAGAAAAGAGGCTAAAAGAGAGCCAGGAAATACTTTCCAGTCATGTAAAACTACTACAAGCACCTGGTAACTACTCCTCTTCCTTGCAGGTTGTCCTGTTTCAGCATGGGCATATGCACAGGTCGGCAGAAGCACAGATAGGTGTGTCACATAAAACAAATGCTTGGTTTATAACGTAGAACAAATAAGCTCTACAGTGTAGAATATATACTTGTTACTGGCAAATCACCAGTAGCCAATAATTTACTTGCTGAAATTGGCTTCTTCTTCTGCAATCACTTGCTTGCAAACAGTTTCTTTAATGTATCTTAATTACTTCCATTTATGTGCTTTGGTAACTCCAACTGAAATGAAAATAAAGATTTCCATTGTTTTAATAATCAAAATGGTTTAGGTCCATGTTCTTGAAGGTATTTGGGGTATTTTCCCAATCTGGCTTCTAGGTACAGGGTCACAAAAACCTGTCAGAAGAAACTGAGAAGCTTAAGTTAAATGAAATTACCAGACAAATGTCAATGCAGTCTGAATTCTTGTGTGCCCATCTGGTAGACTCATTCAAAGAAAAGCTAAACAAGAGGAGATTATGTCATTAACGAATGCCTGCACACAAACAAGGAGCAGCTAAGTTTTTTTTCAGGCAGCTGTAGAGCTGGCATGCCTTGCTTGAGTCATTTGTCTGAAACCATACCTTTTCCATGCCATTCTCCTACAGAAATGCCAATGTTTTGACTTCAATTGGACTCAATGGTCTTAAGGATCTTTTCCAAACTGAATGATTCTATGACTTTTAGGAGCAAAATGCCCAGCACTAATTCTGTTGGGCTCCATTTTAGCAGCTCTTCCTTTCCACAGAGGTGGTTTGGTTTCCAGCCCTGTGTTACCAAATACCACTTTCTCTGCCAAGTAGACATCGTTCTGCCTGCATGTGCCATGCAAACACACCTTGGTCCAGACAGCAAGCCCCATGAAAATGGCTACTGAGACAGCTGTTCAGGCAACCCAGCCAGGAGGCCTTTGGTGAAGGCTGAGCTGACCACAGGAAGCAGAGCAGCACGAGCAGAGCAATTGGCAAGCACTGTGGCTTCATTCAGGCCAATGGTTTAATGGCAAGAGTGTTCTGGGAGCTGGGGATTTGTGGGGCTGCAGCCTCAGGAAGGCACAGCACCCAGCCTGCTGCCCTCAGAAGTTAGTTGTATTGGTGTATTTGTTTTAAGATCCTTTGCTTTGGTCATTTTTCTTGCTTTTTCTATCAGCCTGCCTCAGGAGGAGTGTGCCATTTGTGTGTGCCACCTCCAAATCCTGATGCTCCATCTTCTGTTTCCAGTGCTCTGTGTATATAGACACCAGTTACAGGACATGCTGAGAGTCTGTGTAGTGAGCTGACCTTAGCTGGATGCTAGGTGCCCACCAAAGCTGCTCTATCACTGCCTCCTCAGCTGGACAGGGGAGAGAAAATGTAACAAAAAGCTCGTGGGTGAAGATAAGGACAGGGATAGATCAATCACCAGTCACCATCACGGGCAAAACAGATTCAACTTGGGGAAATCAGTTTAATTTATTACCAACCAAATCAGAGTAAGACAATGAGAAATGAAAACAAACCTTAAAGACATCTTTTCCACACCCCTCCCTTCTTCCTGGGCTCAACTTTACTCCTGATTTTCTTTACCTCCTCCCCCCAGACAGCACAGGATGATGATGAATGGGGATTAAGGACAATTTGTCCCTTGCTGTTTGCCACTCCCTCCTCAGCAGGAGGGCTCCTCACACTCTTCCCCTGCTCCTGCAGGGGGTCCTTCCCATGGGAAGCAGTCCTCCACAGACTTCTCCAATGTGAGTCCTTTCGACCGGTGTAGTCCTTCAGTAACAGACTGCTCCAGCATGGGTCCCTTCCATGGGCTGCAGTCCTTCAGTAACAGGATGTTCTAGTGTGGGTCTCCTAAGGGTTGCAAACACTGCCACAAACCTGCTCCAGTGTGGGCTCCTCTCCCCATGGAGCCACAGGTCCTGCCAGGAGCCTGCTTCAGAGTAGGCTTCCTACAGGGACACAGCCTCCTTCAGGCATCCACCCTGCTCCAGTGTGGGGTTCTCCATGGGCCGCAGGTGGAGTTCTGCTCTACCATGGTTTGCACCACAGGCTATAGGGTAACCTCTGCTGCAGCACCTGACACTCCTCCACCCCTGGTGTCCCTGGTGCCTGCAGAGCTGTTTCTCTCACATATTGTCACTCCTCTCTCTGGACACTTTTCTGTGGCACGTTTTCCCCCTGCCTTCTTAAATACACTATCCCAGAGCCCAACACTGATGGGTTTGACCTTGCCCAGTGGCGGGTCCAAGACAGCACTGGGAAAAGCCTCCAGTGAAGACAGACATTTGGGCTGTACACAAAATCCTGACCTATGCCACTTTGCCAGAATAAATGGATTTTAATCACAGCTCCAAGCGGTAGAGGGCATCTGAGCTGCATGGATGAGCCCTGCAGCACAGGCTGTCTGTGTAGTGCAGAATTTAGGACTTCTAGACCTCTATTTTCACTCTTCTCCCATTGACTCCTACAGTAGGAGCTAAGTCCCCGGCCAGAAATTAGGAGTGTTGAGGATGCAGGATGGGCTACCCTTACTCACTTTTCCTATTTGACTGGATACACCACGGCCAACTGCTCAGAGCTGTGATTGCAGGGAAGCTCCCATACTGCTGGCCCAGGGATGGTGGTTGAGATGGGGATGGGAACAGGGATGAGGACAGGGAGGTCTGGTTCTGCAACGTAAGGGCTCTCACCAGTCTTGGCACTTGCAGGGGTTGTGAGAGGATCAGGAATGCTTTCTGAAGATGAGAGCCTCAGAGAACTCATCTCCCAACTCTAACAAATATCTTCTCAACTCATATAGAATCCACTGAGTTAGAGATCTATCCAAGCTCATTTCCCTAACGCTCCTCCTGGTCCCCCACCAGGGAGCAAGAGACAGCCCATTCCCAATAGGGCTTCCAAGAACCTCACGCTCCTGGAACTCTATTTTTTTACAGCAGTAGAGCATATTCCTTTGCTGAGGTCCTTCTGTTAAAGAGCAAGCTATTGTTATGTCTCTGTTTGGCAAGGAAAAAAGCAAGATTGATCAATGGCTTGGGGTTACTCTTTCCTTAATGACTGCAACTGCTTTCCTCTCACAATATTTTTTTAGGGATATTGTTTACTCCAACTTCAGTCCTACTCAGGGCACTTGGAATTCAAATAAACTGGATTGCATTGCGTTTTCTGGCAGACATCCAGTGCAATGAATTTCAAACTAGTGTTTGATTTTGTCAGCAACAAAGCAGAGAGGCATCTCACTAGTCAAGACTAATTCTTCCAGTTGGTACACAGCACAACCCCATGAATTTGCTGCCAGTCATATCACTGAGGTCATGTTATCCTATAGTAACAGACCCCGAAAACATGGTAAAGTGCAGATGGGGATCTGCAGAGTTAGGAGACTTTGAACCTGTGGTATTTAATGCTGGAATTAACTGTGGGTGTATCTGCTGGCATTTGGAAGAAAGACAAAAGATTTTCAACCTTTAGGGTGATTCACAAAGACTTCAAATATTTGCAGTTGTTTGTGGTTGCAGATCTTAAACAGATAACTGAAAAAGTGTTGACCAGACATGACTTTTCATTAATTAGATACACAAGAAGAACAAATGAACTTCTCTGAGGTCAAGAGATCTTCCCAAAAATATGATTCCCACTCCCCCTCTCTCCTCCCCAAAAGTGATGTTACATATAAGTGATGTTACATATATTTTCAAGTCAAGGTTTCCCAAAGAGCTTTCCAAAATGCTACATGATGAGCATAAAGACAAAGCGTAACTCAGACCTATTAAACATTCTGTCCCATGCATAGCACAGGCTATTTAGAGCTAGTGCTAAAGGGAGATCCTGGCCAAGGCCTCCTCCCTCCATCTCATTTCACATACAAGAATTAACCAGAGCCCCCCTGGTTCCTCACACACTCCAAGCAAGCCTCCTGCAGCACTGAGATGTTTGTGCTTCCCCTTCCTCTTCAGAAAGAGCCTCCTGCCAAGCAGCCAGATTGCCTAAATCTTCATGTCAGCCTGGTGACTGGAAACAATACTGCTGTTGCACAAGCTGACCCCCAAAACATTGGAGAGTTGTGCCTGATTTCTTCATGAATGGTCTTCCTGTCACCAGCGCTGTGAGGAAGGCCAGATTCCCACCCCAAGCCCTGGCTGCTACCCCACAAGAGATGGGTATTTCTGCTGCAGTGCTCGGCTGCAAGCACTCCTGTACTTGCCAGACAGGAGAAGGTTTCCCTGAACGTGCAGTTACATCTCCATTGGACCCATGGGCTCATTAGGGTGGCCCCAAAGTGTCACAGCATTGCCCACCTTATCTCACAGGGGGCAGCTCAGAGGGCAGCGTGCTCCTCAGGCACAGCTGGGGCTGCCAATGCGGCTGGAAGATAGAATCATAGAATCTTAGAATGGTTAGGGTTGGAAAGGACCTTAAGATCAAGTTCCAACCCCTTGCCATGGGCAAGGACACCTCACACTAGACCAGGTTGCTCTTGGACAAGATGCTACTGACACTCTCCATCTCTGCCTGCAACCCAGGAGCAAGGAGGATGCTTCACTGGACCTTAGGTCACTGCACTGTGAGGGATACAGCACTACCGCCTCAGGACAAAGATTTTTTTTCCAATGCATAATGGCTCTGCATACTGGAAGCTCCAGTTTGGAAACACAGCAGTGGGCAACCTTTGCAAAGCTCTTCTCTGGTATTTGTGCCATCAGGGTGTTTTATCTTTCAGCTTTGCACTGATGAAGCTCTTGCTCTGTTGCATTGACAAGGTGCTTTCCTTTGAGACACCTATCTTATGACTGTAGATTATGGACTGCGAGGATCCAGGTGCCAAAGGGAGATGGGAGCTCAGCCTGGCAGAGGAAGAACTAGTGAGGGTTTGAACATGCTGTGGCTGCAGGAGGCACCTCTGAGTCTCAGAGACCTGCATTTTCCTCTCATTCTGTTAGGAACTGAGAGCAGCCTGGAGTCCAAGTAGCATTTTCAAAAGGTCCTCTCCAGCTGCACCCTCCTTCCTGTCCTCTCCAACATCGTTGCTTTGTCTTCCTTCAGTTTTCCTTTGCCTACTCATGTGTCCACCCTTTTTATCTTTCATCCCTCATCCTCAGATAGCATCTTACTGTTTATTGCTCCTATGGTCCTCTTACTTCTTCCTTTTCTTAGCACCTTCCTTAGCAATTAGGCCCAGCCCTCTGTTTCAGGGAGAGGAAGTGGAGGGAAGCTGCTGGGCTTTTCTTCTCATTATTACTAATTCTAGCATCTCCCTGCTCTTATTCACCTTCTTCCTATCATCACCACTTCATCCAACTCTTCTTCCTGCCCCATGCTGATATTGCTGTCCCATGGTAACTCCTGGATAACCTCCCCTGGACTTTCCCTTACATCATTACCTCCCAATCACACCCCCACCAGCTCTCACCTCCACACTGATGTCCATTTGATTACCTGGCATCTTTCCTCTTTTCCTTTGATTTGTCCTGCAATTGTGGTCTATGTTTCATACTTGCTGAAACGGATCTCACCTTTGCTATGGACTGCTCCTTTGTTGGTCTGCTTGATTGTGGTGTTGACAGCTGCTTAAGCACTGCTCTGTGTCTGCCAAGTCAATACAAGCTTCCTCTGTCTCCTCAGTCTTTTTCCTGGATAACATCTTTCATTTGCTCCTTCCACTGGATATGACTCTTTCTATGTCTCAGTTTTCCTGATCTTCCTCAGCCTCTCTAAAATCTTGTCATTTCTTCCATCATTTCACAGCTGCCATCCTTTCCAGTTTTGCCTGCTCTTGCATTCAGTTCCTTCAAAGCATTACTCCGATTCTCTTAACTCCCTATTTTTGCCTTCTTGCTTCTTCCTTTTGCCTCCTGCACCTACTGGCTCCACCTCACCAAAGGCTTCTCTTCTCACCTTTCAGACCTTCCCTAGGTGACCATTCTCAGCTTCCATCATTCTTCAGCCTTTGTTTTCTCCCCTGTAGATTTTCTGCATGTGAAAAATAGCTGTAAAGGGCTGGTATCTGCTCAAGCCTCATCTTTTTAACAAGGCACTCTGCTCTCTTGTTTCTGACCCTGTGTAAGCAGAATGTCTCCTGCTCCTTCTATTCTTCCTTCCTCTAGTGCCAGCTTGGAAAAAGGAGTTGTATCACACTGGGACAGTAAGAAAAACTCACTGGAATTTATTAAAATTGTGACGTGAAGGTGGCTTAATAACATTAACTGAGTCATCTTAACTTTAAATGAGAACACCCAATCAGATAGATGAAGATGAGGTTTAATTAATTCCCTTCACATTTATACATCATGTAATCTAGGTTGCTTCCAACTTTGAAAAGCCCTCACAGAATCACAGAATAATAAAATATTTTGGGTTGGAAAGGACCTTAAGATCATCAAGTTCCAACCCCCTGCCATGGGCAGGGACATCTCACACTAGACCATGTTGCCCAAGGCTCTGTCCAACCTGGCATTCCCCACATCTTGGTAATTTCCCAGCAGTCTCTGATGCAACAGATTCCAGCTGTTATATGTCTTTCCTTTTCCTGCTTGTAGGTACTTCTTGGCAGGGTTCATCTCTTTTCTCCTGCTGTATAACACCCAGAATAACAAGACCTTAAACCTCCACTGGGCTCTGGCGGCACCAGAATTAATAGCCTCAGAGTCATGGCTGCACTGCTTGGCACTGCTCCATCCAAACTGTCCTGCGAGGGGAACTGGCATCAGTTTTCTGGCAAGAGAAAAGGCTGCCTGAAGGGAAACTGCTGCTGAAAGTAGGATGCAGAACTCAGTATTTCCTCATACTTGGGATACTTGGCACAGAGGTTATGAAAATAAAGGACAAACAACTCTTTACTAGAAAAGTGGGTACAAAGATAATTTTGATGCAAATTCTTTTCAGAAACCAATTTTACCCATGAGAATGCTGGCATTTAAAAGCATTTTAAGAGCTAAGAAAAATGCTTTATTTGTTCTCTGCTGCCAGACAGGAACACTGTATTTCAGCTTTGTCTCAAGAACTTCCTGAGCAAATGGGTTTGCCGTGTTAACCTCACTCTTAGTTGTGGTTAACTTCTGCTAAGTGCCAATATTGCTATGAGTCTATTGATGGCTTTTCAGGATGCAGAAGAGAAGAATGTTTTGAATGCACAGTGGGACTTATCTTCACTGTTAATAAACCACACACTTACTGAAATAGAGATAAGACTATTGTTTTGAAATAAAATAGGCAGAAAATGATTTCTCATTTCTTTTTCATGAGAGGACACTGAATTCTGATTCAGTAGGTAAAATTTTTGGCCACCCATCTTGGGTTTTGCTATCCTGAGCAAATGGGTTTGTACCAGTCATCAAAAGTTGGATCTTCACTAATCAATAACGCCAGCATCTAGATGGCTAAGCAAAGGAATCTGTTGCATTCAATACCAAAGTGATTTCCAATGGGTCCATTACTGCTAAACATTTTCCAAAGTGTCTCTAAATTGAGGTGGTGGGACAAAAGAGGACAAACAGACAAACAGGAGCTAGGAAAACTGCCCACTAGAACTGACCCAAGTCTCTAAAAGGGCAGTCTAACATAAAGGTATCACCTTCCCTAGTTCCATGAGTCCCTCAGGTAGTCAGAGGAGTACTGTAGGAGTCACTACACATTTGCTCTATTCTTAGCCTCTTCCCTAGATGTTGGCCTTTGGACGTTGCCAAAGCAGGACACCAATCTAGGTGAAACTTTGGTGTGACCCATAAAAGACATTTCTGTGGCTGTGATGTGAAGTTACCACCACAGAGCAGCTGCTCTGGTCACCCAATTTCAGTAGAAGGTTCACACATGGGGAAGGTGTCAACACTTCATTCCTCTGCAACCTCCAGGCACAGGATCTACATGAATTTTCTCCAAAGATATCTGAACCCAAACTTCTATCCTGTAAAAGAGGACTATGAGCAAGGGATGTTCTGAGTCAAACACTCCCTGCATTGTGAAGGAAGGCAGCTTATCCTTCCTCCCAGACTACAGTTAAGGAAAGCTGAGGGAGATGCTAGTTTTAGTCAAGTATTGTTCAGTAAGAAGTCTTAGTCCTGAGCACATCCATAAGGCAGCTAGACACAGCTAGCCAGCTTCCAGTTATCTACTTAAACACTGGAGTGGACTTAAGCAACACTGTGTATCTAAGAAATCTTCTTTTTGTGCAGCCCATTGCTGTGCAGCAGACATCACCCATTCCTGTTGCTCTGTGATAGCTTCACAGACAGTTGATTCAGGATGAATATCTGAGACACTTGTCCTGAAGTACTGTGGGATTTGGGTCAATGCTACCCAAAAAGCTTCTGTCTACTGCAGCATAATGATTGCAGTTGACAATTTAAAACCTCATAGAATCATAGGATGGTTAGGGTTGGAAAGGACATTAAAATCATCAAGTTCCACTACAAGGCAGTAGTGGTTTGGGTGCCAGAGAAAGCCATTTTGAGAGCTTGCATGACCCCAAGATTACCAAGAGGTGCACAGAGCCCAGCATCATGATCCAGCATGTAGGAATGAGGCTGACCATCTCCTGGTGCACAGGTATGCAAGGTCTGTGCCTTGTGCCTGCTGGGACTGGGGCAGAAACATGAGACAAATGCTCCTCTCTATCCTATTCCTTAGCTTCCCAGTAATCCTGAAGAAAGTTAGTAACATCTCCAGGGACACAATGATTCTTGCTCTTGATACAAGGATTCTGGACTTTGATGTGTCTCAGGTGATGATATTTTGGCTTAATTTGATTGCACAGGGGCCAGACAGGCTGGGACCATTTAGACTCCAGAGACTAAGGTTTTATTGCCTAAGGAGCTGTCATGCTGATCCAAAAGGATTTCCTCTGCAAAACAGAGGGGAAAAAAGACATTTCATTCAAGCCCTAAAATCCAAAGGATTTAGCGAAAATTCTGTCAATCCTAGCTCACTCACAAGACATTAAGCTCCACCTTCTGGTGAATGGATAAACTGCAGGGAGAGACAACGCTCTCGGTTAAAAACCAGTGAAAAGCTTCCAAGACAATAGAATTTGAGTAGAAAAGTACCTTAACTACACTTCAAGAATCTCATGAAAATGCACCGATCTTCCTCAAAGTGTCGACAGAACATTTTAAAAGGCATCGTAGTGTTTTATTATCATAGACTCAGAAAAGCAGTTGGGTCTGAAGGGACCTTAAAACTCATCTAGTTCCAACCCCCCTGTTATGGGCAAGGACACCTTCCACTAGACCAGATTGCTTCAAGCCCTGACCAGCCTGGCCTTGAACACTGCCAAGGATGGGGCAGCCACAGCTTCTCTTGGCTGCCTGTTCCAGTGTCTCACCACCCTCATAATGGCTTAAAGCCATCCCACTTGTCCTATCACCACATGCCCATCTAAAAAGTCCCACTTCAGATTTCTTGTAGGTCCCTTTAGGCACTGGAAGGCTGCGGCAAGGTCTCCCCAGAGCCTTCTCCAAGCTGAGAACTTCCAACATTCTCAGGCTGCTTTCACAGGAGAGGTGCTCCAGCACTCTTGTAATCTCTGTGCTGGGGACTCCACAGCTGGACACAGTATTCCAGGTAGAGTCTCATCAGAGCAGAGTGGGAGAATCACCCCAGGAAATGCATCTGTAGCATGATGCTACAGTTACCAAGCCTCGTATGAACTGTGCTCCTGGAGGCTTGACTGCAGCATCTGGAATGCTCTCCAGGGGTACCACAAGTACAAAAAACCAATTACAGCGATACACTGTTCATCCAGCTAAGCCCCCTCTGCATCCTAGCGTGGGCACCCACAGCTGGCAAAGTGCCTGGCCTTCCTCCCTTCGCAGCCATGCTCCCCATCACTAAGGCAGCTGCCACCTACCTGCTGCTGCAGGAGAGGCATGTTCCGGTGTGATACAATGCATCAGCAGGTGATTGCCGACTGCAGTGCATCGTGCCAGCAGCCAGCCTTGCAATGATGTCATGTGGATTTAAAACCCCCTGTAATGGGAAAGACTCCAGTACCATGGAAAAGCTGCTTGGAGTTACTGTTCCCCATCTGGACTGCTTTTATAAACCCTATGTATGGCACTTTGCTGTTTAGCCACAGTGACTGTGGGGGAGAATTCAGTCTGAAAGTTCTCCACTCCAGATTTGTATCTCAAAAGGTGTATATACAGGACTAATTTGGAACTGCAGTCTTCCCAAAATTATTCCCCTGGGCAGCTGACATAAACCAGTTGCTCACTGACAACCTAAACAAGAGCAATTATTCATAAGCTAATAGACTTTACCAAAATAAGATTAATCTTCTCCTCAAGCATCACTGGAGAAGGAAACTGAGGCATCAGCACCAGGAAGAATTGTTGCATGGCTGGTAAGTAAAGCAGTGGCAAAATAATGCTGCTACTGTGGGTGGTGTGTCACAGCGTGACTGCTTCGAGGGGAAAGCAGAGACAGAAGACTGAGCAAGGAGGGGGCTACAGTGGTCTACACTGAGACTACACCAAGGCCAACATTCAAGCTCAGTGCTGACCCCTCATTCTGAGCCCTGCCGTGGCCAGTTATGCAAGGGAAGCACCTCCAAGCAAAGATGCAGAAGACCTTGATTTTGACACTAAAGTAGGGACTTGCATCAAGCACTAGCTACACAGCAGCAGATGCATCCTCACAGTTAATTTACCG
Organism: Melopsittacus undulatus; assembly: GCF_012275295.1. NCBI lineage: Eukaryota > Metazoa > Chordata > Aves > Psittaciformes > Psittaculidae > Melopsittacus > Melopsittacus undulatus. The sequence goes on along the minus strand of NC_047529.1, from coordinate 82,500,418 downwards.
CAAGTAACTTGCTCTCAGTCCTTGTCTTCAGTTTATTTATTGCAGGAAAAGAGCATCTGCAGAGTGATAGCCAGGAACAGGCATTTTACATTTATTTTCTTTGTGTAGAAAAGGCCTGAAGTTGTCTGCTCAGCTTTGCCAAGAAAAATGATCTGTTCCTTGTTCATGACGTTAGCTTTTCTGGTAGTGTCCTTGGAGGACTGGTGGGAAGAAGATAAGCTTTCTGCAAAAGGATTTTAGCTAACTGCCATAAGGGCAGCAAAAGGAATGAAACCTCTTTCTCTAAGAATTCTTAAACACTGTGATCTCTCAACCCTACAGCCTTTCACCTCCTAATTTCCTAGTAAACATACATCATGTCCTAAAGATAATGCCTTAACACAGTTCTCATACACTGCTGACTCCAGTTCGATTTCCGTCTGCTGGTGCTGGCAGAATCACTGGTGAGGTGCATGTGTTCAGGGAGCGATGTTTCAATTTGTTTTCGGAGTTTTAAGTTTGGTTTTTCTTTGTCTCATCTGCACCATGCTTCGGCTTTTGAAGGGAACAGCAGCTCAGAGTGATACCTTTGGCACGACAAGGACCATGTTCTGGAGTTCTCAACCACAAGATCTCAGCTCCAACTAAGATGGCAAAAGCTGGATAAAATCCAGGTCTGTATGACTAACAGACTGAATTTCCCTGTGCCCTGTTTGGGTTGGTAAATCCTAGCCTGCAAGTGAGCAAAGCCTTGTAGGGCCAGCCTGTGGCCCTGTATTGCCCCTAGTCTTAATCTTCCACCAAGACAGCCATCCTATGCAGCTGCTGAGGTCCCAAAGGCCTAGTTGCTTTCTTGATGAGCATATGCATCATCTCTTTCCCTTAAAGCCTCATCATAAACAGTCAAAATAATGGGAATAAAATCACAAAGCAGAGCATTCGGAAAGATGTCTGCCAACGCACTCACTCCAGTGTCCCAGGGTCATCCCAGGACAGCTGCAGTTAGTTCTGCAGTGCAACAAGTTGAATTGCTCACAGATTTGTCTTGCAAATAGCTGCTTCAGAACCAGTATCTTAGAAGGAAAACATTTTAACAAGCAATGAAAAGCAGCATTTAGCTCCTTAAACATTGAGGGTTGGACTAGATGATCTTTCAAAGTCCCTTCCAAACCTTGGGATTCTGTGATTCTATAAACATTTGTATGAAGGCCTGTTGCAGCTCCCTGGCAAAGTCCCAAAGCTCTGGTATGGGTGCAAGCCATTTTCCCAGCCTCTGGATGGGTTGGTACACTCTCAGGGCAGCCCATGGAGGCCCTGCTCAACCAAGTCTGATCCAGTGATACCTTGCAAAGTCCATCTGCATGCTTTGAAAGTTGCCTCAAAGGTACAGTTGAGTAGTTGTAGGTGACACAGTGAGTTTAGCCGTTCTTGTTTACAGGCATCTCTTACACTAATGTGAACAGCGGTCTAATAATGCCAAAGACACCCTCAGCCTTTTAATATATGAAGTACTGAATCTGCATAGAATGTCACTCAAGATGTCCATGTGGGAAGTGATGCATAACAGTAGTACCCCATCAGCAGTAATCATAAACCACAAGAATTTACTATTCTCCATTCATCAGCATCGTACATTTGTTTTTTTTCAATATTTATACCAAATGGGACATACAATACAAATGCTCCAGAGTTCAGACAGTCCTGCATCAGCCTGGTTATTCTCAGTCTGTCCACAGCAGTTCACTATTCAGCTGTGCCAGTGCCATGTGCAGTCAAGCTATAAATGTGATGAGAGAAATCAGACATAAAATGTAACCTCAGGGCTTGGTAGGATGGTTACAAACTCTAACTTTGCAAGTTTAATCTAAACACTCTTTCAGCAACGTGATTTATTACACTGCAGCCCCACAAACACTGTTATCAGCATTACCCAAGAGGCATCAGACTATGAAAAACTTCTAAGCCAGCTGTGACACAGAAGAAAACATGGGTTTAATTATTCCCTGCATGAACCTAAGTAAATGCTGTTGTAATTGACCTGTTCAAAAATTCTGATTCCACCTCAAAATGGATTTTTTTTTCCCAACTGTGCTAGGGCTCCCATACTGCTCTATTCGCACATGGTGCATAAAAGATATAATGCATGTCCTGAACCTTACATTGGAAAAATAAGTATTTCTGACTATTGGAAAGTTTCGATTTTTAGAAGTATTCATATATTTTTTTTTTCAGAGAGAACTTGCACGACAAAATGCAATTCTATTAATGATCTGTGCCTCCAGTTGAAGAGCAGCTGCATCTGCTGCCCTCTGGTGTAGCACAAGAAAAAAACACTTAGAATGAAAACTAGAATATGGAAAACAAGCAAGCTGCGGAAATTTCTTATTATATAAAACAATTAGCAAACCTTACACTTACACTACCTGTTGTAAAAGACAGCCACATTACTAAGAAAATGGTAGCAAGCATAATTAAAAATAAAGGTGGCAGTGTGCTTCTCCAGTAATATTTTCTGGCTTAAGCATAGCCCATTTATAAGTGAAATAAACCATCTTAGCATGAAGCTTTGCATGCTTTTCTTCTGACAGAGTCAAGCTTGGTTCTTCTTCTCTTCAATCATGTATAACTAAGGCACCAGAAGCAAACCTTTCTCCTTCCACCTGCTATCCACTTCTCACTGCATTCATAAATCCTAGCCAACCTAGCATCGGTTCAGTATCCTATTTTTAGATAAACAGTCATTAAATACTATATATAATATCCATTAGAAATTTCTGAATTAAAAAATGCATATATGTTCTACTCTACAGAGACTTTACAAAGACATGCTGATTACCAGAACACAAGCAGGTGAAATTTCTTCTTATCAAATACAACACACATCACATTGGAAACAGCTCATATTTCTCATACTTCACACTATGTGAAATTAAGCTACAGAAACTCTGGAAAATGAGCCAGAGATCACAGTGGGAAGCCAATTAAAGCCATACTGCTTCAATGTGAAACATCACGCAGATATACAGCAAGTTTTTAAACAAACAGTACCCTTCATCTTTTAATCAGGATGGAGGTAAAAAAGACGTATCCCAGTAGGACAGGTAATCATATTCTTACTATGTGTTACTCTTCCCAATACCAAGAACAGCTCACTACCTTCACTGGTTTTAAAAATGCTTTGGGATTTAAGAAGAATACCATAGCCCAGAAACACACTCTTCAGTGTCTCCCATTTGCCTTCAAGTTTATCTTGAACTCTCAGGAATTCTAACTTTGCTTTTCTACATTTCTTAAGGAAATGTTTGCAATGTCTCGCAAATATCACTTAGTACAGGCACCCCAAAAAACCTTTTCCAACCACATGAGGCATATGCTTAACCGGGATTCAAGCAAGTACACATGACAGAACCAGCGAGTTTACTCAGCATGTAACTGACCCATCTCTGAATGCTGCCTGTGCTATGTAATGGCCTGCAAGGGGACATTAATCTTTACTTTTGTGGCATACATTTGTTGCTCACATTTTAAAATGTATCGAGAACACCCATCAATAGAGTTAACTGTAGCAGCTTAGTCTCAAAGAAATCTTGCTTTAAATGTTTTTAAGTTTTAACTTACACAGGAGTGGATTAAGTTGCAGTTTCTCTTCTTCCTTCCATGTTAAAGAGATTCAAGACTCATCTTCACAGAACTTTGCAAACTCAGTTTCCAACCTGCTACAGAAGAAGCTGTACCCTCACCCCAGCTCTTCCAGTTCCCAAGTTCCAGCACTGAGGCTCAAGCTCCTTTGCCACCAGTGAACCAACCCTAACATTGATGTCTGCTCCACACACCGACTGCCTGTTGGCTGCCAGCAGACAAGATACCTCACAGAGCTACTTCTGGGCAAGGAAACAGAGTAATTGATGCTTCTGTTCTTTTTCAACGATAGAATAGCTATGGTATGTGTAAGGCACGAGAAAATGGACCAGCAGCTTTCCCTGTGAGACTCTCCCATGTCACCCTCTTTCACTGAGCATGTTGCCTATTCCTATCAGGGAAAAGGCAAGTTCCTAAGATTTGATCCTGAAGCAGACTTCTACTAACAGTAATAGGAAACATGCCTGATTTACATAAAAGTTTACCCAATTTTTGCAAGCCTGCATTGCACACCTACTAGTAAGTGCCTGAACTCAAGGAAAAACTTTCAGCTTCATTCCTCGGTGTGTGAGGAAGATATGACCTTCAAATCACCTGCATGAGAAGTGAAAACCAAACAAATCGCCCTCATTTACTGAAAATTGCAGTAGTTCCCCACAAAACTTGCAGGTAACATTTATTTAGGACCACTTCACACACCACCCCCCCCCCCATCTTAATATGTGCAACAAAACTGGAAAAATGCCATCTCTGCATTCTTCAGAATAAAGATGTACTCACTTTAACATGGCGCCAGGAGCTTTTGCACTTTTTATTACTTTATCGTATTATTAAGAATAGCTGAGTTTTGTAAGACTCAATAGTGTTTTGAGACCAGGAAAAAACTAAAATCATTGGTAAGCTTGTGTTCAGTCTTAACAGGATCAGAAAACACTGAACTCTCCTCTGTTAGAAAAAGAATTCACACCAAAACCACAGCCACACAGAGCTACAATGATCCATGTCTGAAATCAGAGCACTTAGTTTCTCCAAGCAACAGATCTCTACGCTTTACTCTTCCCGCTCATCAGAACTGAGATTTTGAAGTGAACAGAAGGCCTACTTTAAGTGACAGAAGTCAACATAGTTCAGTTTGCAGTCTAAGATTCTTTCACCTTAAAGCATTTTACTTTGAAGTAAGTGAGTAACCATTATATTCCTGTTTCATATTAACAGTGCCCAACCCCACATTAATACACTTGTTTAGAGTAACGTAGAAAAAAAAACCAACAAAACACCACATGACTACAAAACACTAGTAAAAAAGCAGCTAAGTTGGATCAGAGAGAATCAAAGTTTGGAAACCACAAGTACAGGAAAGAGGAAGATGAGGTAAGGAAAAGGTATTTAAAGAAAAGCCATTTTGGATTTTTGAAGCACTGGAGTGACTGACTTGTGCTGTACCACAAATCACCACACACAATAAACACTAACACATCAAACTCGTCAGCAAGGATCCTCAAAACACAGCTCCGGCAAGCAAGCACTGGCCAGGCCCCTGGGAAAATGCTACCCTTTATCCGAGCTTCGCACCTCGGATGGATGTATAAACGTTTAATACCGCTTAACCAGCACTCCTTTCAGAACAAGTACCTCTTATTAGCCGATTACCAAACAAAACATTAGAAATGCCCAGTAAGATTTATTATTTTCCATTCCTAAAAGATACGAACAATGGTACACGTAAGAGCTGAAGCTGTCCAGAAGCTGGCGGTTTGCGAGGCCTCTCCCGTCAGAGTCCTCCGAGACCACACCACACTGAAGCAGAGGGACCACGAGGCCTGAGGGCCAGTCGTCAGAGCTCCCTTTGCTCCCTGGTGCGGCTCCTTGGTCCTTCCCCACGGGGGTAACGACAGCCTCGCGTTGCCGGGGTCGGTCTCAGCGGGCGGGCAGGCGAGCTCAGCGGAGCCCCGATGCCGCTACTCGCTCCGGTCCATCCGCCCCGAAGGCACAGCGCCCTGGGGGTGGAGCCGGGAGGCGGCTCGGGGCGGGCTAAGACTCGTCGGGCTTGTCGGCGGGCGGCCCGCAGGGCTGCAGCATCTTCTCCATGAGGTTGAAGCGGACGCGCGCCTTGCTCTCGTTCTCGGCGATGGCGAAATAGTTGAGCAGGTCGAAGTGGCCCATGTAGGAGCAGTACGAGTCCCGGTGCTGGTTCACCAGCCACTCCCACTTGGTGGTGTCGGCGTGGCCCGTCCCGATGTACTTGGACTGCAGATGCTCCAGCTGGCTGTGGATAGTATATCGGTCCGTCATGGCGGCGGCGGAACGGGCAATGAACACAAGCCCTGCGCGAAATGGCGAGCGGAAATGGCGCCCAGGGACCTTTTCCGGCCGGCGCTCAGCAGCTGTTTCCCCGCCTGGCCGCTGGGTGGGACATGGCTCCCCGCAGAGCATGACGGGAGTTGTAGTCTTCCTGTGACCTTTCCGCCCGGGAGGTGGATCCCGGCATTGTTTAATGGTTATGCGGTCTGTAATAAAATCATTTACTGTTAGTTTCATTATATGAATAGACTAATTCAGTAGTAAGACGAATGACAGTTGTAACCCCAGGTCAGCATCTGTGACACATAGTTATTTTAAAGCATGTACTTGATCAGCGGGTAGTTCAGGATCTTGTATTCTCAGGACAGGTATAAGGCTCAGTTAAGCATCAAGCTGAAGCCTCAAGGTAAAACCTCAAGTTAATTTGTAAAGCGGAGATATCACAAAGTCACAGAATGGTTGGGGTTGGAAGGGACCTCTGGAGATCATCTAGGCAAACACCCCTGCCAGGGCAGGGCAATATGGATTTGGTATGGTTGGTACTGCTTAATTCACCTGAGAATCAAAGGGGCATGCTGTCAAATCTGGCTACAGAACACCTAGATCATGGGGAGCAACATCAGAGAGTCTCCAGAAAACAGGGAAGCAAAATCCCAAAGCTCACGCTTCAGGGCACAGTTTACCCCAGCTCCTGACTCTGTGTAAACTGCATCTCAGTCTGACTCATAAACAAAGGGAGGCAGGAAGTCTGGCCCTAAAGAAAGAAAAACCAGGAAAACAGCCAGGAGCTGCCAAGAGAGCATCCCAACACTCATCTTTGTCACCCCTTTGCTTGGTTGGAGGGCAATGCAGCACTTTCTATGGCAGGTCTTGTGCAAAATGACCATGTAGAGAAAGGCCAAAGAGGTGCTCGGCATTTTGTAGTTGGTAAGGTTACTTCTGTTAATAGTTCCCATCCCTGTTCCTTTGTGGTGCAGACCTCTTAGTTACTTCCCCCCAGGCAGGCTTTGCAACTGAGCGGGGTCAAGGGATTTAAACCAAAATTAAGTATTTCTCTTAATTTTTTTTTTTTTTTTTTTGTCAGGGCAGGTAGTATTTTAGGTGAATGTTAAACTCCTAAGCAGATATGAACCCCACAGAAATTATGAATTGCATTGCCTATCTTCTTGGGGGAAAGTGGAGCTTGAAATAAATTTTATCATCCATCAAATGAAGTCTTTCTTCTCCAGCTCTGTTCCACAGCTTACTAATGTTAAGTTTTAAATGCATTAAATTATTCACGCTTTCATAGAGTAATGTTTTTAATTACTTCTTTTAAAATAGGAAAGAAACATTGCCAGAAATTTTCCAACGGGACACTGAGCTGTTTCTTCCTGTTCTCGTAAACACCTTGCAGTCAGAAGAAACACACATAAATTTTCTGTGAAAAGCCAGATGATTCTAAGCCCCTTGTTTAGAAGTGTCTTATAAAACCAAGGCCACAGAAAATAAAGTCAAAACAATGTCCTGACTTGTCCTCACCTGTTAGTGCAAAGAATTAGATGAGGACCATGATTTATTGTTTTTGTTATTAATATGTTTAAGAGGATCTGTTGAGTCATTGCTATCAAGGCTTACTCAGCAGGAAGCAGTTTACACAACTGGATACAGGAATTACATTCTGTTGTTGCTTCCAGAGAGACCAAGAGAGAAAAACGAACCAAACAAACAAATGCACACAGCTCCTCAGGAGTTCCTATATATGCTGGTGTATAGAAAGACAAAAAAAAGTTATAATCTGAACATGGGAAGGGTTTAATTTCTTTTTTAAATTATATCTTTATAAAAAGAGTGGGATGGTTTGAAGAATGATTACTTTTGCCAGATGCTCAGAGAGTACCAGACAAATTGACCAATAATAGGAAGAAAAACCAGGTTGTAAAATTACCAGCCAACAGGCAACTAATAAATATTTGCTAGTAATTACCTAACTTCAAGTTTCACTTGAAAAATACAAAATTTCAGCTACTAGCTCTGAAGAATTATTTTTAATTATGCTCACTTTATTTTCATTTCTCCTTCCACACAAAAATAAAATCTATTCTTGGTCGTTGCTTTTCTTGTTAGATCAGTGCAAAATGGATGCCTGCACTTGGGCACTTGCATTTCAAGTTCAGGAATATTAAGTGACTGGGGAGAGGCAGAGTGTAAGTAAGTATGCATTATGCACAGATGTAGGTATATATATAGAAAATTATCACTTAGTCGTAATATGCTTGTGCAGTTAGTATTCCTGAGTAATTTAACATTTAAGGATATTTCTAAATCTTTGTACAGAGTACCATTAAATATAATTATCAGAATACTTTCTATTTGTCTCTGAAGTCATGTTGATAATTACTGTCTGGAACAAACCGACGCTTACTTATGGAAATCACTTAAATGCATTGATTTAAGTGCTGAATTAATACATTTGAAGAGTAAAGACGTAAGTACTATTTCAAGCCAAATTTTAAATAGTCCAGATTCCGGGAGCGTGTCCTGAACCGTAGTGTCCACTGGATGTCAGTGTTGGACCTACGTAAATTCTTCTTCCGTAAAACGGGAGTAGTTGGTGGCTTCCCCAAAACTTAGAGAGGGTAGAGGTGGCCGCTGGACCAGCAAAGGCAGAGTGACAGTGGCTGTCCACGGCAAGATACAAGAGTTTGTAAATTTCCTGCTGACCCTTCGGGGGAAAGAGTGAAGACATAAATACCACACAGGCAAGCGGATGCAAAGATTTTAATAGATAAATCCAACACATACACAAAAAGATGATAAAGAGATTTTTGGTTGTTTGGGTTTGGTTTTCAGGTTTTTTTTTTTAGACATTCCTCTATTCTTCACTATACTGATTTCTCCCACCAATACAATATCAAAGCGTAAATAAAACTCTTGTGAAAAAAACTTTTTTCATAAGCAGGTCTCTTTCTCCACCTGGTTTTGCATAAGCTACTCTAGTTCATTTTCCTTGCAGTCAGAATTGTGATTCTGCTCCAGCATAAGAATGTGCCTTTGTACGGCAACCAGCTGCAGCCTTTGGGGCTACTTCTGAGATAGAGGAAAAACATTCCCAGCAAGCACGGTTTTAAACTCTCTTCCACTACTAGAAACTAGGGTTTGCTGTTGCTTTGTTTTTACAATGTGCAAATATTCAAACATCTGAAAGCTTCTTTCAGGGTTGTGTGGCTAATTCTTTGCCAAAGCTATCAGATAAGAACACGGAATAAAAAGTAGGAAAAGAAACAATACTGTGTATCATACCATTGAAAGCATACACTTCAAGCTGCTTGAATCAGTGTTCCTATCAGGCAAAGGGAATCATATTATTTTATGTAAGACTGCAACTGGATAAATTCACTGCTGAAAAATTATCTTGGCCTGAGGTTCAAGGCAGGAATCAATTTAGTATGGGACAGTGCCACACTTAGGCTTAGATGTGTTACAGTGTGTCACAACTTAGGACAGGGGGCTGTTGTAATAAGTGATTTGTAGTTCATGGAAATAAAATGTATTTTTAATGTCAATTTCAGTGGTTTTAGGATATTTTTGTTTTGTTTTTGTTGCATGGTATGCCACCAGGGTTATGCACTAAGCTTTATTGAAACTCCCTAAAGTACTTCTAAAATAATGTATCATGTAGTACACCATTGTTGCATAATGGCAGAGTGAAAACATAAAGGTCCTGATAAGGCCAACTATGTGTCAGACCCTTCTCTATGAAACTGAGTAGATCAGTTACCTAATGGCCCCTGCCTAGGAACAGCTCTTGTAGCCCAAAGCTTCAGTCTAGTAATTTCAAACTCCATCACTTGCTTGTGAATATTACCATGGCACACTACTTCTGTATACATTTGAGTAACAGCTATGTGCCTTAGGTGTGCACCACAATTTAATTAGCTTAGCTTACACACCATTGACAATCTCCTAGTGTGGTGTAAGAGCACCCTAAAAGTAGAGCCACAGTAGGGGTCACTAACATAGCACTTACAGATAAGACTCAAAATAATGTGGTGATCTGAGAAATGTGATGCAGAGGGAGAAAATGGAGAACCTTTACCAAGAGCACCGTGGCAGTCTGAGAAAGGCACGTCTCACTTGCTGTTTAGAGGGCTATTCCTAAGCCATCACTTCAAAAATAAAAAAACCCTCCACTAATGGGATTTGTTACTGCTTCAGGCTAAAAATGGAGCTAATAAACGTCTGCCAGATGATTAAAATTGCTTGTATCTATACACGTTTTTTTGCAATGGGAAGGGTTTTTTCTTTTTATGCATTTTGAAATAAAATGAAGTCATAATAGTAAACACCACAAAACTTGGAAAGATTACAGGACTATCCAAGATACAGCTGTACTCTACCCACACTTTTCTTTGGTTGTCTTCCCTTCATCCACCCCAGATAAACTGTCACAGGTAATATAGCTCTTAATTGTGTTCAGTAAGGTATACAAAAGTAGCAGTGATGAAAGATACCTCTTTAAATAGGCCCCAGAGAAGATATCAGAAATGTACACAAGCTTAAATCAGAGGAAATTGATTTGACCACTGAGTAGCTCAGTATATCGTATCACTCTCTTCCTTCTGTGTGCAGGAAAGGGTAAGAACAGAGGAGGTGACTTTCCTTTTTTTAAGTGTGACTCTTGTAGCTGCTTAATGCAGCTGTTTCTTTTTTTACCTGCCATGTAAATATCATGGTTTAAAAATACTGATTTCTTCAGAACAGTACTCAAAAACGTTCTGTACAAGGAAGCCTATTTGTAACCGGCCTTTCCCCTCCAGCTTCCTCCCTACACACACATGCACAAGTATTCATCATTTCACCTCCTGATCTGCAGTAGGCATGGAGGACATCATCCTTATCTCGACAAAAATCTGTTGTCTGTATTCTGCACGAGGGCAAAGCTCATCTGTTAATGCAAGAATGAAAAATAAAAGCAGGAGAAGCATGAAGCCACTGATATCAGGGGGTCATCAACCCGTCTATTTGGTGCATGTTGTACTAATTCACGTTATGAAATTTCAGGCTGTGGGTTGCTCATGGGGCAGACAACAGAGGAGAGAAGGGGCAGCAACAGATATTTAGGAAATTAGCACAATTGCAAAAAGAAGAATAAAACTGTTCCTTCCATGCATCTCTAGGAAAAGGCAGACCAGTAACTGTCAGTTAACGGCTTCTTTCTCAACTTGCATTACAAACTTCCTCATTTGAAATAAGAAATGTACAGAAGCCTCTTGCATTTACTGTAAAAGCAAAGCTTTCAATAATAGGGCTATACAATGTATCTCACTTTCAGCTTTATCAAAGTATTGTTGTTCATTACATTTGACGCAGAGAGAACATAATTTTTCACAACACCAAGCACCATAGAGAATTTCATATGTTCAAGGCACAGCTGCTGATAACTTTGATATATGTCTTCTTGATTGATGGTTTCATTCTCGGGAATATCTTGTTTGTTAAAAGCTGAAAATGTTTAATTTAACAGATCCTCAAAATAAGAAGTAAACCCAGAGTGTGGAGACTTGGCAAGGAATAAGTCACTGGAAGCAAGGTATTTATAGTCAGGATTGGGCAATGTTAGTAATATATGGTGATAGCCACCCTATCAATGCATTTTGGCATGGGATTTGAGAGCTTGAAAAAGAATTGTTGATTTGGAAAGCAAACATATGCAGAGTACAGCAGAAATATGTTATCTGGTTTAGGTTGTAATATTTCTTCCCACCTCCTCAGCACCATGCAGACTGAGAGGCATTGAACTGCACAAAATCCAAAAATCGGTTGGACAAAGTCAAGGACGAGCACTCAGAAATCACCCAAACCTGGAAGCTTTTAAAATGGTGATTTTTCTTTTTTTTTTCTTTTTTTTTTTTTCATTTTGAGATTCTGTATTTCAGTTAGTTCATATTTGCTTTTCTCCATAAATGATTGAAAGTATTCTATGATGTTTGAAGGCATTTAGTTTTAGAAAACTAAAGCTGAAATGTTCACATGCTCAAATGGTTGCAGGGACAGAGGCTTTAAGAAAAGCATCAGTCATTGTGAAAACTGCTGGTGCTGGGGTTGTGATCTAGAGCCCCAACAGGATGTGTGTAAATCATGTAGAAGATGGTTATGGATCTCTCAGAATAGCTGTTGTAAAGAATAGGCAATTCAGTATTCACATACAGCTGTGTACTGAAACCCATTTTTGACGTTTTGGAAAAGCCAAATAAAAACATTTGCAAACCGTAACTCTCTGTTTCACTTTCCGTATCTTTTTCAGCCTCATATAACAACGATGAGCTCTTCTTCGTTAAGGCATTCTCTTACAGTGCTTGCACTGCAGTTCACACAGTGGGGCCTCATTCATGGCCTCACGGTAGGATTATTATAACATCAACTGAGGTGGCTGTTGGTGAGATTCACCCCTGGGCATGAGTGTAAAGGTACCTGGCTTTGAATATATATATATATACATATATATATATCCAGGACTAATGGATATATTTCTTGTAGGTAGAGAGAGGGAAGAGCAATCTACCCAGTGGGTTCTTCACTTTCATTGTGAATGCAGCCTAGACATTCTGTCAGTAGGTGTTAAGGGTTAGGTATTTCAAGTGCCAAGACTATTTGCAACAGTCATTCATACTTGGCACTTCAAGAGAATCAAGCCAGAAGGGTAAGGAAAGATTATAGTTAGTTCAAGATGTGCCAGCAAATTGTGTCTGTTTCTGGAACAGGCTGGGGCAGAGATTCCCATGCCAATGTGCGCATGAGTCTGTGACTGCTTGTAACTGGCATGGTACCTCCAACCTTGTCACATTCTAATATGTAAGAAATTATTTGCAACCATAAAAAAAAATAAAAATCAGAGACAATTTAATTATGAACTACAATTGCAATTACAGCAAGTCGCTGGACTATTTTTATGAGCAAGGGATGAACACACAACAGTAGTAACAGAAAATGCTATGGGAAAGAAAATAATCTCTTTTAGTTAAAGAACCATGAACACCAACCACTGTAATCCCATGACACCTCTCCCCCATTTAATTAGTTCCTTGTGTAATGATGACCTGAAGACTATTTTTCTTTAAAATGTATTTACTGTGTCTCATATAGGTAGCTGCACACAGAATAAAGGCTCCACAATCTTTTCCATACCATGGCTGCCTGCTGAATTTATCACTGTGAAAAGGGCTGCTCTGACTGGCTCAGCTGCAGAACTGATTTGTCTTGTCAGAGAACAGACTTGTATAGATCCTGAGTCACAAACCTGTTTGCATAATTGGAAGGGTAAAACAAGCTTGTCAAGTGACTCAATTTGCAATTTGATACTCATCTCATTCCCAAATGCATATGCACCAGTATTTTGGGATAGCAGGGATAGTTAATTACAGTTTGAATCATTTCAGTGGTACCTATGGAATGCCCCCTTCTGAAGCACTCTGGTGTTCAGTTCTGGCCAAGTGTTTATTCCTTCACACAGTAGAAAAATAGATAAGATTTGTGCTCTCCTTTACTAGTAAAACCAGTCATCATTACTATCCTAAGTGACCCTCACATGGAGCTTAAGTCAAAAACCCACCATCTGTGCTTTAGAACCAGAGAATCATAGAATTGTTAGGGTCAGAAAGGACCTTAAGATCATCTAGTTCCAACCCCTCCCACCGTGGGCATGGACACCTTTTTTAAGACATTATTATTACCCTATTTAAAGAACTTCACAATAAACTAATTTCAGTGGTGGGTTAGGATCAGGAAAGAAGGTGGATCTTTTGTGTACGTGTAGAATTCCAAAACAGTGGCATGGAAATCATAATAGAACATTTTCATGCAGATGTAGGTGTGTTGATTTGACTGATGTTTGTGGTAGAAAAAAAAATTGGCCTTTTAACTTGGAAGAGCTGATGCTCAAGAGGAAGCAGAAAAAACTTTGCACTGAGTAATTTGTCTGGTGCTCTGTCAGCCAAAGAAACAGATGAATGCAACTGTGCTTTAAGAAAAAGGTGGCCATAAATCTAGAGGAAAATAGTGTTAGTGGCAGTCATCTACTTTATGGATGTCACTGTTTCCTTTATAAACCATATTAGGAAATGCAGTAGTCTTTCTTCTTGAACTGCATACCATCTTACAAGCACTAACTCTTGATGGCCGTACTAAGAAAGGAAAATACCAGCCTAATCCAATAGGTGGGTACATTGGCACAGGCAGCAGTGAAATCCTCTGCCAGAAAACTGTTCTGAGCTGGTGGCAGAGCAGGCTCCTTTCTAGGGCTGCACTATTCCCATTGCCCAGCTGGGCCTCCCCAGAGATTTTCCACTGACTCGGTGCAGCACATCATTTCTAGGTGAGGCTTGTTTGTGACCAAAATGGTTTGCTTTGGGAAAATTAGCCCTTTGGAAAATTTTGTTGTCAGCGAAGTTTCTGTTTCCTCCTACGTCATTGAGCAGAGTCTGAGCTGAGCCCACACTCATGCTGACACATTTCTTGCCCTTCTTACACGGTGCACAGTGGAGCTCCTCTGAGACCTGCTTTTTTATTTGTATGCAGAAATAGTCATATGTTTATCTCCAGTGAGTTCTACCACTTTTATAGCAAATCTGGAAATTTTCACTTTCTTACCCAAATCAAACTGTTTGCCCAGGATGATCCAGAGCAGTGGGGTGGGGACACATCTAAATACACTTTTAAACTGCTTTTACAAATATGCTCCATACAAACAACAGCTTGCACATTGGCTCTGAAAGTATCTTTTCAGCTTGCTTGAATGCTTGAATGCAACCTCTATCTCAGAAATCCCACAGCTATTGGTTATTAGGCAGCTGTCTCAAGACAAAGGTCACCTTCAAACTCTTTTTTACAGTTTTCTTATGAATGTTATCAATGTTTTGTGATAGAAACAAAATTTGGTCATAGACAGACCTTTGGTAGATGTGTTTTTTTCTAAGAAAGGCACTTTAATGAAGGTATGCTGATGCAAAGCATGTCTTACAGATGTGTGGTAGTACTGGGTTTGGATTGCTACACTAGTATCTGGCTGTAAACCTTAACTTCTCCCAGGTTTGGGGCACCGGAGCTGGGATTTTGGGATTGGCTCATTGGGAAGCTGGGACAATCACAAGTCTGGTTGTGATTTGCAGTTGTGTATCTGAATTCCGGGCACTAGTGTGGGCTTGTCTCTAGGATCTGGGAAGCATTTAATCAAAAACACATGTTGTAGCTGCCAATGCCAGAAGCCAGAGCATTTGTATAATTAATCTCATTTTGCTTTCTTGTTCTTGCTTTAAGGGCATTGGCTAAAGGGCACACAGACACATTCTATTCACTCAGCTGGACACATGATCATTATGTTTTGACTCTCCTCTATACTCTATACTCAAAAGAGCCCACTGCCTGTCCTCCATCTCACACTTCCTGTGTTTTTAAATACTGTCTCACATGATGCCATGGTCAAACTTCTATTGACTTCATTCAAAGCAGAATTTGGCAATTAAATTTAACTGGCATAGGATTCTTATCAAGTAGCACACAATATTTTCTATGCCAACTATATAGCATTCACACCTAAGAAATTGTTTAAGGAAATGAAGTAGAAAGATGTCTGTCTAGAGGCATAAGCCTTAAGAAAAATAAAAGATCTGTGAGAGAAAGGCACAGACATGAAAAGGCGTACAATCTTAGGAAAGGAGAGGACTAGCACTCAGGGGATTTGGATGCAACTTCTAGTTAGATCAAGGCTTCCTGTACACCTGTAGGCATTTTGACACTTGCTGTGATTTCTTTCCCATCTGTAATACATGGGTAACAATACACATAGCAGTATTTTTAAAGTAATTGCTCGCAAATTGGTTTAGAGAGCCTAAAGTGGAACGCAGTTTATAAATGTAATGCAATATTATCACTGTTGTCACATAAATTAAATACCTAGCTTAGTCTATCAGCTTAATTTGTCACCAATGCCATGAATATGACAGGGGTTCTAACATTACTCAGATAATCATCTTGCAAGTGAAATGACGTTGTTCAACAACTGCATGTCTATCTCCTTTCATCTTCTGGGAATAAAACTGAAAATTTCCATGTAGAAAGATTTGAAGGTTTGAAGGCTGATGGACATATTGCTGGGTGTGTAAGAGAATTTGGAGAGTGCTTGTTTGCATCTAATCAATCTGTCTTATGACTTGTAATATACTGCAAACACTTGTTAAAACTGTTAAACTGCCTGATAAAATTATTTCACCAAGTCATAACAGCCTGGATACATCTCAGCACCTACTAATCCTGGATCAGTTTGGCAATATACACTGTCAGGCCACAACCTGGTGCCAGGAGCGTGTGTTTTGTCTTGCACTGACAGCCAGAGAAAGTAGATTGCTCTATCCAGACACCTGAACAAAAACAGAGTTGTTTTCAAAGACAGCTACAAGAAAGTCGAACTGCAGATATGTATCATTAGAAACAGCAAAACTTTGGAAGATAAATTCATAAGCTTGGTAGCCAAGATTAAAATGAAATGTAGGTGTGTTGCAGTAAGAATGTTGACTAATGAAGAGCTGGCTTTTCCATAGCAGATAACAAATCTATCTTAGACTCTGTTCATGCAGTAATGGGCACTAGATGGTGAGTCTGCCAGCTCTTGCCCTGAGGTGGGACGTGGGATTTAAGGGCTATCTATCTTTTAACACCAAGATCTGGCCTCTGCACCTGTTGATTTTGGATTACATCACAATCATAGATTGGAAAAGGCTGAAGGGAGTTGTTTTGTCTAACCTTCTGCTCAAAGCAGACTTCTGACCAGCTGTGTCTGGGCTTTGTCCAGCCAGGTCTTGAAAATCTCCAAGAATAGAATAGAGATTCCACAACTCCTTCTGGCAATCTTCTGTTCCAATGCTTCATCACCCTGAATTTTTCTTTATATCCTACTGGAACCTCAGTTTATGACCACTGTTTCTCATTCTTCTGCCATACACGTGGGTTGTATCACTCATCTTCTGCAGTCTGTTGTTAAGTCCCCTAAATCTTTTCTTCTCTGGGCTAAACAAGCCCAGTTCCTTCAGCCTCTTCTCAGAGGTCCTTACACACACTCCAACCCTCTGACCATCTTGGTGACTCTGTGCCTGACTTCTCAAGTTCATCTACATCCTCCTTACACTGGGAATCCCCAAACTGTCAACTTTTTTTACAAAAGGAAAGGAAAAGGAGCAAGAACTCTTCCTATACCTATAACTTACTTTCTGGGTCATGTAGCTCTACAGCAATAAGGAGCGTTATTTATCGGCTTGCTCTTTCCCATGAGTGAAAAAGTGTAAGGCAGCAGGAAGAACATTAAGAAGGTTTCCAAACCTTACATCCATACATTCTCCCAACCCAGAGCAGTCCCACAAATTGGCTGTGATTTTGAATTGCAAGAATAATTATGATCTTTTGTGTGACCAATAAGGAGCTAAATCCTACGTGAAGAATCCAGTCAAAGGGAGACAGAGGAATACAGCCATATAGGTAATGGAATAACCTTAAGAAAAATGTATGGAGATGGAGATGGTGGGAATCTGTTGTCTATAGGGTTTAAAGGATGGGAATACATCAGTTGAGCAGGTGACCTGACTGCCTTGAGGAATGAAGGGTGAGAAAGTCCCAGTAAAGAAGGGTTATCTTACACATAATTAATTTAACTGTCACTGAAGCTGCAGATATGCCAAGATTTCAAACATCACATGGAAAATTTTCTTGCCGTGTCATATAATAGAAATACTTTTCATCACAAATTGATGTGTCAATCTCCTGTCATCTTCAGGTAGTGAGCATATGGAATTTGACATGCAGGTATTTGGTGTGTTATTTGGAATAGAAACGAGATACAGATTCACTTCTCTAGATGCATCCTAAGTGCTGATTATTGGCGAAATTCAGACAAACTTGCTGTTGAATATTTCAGGTGATTCATTTTGTTTATCTGTTGTTGAATTATTTTGTTAAGTTATACTTGATTTTAAACTCACACTAAGTATTTGCAATGATTGTATACACTGCAGAATTAATATTAAATGTGCAGTGTGCTTTAAATGATTATTTATGTAAAGTCTTCTCTTGCATAATTATATGCTAACTGGGTATTCTGTTATTTATCATGTTGTAAAAATTTGTTCTGCAAGACGGAAACTGTGTTTAATATCCTTCTTACCAATACATGTGTAACACTGCCATTATCACTTACCAGGTTTGCAGTAAAACCAATGGTTCAAAGCCATGTAGCTTTAGAGTGTGTAACGCTGTTTTCTGCTCTTGTTTCCCATCCATGTAGAATTTCTCTCAGGAGTCTATCTGTTGATGTTGGCCAATAAGCATGGCTTATTTTGTTAGGCATGGTACAAACATGTATTTGATGAGGTATCTTTCCAGAAACAGTTGCCTTTCAGGAAAAAGATGTATGAATTTGCTTCTCAGGATTAAAAGCACAGCAACCTGATTTTCCTTTCAGTATTCTCAAAATATATTGAAAATATATTTTCATATTGAATATATATATTTCTTATTGAATATATATATTTTGATTATATTATATATTGATTATATTATATATATTATATATTATATATTTGATTATATTATATACATTATATTATATATTATTATATATAATATTATATAATATAATATATTATTATATATTATATTATATATTATATATTGAATATATATATTTCATATATTGAATATATATATTTCATATATTCAATGTATTGAAAATATATTTTCCACAATCTCTCAAAATCTCACCCTGACATAGTAGCTGCTTATTAGCTTAATAAAAAATACAAACTTTCAATATTTGACTTGTATTTCAGAGAACTGACCCCATCTGAAGCTGTAGCCTTACACTTTAGTGCATTTTATTATTTTATATTTTTATAAATATTTAAATACATCTTAACATGTTTTAAAAAGATTTCAAAAATGAGGCTATAAGGTTTGGGAAGTCATCTAATCCATTACCCACCTCAATTTAAAATCAGATGTACCTGAATTATTCTTAGCAGATACTTATCCAGCTTAATACAGAGGCACAGCCAGGGCAGGTTGCACTGCTGAAGCTGAAAGTACAAGGGAGAAATAAGAACTGAGTATGTATGCACATTGCAGTCTCTCTTATCTGCTATAGTAACATACAACCTGCACAAAGATGCTACTTCTAAAGTACATGTGTGCTTATAAATATGTGTGTGTGTATCTCTATATAAAAATAAATAAACACCACATTTTTTAGACCAAATAATTCTCTAGGTTGATACACTGGCATAAAGGCTGTGTGCTCTGGTTTTGGTTTATCTATTGGGACTTCCCTATCAGGTTGCTCACTTGGCTATGAACTGAGCTATTGAAAAGGCCAGCATCTGATTCTTTCAAAGATCCAGAAGTTAAGGGATCTGTGTAACAGTGTGCATGTCCGGTTCCATCCTGAGTAATGCACAATCAACAGACTGGAAGTTAACAGTAGCTTCACATGAAAATATGACTGTGCACCTCACCCAGGACTCCAGCAGATTTGGTCAGGTTTGATCTTGGTGTAACCAAGCACCGAGGCAGCTGCATCTCTCAAAAGCTGGTAGCTGTATGAAAATGGTAAAGGTATTAAGTTGCCCTTCTCCCTTACTCACCTGCATGTGTAGATGCTTCATGTAGCAGAGATACCCCCTGGCTGTGGTAGATGAGAGGAGACCCATGGTCACCTATGGCGTTACTGTGTGGCAGTTGAGTACCCCCAGTACTTTCTACTTTTGCACTTCTTAACTATGAGTTTTGAAGCTGCCTGACAGAATCCTGGGATACTTGCCATAGTTGACAGCAGGTTTTAAGGATAAAATATAAGCCTTCACTTTTCTCATATAAGTTTTGAAAGTTGTTTGACAAATACTCCTCTACTTTGACAAATACTCCTCTACTTTGACATATACCATTAATTTTTAGCTTTATTTCTAGCTAAAGTACTGCCCTTTAAAATGCAAACATTAATAATGACTTTGTTTCATTACATGGAAATCTGCCATGCTGTTAATGTGTCACTTGCCTATATACCATCTGCCTTGCCATTCACGAAGGACTTGAGGCAGCAATTGGTCATGCTGTGAAATGTATTGCTCCCTGGCTGTGTATTCCCAACTTAATGACCCCAAATGATTCTTCCCTCACCTTCAGCTAACCAAAAAGCTCCTCTTTTTCTTCTTAGGTCTGTAACACATCACTTCCATGCTACCCTTGGGTAAGCCTACTACAAAGGATTTAGATCTAGCCACAAAGCCACCTGAAAGGTTTCCACTTCTGCAGCATGCCTTCAGCGGAAGGTAGTCCCAGTGGCAGAGAAAGATGCTGTGCAGCTTGTGCAGGATCCCCACTCCTTTCTGGACGAATACTGTTATATTGTTGAGAAGCACTCGCAGCATGAATAAGGTGATCCATCAACATGGCTGTGTAAAATTTATGTTCATGTGGTTCTAAGATGGAGTTGTTCCATTTCATCAAAACTCTGTGGGTTTTAGAAAAAAACATCTTTTCTCTGAATGGCTAATAATTTGAAAAGGATGCTCTAAAAAAAAGCTATGGAAATTATCTCATTTTCCAGTAACTCTTTTTTGTGAAGGTCTATTTATCCTTTATCACATCCTTCTAAGCCTTCTAAGGCTTTTAATGCCTGGATGTACTTACCCCCCAGGTAAGGTACTTCTCCCTTCACACTTGATGTATAGCCTGGCCATTTTCTGCTCAGAGAGTAGCAATTAGGCAAAAACAGGACATGCAGTTTCTGGCAATATGTACCTGTCCCTAGAACCTGCTGCTACTAGGACTATGCCCAAATCTGAGCGCCTGCTGTGTGTCTTCCTCATCTGGCTTTTTGATCCCTCTTGACTGTCATAAAGATGTCCTTGTCTCTGCTTTGCTGGGTTACAAAGTGCTCCCTATAGCATAAAGGCTAACTGTTCTTAATTGATGGGCATGCAAATGTAGAGAAGAGCTGCCTCACTCCTGTCTGATAACAGGGCTTAGAATATACATCCTTACTGAAGTATAGAAGTAGGTAATACTTTTCATTAGGCCAGCTGATGTGGATCCTTGTCTTGTTATACATACTGGCTGTACTTTTACATTCATAAGCTGTGACAGCAGCAGAGAAATCCAGTGGCTTGCTTGATAATCAACCAAGCCTTCATCTCCCAGTATTGTTCCACTGGCTCAAGCTAACTATGCTTGTTTACATCCATGGGAAGCCATGTGAAAATATTTTCAATTTGTTCATTTATCGAGTACTAGCTTAATAAAACATGCTGGCACCTGCTGCCATCTCCTGAGTCAACAGGCTATTTCCTGTATATCCAATCTGGCATCTATTACCACTGTAACTAGATTTGCAGCTCTTTAAGAACTCATGAATGGGTAATGAACCTTCAAAGATGCATATGGGTGCCAAGTTGTGGTTCACAAGGAATTCAGGGGCATTACACCCAGGGCTGGCTTCACATGCCTTTCAGGCATAATTGGAGAAGAATGTTAAATCCTTTCCCAAATAAGCAAGCGAGAGGGCCCTAGCACGGCCATCCTCCAAGTCCACAGCAATTACATCTATAAAGCTTTCAGTACTGCATCCTTTTCCAACAGCCTTCTTCCTTTCTAATGTGGGGGAGAACAGGAAAGCAAGAAGAAAAACATCTGCAAGGCTCAATATCTAGAGCTCTGTGTTATCCCTTGTAAATCCACATAACTCTGCAGGCTTCAGCAAAGAATTAAGGTGGATTTAGCTAGCTCTGGAGACACTTGGCTTCTGAATCCTTTTCAGCAGTCTGTTCCTCATGCAACCAAGGAGGATCTCTATTATCAGCAGCGTTTAGTGACAAAGCTGTTCTGTAATGTCAGTAGCTTTTGTCAAAGGCTATGAGGAAATGTAAAAACTCAGAGCAGGAGTGTTTGATGGACATTATTCAAGGTAGAAATACTGCAGCTGGAGACTCAGTTTTCCTGGTAAATGAATATAGTGAAAGAATTTCCTAGTATCAGTCTCTCAGTGTGTGTCTCCACTCAACTTGGAAATTGGTAAATCATGTAATATCAGGGGCACTTGCTGACCCATGAGGTTAAGGAGAAAAAAAAGTTATTTGTCCAGGACCAGGAAATGATAATTTAATTGAATCAACATGAGCTAGATTACATCAGACCTGATTCTAGCTTAAAACAGGCTTGTTTGTACTGCATATCCAGAAAAGCGTACGTGGATTTTCTGTGTCTAAGAAATGTCTCTGTGATACAGAACTGAACTGGTAGTAATTTGCTCTATTCTTAGCTGAAAGTTTCACAGATGTCAATTATTATAGACTGACAAAACTATAATTCCATACTTGAAATTAGTACAGGTGCTATGGATGCAAACTGTTCTGTACAGATAGGGGTATTTCTGTGTAGTAGATTAGCATGTGAAATTAAAAATGTA
Source organism: Melopsittacus undulatus (assembly GCF_012275295.1). NCBI lineage: Eukaryota > Metazoa > Chordata > Aves > Psittaciformes > Psittaculidae > Melopsittacus > Melopsittacus undulatus. The sequence continues at coordinate 82,478,019 of NC_047529.1, read as the reverse complement.
AGGGTAAGTGGCCTGGTGAAACTGCTCTTCCCCAGAACTCCCAGATGCACTGAAATGTTGGTAAGTGGTAGCAAAGAGAAATCTGCTTCTGTGTAATTTCTCATTTCTTGGTCTTTGGAAGAACCTCAGTCAGGCTATCCTGTATGTCTTGATGTCCTCAGAGGACAGAAGCAACTCAGACCTCATCAGAGGCAATGTATTTGTCACCCAGTTGGAATTAAGGCACAAACGAGGCCAGATGTTGAAACTCTTTAATAAGCTCAAGTGTTTATTCCTGGAGAAAAAGCAGGGAAAGAAAGAGAGAGAACAATAAAAGGAGTTGCAAGCAGATAGTCACCACCTACGGATCCAGTGACATCCCATTGATCCTCTTCACCCAGGGTACTGCCGGTTGCAGGAGCTCAGCTCTGACCTCTCTGCCCTGTCTTTTTATGCTCATTTTCTTTGGGGCATTATTGATCATTCACATACAACCTGCAGAGAGAAGGTACTCTAATGATGATCGGCATAGTTTAGTGAACACATGCAGAGTTCCAAAGAAGGAGTCCCACAAAGGTCCTCCGGATGGTCATTATCTCTCATGCAGCTTTTGCACATACTCAGTCAGCTCAAGTTATACAAGTCTGCTAAGTGTGTTTCACAGTCCTGTGGAAGATTATCAGCCTTGAACAGGGAGGTCAGAATGGTCCTGCCTTCATGATATCAAAAGCTAACATCCTTGCTCTTTGCTCCACTCACAGTTATTCTTGCAAAGCTTTCATGGTCAAATGCAAGCAGTATTTGAGACAAGCTCAATTTCTTGTTCGGACTCTCACATCGTGATTATCCTGGCAAGCAATGTGGTTAGAAGCATCACGCACCACTGCAGAGGGACGAGGGGTTTCCCTGGCATGAAGAGTCCCTCTGCTCTGTGGATTTGCCTTGAATTACTACACAGCCTCAAAGTATTTTAACATATATGAGTCCAAATTGTTTATATATTTTCACTACACATTTATGAGTACTGAAAGTAATTATGTCTTTCCTTTTCCTAGCGATGAGGAAACTGGAAGTAAAATGTGACTTATCAACAGCCATCACATCTAGGTCAGGATTAGAAGTCTTTAAGGTAAAAAAAACCTCAGCTCTTCAGACAAGAAAGGAACTAAATGGGAGGTTTCCTGTCTCCAGATGCATTGTCCGTTATGTTGCCCAAACTCCTTTAAAAAAAATTACTGGCATCTGTGATCCTACACTAATGAATTCTCCCATTCTCTATGTAAAAGGAGTACTTCCTTACACTGGTAAATGACAATTTTAATGAAATGTTTTATTTATTATGAGAGATAGTACAAAGTGAAACCAAAAAATTACTTTGTTACTGGTGTAGCTTTGTATGTAATGCTTCTCAGGAGTCAGGGGAGGATGAAATGACAAGGCTGAAAAATCTAAATCTCTTTCATGGCACATCACTTTTCTCTAAGCATTTTCATTAACAATCTACACTGTTCATGTTATTTCAAAAGTGACTGAAATGAGCAGAATAATCCAAAACAAGTGTCTTTCGTATGTATGGTGACATGAAAATCTTTTCATATTACTAAAGTGGCTGTTTCTCATAATACTATGCAAATGGACACCCTTTTTAGGATCTAGTAACATAATATTCTCAAGAACTTCAGGGTCCTTGTTTGCCAAGTGTGAATTTTTAGCTACCTATTGATATAGCTTGATTAGCTACCTGTCCCGTAAAGTTTTCAACCTTCTTTAACCTCATCTAATCTAAGGTGACAACATTTATAGAGATAGTAAAGTCTTCTCACTCTCCATCTTTTAGGAGGTTTATAATTTAACAATATTGCTATCTTGCCTGCTACTCAGATGCTAAACCTGAGAGGATTGGGCTTGTTCCAGGGATACCTTATTGTAGCCTTTCAGTTCTTAAAAGCGGCCTATAAGTAAGATGGGGAGATGTGGAGACAGTGATCTCACAGGAGAATGAATATTTGGTACATGAGCTCTGAATAACTCCGAGGGATACAGCAAGGCCGTGAGAGGCCCGAGGAAGCTTACACAAGCAAGATAAGAAGAAGCTGGAATTCACTGATTTATGAGAACTGTGGACTGTTGGCAAGCGTTCGAGGTCAAGTTCTCACACCTGTGCTTACCGACTATATGTTAGTCACTAAGGGTCTTCAAGACAAGTATCCAATCATGATATGCCAAATTGCTGTAGGTGTGTGTAAGCAATAGTATATAAGGAGTTAACGCTTTGCAATAAATGGCTTTTTGTCTGATCATATTGATCTCTGACTGAGCCCATTCCGCAGCAGGGAGAGACTTTCTAGCAGGGCCTGTTGCAATAGGACAAGGGCTGATGGTTTTAAACTAAAAGAGGGGAGATTCAGGCTGGACATGAGGAAGAAATTTTTTACAATGGGGGTGGTAAAATACTGGCACAGCTTGCTCAGAGAGGTGGTGGATGCACTATCCCTGGAGACATAAAGGCCAGGCTGGATGTGGTTCTGGGCAACCTAATATAGTTGAAGATGTACCTGCTTATTGCAGGGGGGCTGGACAAGATGAGCTTTGAAGGTCCCTTCCAACCCAAGCTGTTCTATGATTCTATGAAACTGTACCTAAAGTCTCTCCTGAAGTGAAGAAGACTTGTTGCTCCTCAATTTGGTCTTCTGTGCCCTCCTCACAAACTATAGGGACAATACCAGATGTTCCTAGACAAGCACTTTGCTCTTTACTGGATCATCAGACGTATTAATCGATGCACCCATAGTTCTGCCTGTGCTGCAACAACAGCAGGTTAATTTGTGATTATTGTTCCATGCCATACAAAGCAGCCTATACCTTTGATTACCTGCAAAGAGACATTAACATGCAGCTTTATTTTCAGGTCTGCCTGCATTCCCACCACCAAAGGACCATTTTCTTTCTGTGCTTCACTGGCAAAGAGGAGGCCACCTGCAGATGCCACAGCTGGCCTCACAAAGCAGCAGCTTGCAAGTGAAGACCAAACCCACCCATCATTCAATGTTTTCAGGTAGTTTTAAATTCAGCACCAGCATCTAGGTGTAAGAGAAAAATCCCAGCAAAGACTCCACATGGAAGAACCCTGCAGTACAGTCTTGGATTTTTCAAGGAGAGCCACTCTCTAGGTATATTTTTAACTGATTGTTAACACAAGTATTTACTTATTGCTTAAGGTTTTGTTTTATTTTGTTTTTGATGGGTAAGGCGTTTTGGTTTTTTTTTCCAGCAATGGTCAAAGCTATCATCCAAATATGGGCTATATTTGACCCCTACCCAGAAGTACTGTGCAAAGCGCACACCTGTTGCTCACAGTGAACCGCAGCTATTTGTTTGAACTACGTTCCCAGAACGTCCTTTAACGCCCTATTTCATCACGCACGTCTGAAGCCAGCAGAACTGGACAGACGCTGCTGCATCAAACAGCGGGGGGTGCCGGGCCGGGGACCAGGACGACGGGAGGAGAGGACGGGGCAGGATACCCTGCCCCGCTGAGGGCGGCGGGTGGCCCTTGCCCTCTCCTCTTGTACTCCCCCTCTGGTTTAGCTCCTTGCCCTCCCCGTGAATCATGGAATCCCCAAACCGCCCCCTTACCCACTGGCACCCAGGTGGGGCAAGACAAGGCAGGGGTTTCCATGGGGACGGCGGCAAAGAAACGGGGCGACCACGTCGCACTCACACTTCCCAGCACACACGGGGCGGACTTTTCCCCCCACGCCCAGGTAGGAAGTGGTGTGAACGGAGCGTCCCCCGACGGGACGGGGGAGGAAGAGGAGGAGGAAGTGGGCATGGTGTACAACCCCTCCATCCTCCTCGACAGCCGGGGCGGGGTGCCGCTATGCAAATAACCCCTTCTCTCGCAGCCAATAGGAGGGAGAGCCGAGTTGTGGGGGCGGGACTTTGCGGGGGGGGGACGGACGGACGGACTAGTGCTTGCCTCGACGGCGCGGACACTGCTCTTCAGCGAGTCCCAGCAGTAGAGCGGGGAGCCGGGACGGTGAGGCCTGGCTGCGCTGCACTGCGCTACACTGCAGTGCCCGGGGTAAGTACCTGCGGGGCCGGGGAGGGCGAGACGGCTCTTTCCTCGGGGTCGTGCGGGGCTCCCTCAGCCCGGGCACGCCGGTGTTCTCTGCCGCGACGTGAGCCCTGCCGTGCGCCCGAGCGCCGCTCAGCATCAGCTGGGGTTCGCGGGCACCTACTCTCCCGCAGCTGCTGCGGGACGGAAGGAGGGCAGCTCTGGGCCGGGCTCCAGCAGTGGTAGTTAGCCCATCCGTTCTCCTGCTGTCGGGGAGAGTCCCGGTGCACAGCCAGTGCTCGGCAGCCGGCCCAGCGCAGCCGGTGAGGCGGGAGGAGCCGCGGGGCTTTCGGAGCGCCTTGCACCTCAGTTTTGCGTAAGAGTAAAGGAAACTGCTCCGTATCAGTCGAGAGGGGAAGCCTGAAGCCCGACGGCAGGGAATGGGGCTCGGGCTTTTGAGTCCAAAGGCACCTTAACTGCCGTCGGGTAGCTCTGGTCCCTCAAAAGAGGTGAAAGGGGTGGCTGGAGTTTTGCAGGATGGGGGAAAACCAGAGGCATCTTCAAATATGAGTCTCCTCATCTAGTCCCAACAGGCATCTGCATTTCTATGTGCCTCGTTTGTCTGGCTTAGCGAGCATTAACATTTCATTAATAGCGCTCATATATGGTTATGAATAGCTCCAGAGCAGATTTTGAAGAAATTCGTGTTTATATGCAGGGCCAGATCTGTGAGTGGGTGCAAAAGTAGCTGTTCTTTGATTGTTTCCTATTAACTGGTATTAATTTCCTTTCCTGCCAAGAAGAATTCATACTTGTGTATGTCTGAGATAACTGTATGTAACTGTGTGATACCAGGAAAGGAAATGACTAGAAGAGTAACACTGGCCTAAAACAGACATTCACACTTCTTGTTCCTGTTCTTTAGATGGTATTTTAGGAACCAGTTTTTTTAAGCTGACAGGTGTCAAAATGGCAATATATGACTTTGTAAGAGGAGAATGCAATTTGAAGGATGCTGCTTTCTTACCAGTGGTGTTTGTTGCTGTTTAAATGTTTTTGGTTTTGTTTTTTTTTATATATTGAAGTGGTGAGACTACAAGATGACCATAGCTTTTTGTTCTATTATTCAAAGGTTTAACAGACAAACAGACTAAAGATCGTCCTTAAGAAAGGATGGTTTAGGTGCCCAACACTTCTGATTGCCTTTTTCTCATCTTTTTTTCATTGGCTGCCTTGTATGACCACTGCTCTGAAACTGAAATTGCACAACAGGTCATACAGCAAATGTATCTGGTGTTTTGGCTGAGACTAAAACTGCAAGTGAACCTCTGTTCTCATAAGAGATCTTCATGAAGCATGGTGCATAAGATCTCTTGAGACATTAAAATGGGGATAATGTGATAACTGTCATCTGAGCACTGCCGATAAACATGATGCTGTGGAACACACAGCTGCATATTATATAACAGTCATGGAGATTTTGGGTGCTGTGGGGTTAGGCTTCATGACTGACACCTTCCATTATAACAGTAACCAAGGTCTGCTCCAAAAGGAAAAATGGTAGCTGTCATGATGCAGATAATATTAATATAGAGGGAAAAGAATCTGCTGAGTGAAAAGAGTCATCCACATTGCTCCCCAGCATAGGCAGTGGGCCTGTGCTCATACATACACTGAGCTGGACACAGTGAGACTGGGAGCAGTTAGCTCAACACAGATCTTGTGTGAAACAAATTGATTACTTCATGTTTCCAGTGCCAACACAGAGAATAAACTGATCATTTCTCTTTTTATAAAAGACAAATCTCTTATATATTGGAGTGCTGTGTCTCTGTCCCTGGTCTTCTGCATGAAATGAACATAATTCCTTCAGCTCCCCTTCCTTCAGGGTTGCATTTTCTAAACCATATGGAGACAATGCCCAGTATGCTCCAACTTTCCCAGTGTGTTAATGGGTACAGGATGCAGTATTCCAACTGAGGCCTTACCTATACCAAGCACAGTAAAACCAGTCCTTCCCATGCCATCTCTCATATAAGACGTTTCATTTTTTACAGTGGCATTATATTGTGAACTCGGTTTTTGGCTTGCAGTCAGCTATAACCCACCAATGCTTTCCTGCTACCAGGAACTAGGTGTTCCCTACTATGTAAATCTATGTTAACTTCTTCTAAATGAACTGTACCAGGCTCATCTCTATTGAAATTAATTTTATTTTTGTTGGTATTTTTCTTACTTGCCAGTGTAATTTATCCTCCCCTCTGACAGCAAATGCTTGCTTCTGCTCCCTTCTAGTCCAGTGCTTATGTTTGGTTCCACTCTCCAAGCTGCTAATGGAAATACAGATAGATAACCTCTGAGTGTGACAGAAACCCATCACAGTGCTGGCATATTCAAAAGCAGTTCTGACAGTGAGAAGACAACTGCTGTGTCAAACATGATGGTGCTGGAATGGATACATTTTCCATTATCTTTTACTTGTCCCCGTGATTTTCTTTGACTCTTTGGTCATCCCTGTAGTGCAGAGATGACAGCGCCTGGTGCAGAAATTACTGAGGCAGTGTTAATTTGAGCAAACAAGCTCATCTCAGCACCAAATGTGGGGTTACCACCTGTTTGCAGTTTTGCAGAAAAGCCATTTCTGGTCACATTTGCATTTTGGACTGCCCCCAAAACTTGCCCTCCATGTAAGCCATCTCCAGTAAGAAGCATCATTCCCAGAGAGCACCAGCGCTGTTCCTGCCTAGGGCTGTCTCTTGGGAACCCCTTTTTGGGGAGTGGGGGAACTCTGCGTGAGAGGAGCAATGCGGTTCTGCAGTTTCTACATCTGTTTTGATAGCTTCTGCTGATTGTTTTCGAGCATCTTAAGTGTCTCATCTGGCCTATCACACAGTGTTCAGCGCTTCTCATCTAGACCATATTTCTGTAGTTTATCAAGAGGGAAAGATGTCACATCTCTTGACCTCAGAAGGCTTTTCAGAAGGCTTATCAGAAGGCTTATCATGCGCGCAGCTTTTGCTTTATCTGCTATGACAGTTAACATGTTAATTGCCAAGATTATTCCTGGAAAACATTTACAGAACCCAGACAGTGCTGAACTCTACAGATTTTTCTGCTACACCTTCCCTCTGTGCCAATGTGTTAGTATCAAATCACTTATTTTTCAAAGCAAGAATAAAGCTTGTTTGAGCTTTGTATATGCCCAGTCAGGAACGCATTCTCTAAGTACCACTGGCCAGTGTGTCCCTACTCTATATATTGTCTCAACTTGTCTGTACCTTGAACATTATGAATTATGTCAAGTAATTGCAATAAAGCCTGACAATGCCTGACATGTCTTGGGGCTGAGCTGTGGGTATGTATGTGTGGCTGGGAGGTTGTTTCCTAACTGAAACTGTTTTGGTCCGGTTACAGTTGTGTAGATTTTGCAGTGAAATCCAGAACTGAGCCTCATGTGTACTGGCCCACATAAACAAATACCAATAAAACACCCTGTATTTAACATTAAAGGGATTTTTTAAAGAGCATTTAATCTCAGATATTAACACTGCATTACAAGCTTTAAATATATGTGCATTTTAAAAAGTAATGCTGTTGTGCTGATTTTAAAATGTCTGTAGAACGTGTTGGTTCTGACTGATGATCACATGCAGCCTCATATTTCTACTTGGATGCCAGCATAATGTCTTAATCACCTATAAATACCACTGCGTGGCAGCAATAGTAGTTACATAAATGTGGTATGTAACTATTTCACTGAGTCAATGTATTTCAGGGAAGCTGAGGTAATTAATTAGATAATGTATGTACTCACAGCACTGTAGTGACAGCACTGCCTGTGAGCGCGTCGTGTGATTTCCTTGCATAGTGACTTGTAATGATCCCAAGCTGTAGTAATTGCCAAGAAATACATGGATGGCTGTCTCACTGTTTATGTTAGTGGCATGGTTCTCTCTTAACTATTTGCCAAGCCCATGGAGGTACAGATTTTGCTCCCCTAGCCTCCAGGTAATTTTTACCTGAAGACCTTAGTGTTCCCTATGGCAGGAAGGATGGGTATGCTGCAGTACTCAGCCTAAAAGCACACTGCACATACTGGAAAACACTGAATGAAGAGTGATGTGGGATTGGTTTTCTCCCCCCTGAGTAAAAAATACAATCCCATGCATGTTCAGATACTCTTTGTAACGGTGTTCCGGTTTTTGGCTAGCTGTGCACATTAAAACTGATTGGAGTCAGCTCACAGGTCTCCAGGATACCAAGGATTTAGCAGGTTTTCAATGTCTGCAGTTGCTAACTGTATATTATATATAACATAACAGAATATATAACTATAAATTCTGGTTTTAACATCCTTACGAAAAGGAAGTGGCTAAATTTGGGGTGTGCATTAGCCTTTCCTGTCCTTAACTTCCATTTTTACACTGAAGCATGATGACTGCTGCAGAGAGAGTTCTCAATTTTGGTAAGGGTTCAAACAGTGCAAATGGAGACTTAACACTTTTCAGTGGGCCATCTAATGAAGGTGGAGAAACTTTTGTCTGCTGCCCTAGTACAGCCGAGTTCTGGTACTGATGTCTGTAAAACCTGATAACCAGTCTATGGAAAGCACAAAGATGGTTAACCGCATTGAATACATTTGGGAAGTACAAGATGTACCCTAGATCTTTGAATTTGTAATATGCTGTCATACAAAAATTGAGAGTTACTTTATGTGGAAGAGATTCAATACTGGTAAAGAAACTGAGTGAAGTCAAAGAAGAACCTTCAAAGCTATCAATATTCAAGCAATTATTACCTCATTACTTTAAGTTAGAGGCAACAAACTATTTGAATGCTAATTTTTTCCCTTTGGGCCTTTCCTAGCCTTTAAAGTAGGAAAGGAACCACTGGAGATGTGCAGATTCTGGCAACTGCAGAAATAGCCTGCAAAGAATAAATAACTTGTTCTTGCACAAATAGAGAAGTGGACACTTCATGTGAGCTTTTGGAAAAGAAATATATGCAACTGCATATATTTCTGACTAGGGTGACTGAAAGTATAGAGGAGGTATACTGCTGTATGCAGTCTTTGACAACATGAAGTGGGTAATATCTATTAGTCTTCAAATACATTTGCAGCTTCTTGCTGCATTTCTGTAGCTTTGTAATTGGTGCATTGTGTTAACTGATGTATTTTCAGTCCTGAATATATTTTGTCTATTTTTAAACATTGCCCAATCCAAGAAACTCCAGAGAAGATAAGTTCTGACTTTCAGTGTAGCCGCAAAAAGATTTTGAAATGCTGATGTCTGTCATAGTGCTTAATATTGGAGTTACAGATATGATCTTAAAACAGCTCCAGAAGGGAATCTGTCCTAATAATTAGATTATTATTTTTGTAATTTCCTTAAGCTCCTATAGATGAAAAGAAAGAAGAGAGAAATTTGAGAAATTCAAGCCTGCTGTTCCACCAATGATGGGCATGATTGGGAAATCAGGGAATTTAGTCTGAAAAGGTGACTAGAATTCTGCTGTGAGCCAATTAGAAGCTCTTGTGGAAAGAGGGAAACCTATTGTAAACAACAGTCTGTTTTCAAAGTTAATTAATATTATTATCAAATCCATTACTGGACAACAGATAGCAGGCGAAATTATTAAATCTGGTCTAAGACCATTGTTTCCAAACCAGAAAGATACTAGAAAATTATGAAAATTAACTGTTTCAGCTGCATTTAACACTTCTTTTACCTATATATGAATTTTTGCTGCCACAGCAGCATGCTATTTCTTTGTAATGGAGTGTGTTCGACTTAGCTAGTCCATCTGAATGGATTTACGCCACTACTGCATCCTCTACAGGCAGTATGGGAAGTTACTGGAATGTGGTGATGCACACTTGGAAATGAAGTAATTCTGCTTAGGAGCTGGTTATTTCCCAGTTGTTCACCACTTGTTTCTTGTGTCACATCTATTGTGTGTTATCCAACCAAAAGCACGTGTCATTCAGAGACAGGATGAGCCATGTGGGTTTGTAGGGGAGCACAAAAGGACTTCTTCCTTCTGAGAGAAAGAATTGCTGAGATGATAAATTATTTTTAACTGGCTTCTTTTGAAGTATCTGTTGTTCCTCAGATAGGCCTCTTCAGCTGAAGTGAAAGCTTCATCTTGTAAAGCCCTACTCAAGGATCAGAAGGATTACTGACTGGACTTCTGGTAATCCACAAGCTAGTGTTAACTAGTAGCTGCCTTTTATGAGCGCTGTAAATAGAAAAGGCATAAACTGCCTTCCTTCCCAGTAATGAAATTTGGATGATGTGCTGAAACTGCAGCTTTATTTCACCGTTTGTCCCCAAACTGAGGTGTAGATAAGATACACAAATGTTAAAGCTGAAATAAAGGTGTGCAACTTTTTTGTTTCTATAGAAATAACTTTTCATCTTTATGTTATTTCTATGTTGATAACATTAGCACAGCAATGCCAGTATGCTCTGCAGGACTCCTATTGGTATGTGTGTTGGGCTAACAGAAAAGGGTTTTACGTGTATGCAGAGGTACAGATTTTCAGAGCCAGATGTTCCTTCCCATCTGAAGTCCCATATCACACAGAGTTGTATGGGCTGTAACATCTCATGTCTTTCTAATGCATCATGGGAGAGCTAGTCATTATGGTAATTAATACCAAGAAGTAGCATGCCAACATGAAGAGTACTGAACACGTCCTCAGCTCACTGTATGTACTTGGTGCGTGTCTGGCTTTGAAGTTGTAACCTCTACAGTCATTACCTAGCTTGTATTTCCTGTGTGTGACAGTGTGTGTTTGGGTGTACACACCATGATGGACTGCAGAAGGAAACTGTTTTTTATAGGGATAGATTTAGCTAGCTCAAAAATACAAACATGGAAGGATATGTTTCAGTTTGAATATGCACAGTATTTTAGAAGAAAATCAAACTAGCAGCTAATCTATTAAAACACACACTCTTAGAATTAAGGTATTTATACTCTTGGGGCTGTTATTCCAGAATACAGAGCAGTTGGTGTTTTGATACTTTAATGTGTTAGCTGTATGTTAAATAAACCTGTGTTAAAGAAATAAGTGCTAAATATTTAGCACTCATGGTCAAATTCACCAACTTTTGACGTAAAGCTGAGTACAAGAACAATCTGGACTGGACTTTTGGATGTTGTATAATCCAGCCCCCCTCAAAATACACACACAGGCAGTTCAGGTTGGTGAGGGTCATGTCCAGTAGAGTTTAGAGTATCTTCAAGGATGCAGATTCCAAAACTTCTCCTGGCAACATTTCTAGTGTTCCTGAAAGTTTGGGAGGGATTTTTTCCCCCCTTTTCCCCCCTTACTATGCAGCTGGCTTTTCCCTTGTTTTCACTTGGGTTTGTTGTCTCTTGTGCTGTCACTGTACATCTCCATGAAGGGTCTTCCGTTGCATAGCACAATTGGTGCAACAAGATCTCCCTTAAGCTTCCTGTTTTCCAGGCTAAACATTCCCAGCTGTCTCAGCCTCTCCTCATACATCAAGTGCTTCAGCATCTCTGACCACCTTGGTGTCCTCCCCTGGGCTCACCCCAGTGTGTCCATATCTCTTGTGCTGGGGAGCCCCGGCACCCACACAGCACTCCACAGGCGGACTCTCAGGTGTCAGATGGAAGGGGTCACTTCCCTCCACCACTCTCGCTGCTCCAGCCCAGGATGCTGTTGGCCTCCATTGCCACAAGGGCGCATTGCTTACTCATGTTCAACTCGATGTCCACCGCCACACCAGCGTCCTTCTCTGCAGAGCTGCTTTCTAGCCTGGGAGCCCAACTTATACTGCTATGCTTATACAGGCCCTGTATGAAAAGAGAGATTGTTGCTCATTTTAAAGAATTAGCGCTGGGATTATCCTTAACAACTAGTAATGCACTATATATTAATACATTGGTGTTTTAATGGCAAGCAATGCTATCAACGTGTAAGCAGATGTAAACTTTCCTGAGTAACAACAGCATCTGATAAAGGAGGTCAACCTTTCTAAATGCTGCTCCATTAAGCTGCAATTTTTCAGATATCTGTTCCCCCCCTTCTTTCCCATGCTTGTTTGTGCATTTGTTTCAGCTCTTTAGTGTCAGTTTTGTCCCTGATACTATCAGAGGAATGCTTGGAAGTTACTGTCCTCCCTTGGGAAGCTCTGGTTCCCCCATGTTTGAAATGGGAATTTGAAGCATGGAAAGACCTCTGTGGTGGTACTGCATTTGAGCCTACTGTTTTTCTTATGTAAAACTCCCAAATTTTTGCCAAATTACGAGTTTCTCAAAGCAGCAGTTTACAAGTGTCCCAAATAAATTTACTGTGTTCCTTGAGGTAAAGGTGCTCAAGAAAGTTGAAATCTAAACATTTTCGTGAACCTCACAGGTCTTTTTGGGTAAATATTACAAATGCTTTCCCATAGAATAATTGAGTATGCTATGGCACAAAGCTGAATATTGCCCTCTGCAACTTGTAGTGTTTGTGGCCTAATATGATACTAAAGTACAGGCAGAAAGTCGTGTTTTTTTTTTTTTTTTTTTTGTCTTTCATCCTGTCCAGGAAATGTATACAGATAAGGAAAAGCACCTTGAAAATGTGAAGGTGAAGTGGGAAGCTGGCTAAGTTGTGCACTTTAGGAACAGAGAGAAAACAACAGGACTTGGGGACAATAAAAGAAGATGTCCAAAAGTCCCTGATTTTGCAGAACTCTAAAGTCAGGCTTGAAGAGGTGGCATCCTTTGGTTAGGAGCCATTACCCTGATGGGCACAGGTCCTCAATGCAGAGTTAAAAAATCCTAATGTTGACTACCTTGAATGTAAGCTTTGGTATGTAGTTTCAAATAATGTGGCTTTTACAGCTAAGCACATAGAAACCAGGAAACTCCAGGTGGAAGATTCTCAGTGCAACTATAATTTGATTCTTCTATTCACATTTAGAATTGGATTCTACTGGATCTACTGGTCACTGAAGTTGTGGATGATGCTGTACATATCATTGGAGACAAGCTTCTCATACGTGGCCTCACTCCATGTGTTCATTCACTGATGTCCAGCTTTACCATCTTACCCAGTGAAGTCCCCAAGGCTTGCAGCAGGGTTCAAAGACAGAAGGAGCTGACTTCTGAACGCACCAGGTACGAAAAACTGTGCTTCAGGTGTTTCAAGTGGGCATCATAGCTTATCAAAAGTGATAATGTTGTACTTGATCACTCTGGGCTGAAACCTGTGTCTGTGAATGGGGCTCCTAGGTCTGCCTCCCCGAAAAGACTGTTACGAGCTTGTGGAACTTCCCAGAGGCTTCACAGGAGAAATCCCTGAGGAAATTTACAGTAGTAACATAGTAAGTGAGATTATCCCTCTATGTTGTACAAGTTTTATTCAGCACACACAGACTGTAGGCAAAGACTTGATGGAAGTGAAAGGACATAGGCCAGTGTCTAACTGCATGATCTCCCTGTGTGTAGGCAATACCATGGTCTGAGGCCACACTTGGCAGCTCCTTACTTTTCTTTTAATGCTTGACTTTCTAACCTTTCATGTTGTATTATAAAAAAAGCATTATTTTTACAGAGATGCTGCACAATTAGTATACACATGAACTGACTAGCATTAGTATCTTCTTGTTATTTCCCATGTATTTCCTTCTCCATTTCTTCCTATTTTTTTAATCATCACCCTTACATAGTTGTGGGTGAGAAAGACAAGGTGTAATTTTTATTTTTCAGAGTGGAGAGAAGAAACCCTAACCTTAACCCTAACCCTATTCCTACAAAATCATGAGTTTATTACATGGCAGCTCTTAGTGTGTTTTTCCGTTTGTGTTTTTCAAGCACAAACAATAAAGTGTAATTATGTTGAGCCAGCTGTTAGTCTGGTCTCTGTGGAAGGCTGATAAAATATAGTTTTTCTCAAGTTCAGGGAATGGTAAGCACAAAGGCAACATAGTCCTACACACACGTGAGTTAGTTTACATGAATGGCACCTTGCTGCTGTGGACTGTCATTTTAAAGTCATAAAAAACCATTGTGTGCTGTTTCCAAACGTAGATGCTAAACACAAAAAGAATAAATTGCTGAACACAGCACACAACAGTTCAAGGATGAGGCTAGAAGTAGGATTGTCAGCTTTAGGGAAGCCAGTAAGAGTCATTACTGCAGTCAGATGAGCAATGTGAGTTGAATCTATGTGGCTTATGTTTTAAATTCAATTATCTTACATGTGTAGATTCCTGAATGAAGGCTATTCTGTCAGGATATTAATGGACTTTATTGATTTACATTGCTTGTAAAAGAAATGGTTTAAGTTGAAATTCACTTTTTTGCTTCAATGTAAATGTGATGGAGGCTTCTCAAGACCAGTATATACCCCACAATGAAATATATGAGCCCAGGGTGCTGTACTTGTGATGGAATCTTTCTCATCTCCTCCCTAACATCTTTAACAGGTTGAACAATCCCATGAAACTGATTATAAACTTGCAGTTTTAATTCACATTAGATCTAGGCCTATTCTCCTGGGCATGTAGACATGTGGCTTTTCTTAACCTGGGAATAACTGCTGATTCGATGAAGGGGTGCATTGTTCATGGTGGTAGCATGTTTGTAAATGCTGTGAAGATACTTTAATTCCTGAAAAACAAAAATGAGTCCTGCAGACACAGAGATCTAGAGATGTCCTATTTGGTGTTGATTCTTAACATAGTTCTCTTTCTTACTAATTTAAATGGGACATGGGAGATACAGCTTTTGTGATGGGAAGTTTCTAGCTTAAACATACTTAAATGAGACTTATGCTTTGTTATCATGTAACTGGTCTGTGCAAATTACTCATTCTATGTTTTTTTTAAATGAAATTTGTAGTTAAGTACATGTGAAGCAAACACATAGAAAACAGATCCCAATCTGTAACAATGGTGTTACTTTATTCCTCCAGCAGGATGTTTCCATCATACAAAAAAATAAGGGTTGGGTGGATGGTTTTGCTTACAAAATGCTGCTAGCACTGTGTTGTTTTGTCTGATGCTCGGTATGCTATGGTCAGTGGTTGCATCTGGAGGCCCTAAATGTGCCTTTGCTTTATTTATTTATTTATTTATTTAACTATTTATTTATGCTACCTACCTTGATACTTTCACACCATTTCTCAAAACTTTTTTTTTTTTCCCAGTGCTACCCATAAATGCTATTTCTGGCTCTGAGAGGCTTCCTAGTCTTTCCTCAGGAAAAGCAAGCTTATAATGACAAAGGACCTGTGACATTTGGGGCAGTTGATATAATGAAGGGTCAAGATCTAGAGGAGAGTTCTCTAATGAGCAGCGGTGGGAAGCATTCAGTTAATAACACATCTACACGTATTGACAGCTGAAGGCTTTCTATCAGTTTTCATGAGTTTGGTTTTTATCTCCAAGTGAAAGACTAGCATCTGCAGCAGGGGAGGACTGTCTAATTGAACTTTTGGATTTGTCTTCAGGATTTGTTGTCTTATCTCTTGAACTTTTTTAGATTCTAAGTGTTGTAGTTTCAGGAAGAGGGTTCTAGCACCAGTGTTTTGTATCTGAGATCCATCAGTGTAAAACATACAATGAACAAATTAAATATCAGTATTTTGGGTTACCTTTGATGTAGATATGTTATCTGTGATCCTTACTGGTCCTTTCCAGCTCAAAGTATTCTATGATCCTCTAACAAGATGAATTAGAGATGTGTGCACATCTATGGAGGTATAATATAGCAGGCATCACAGAAACATAGTGGGGTGGCTCCTATGACTGGAGTGTTGGAATGGAAGGTTAGAGACTCTTTAGAAAAGACAGGCCCGGCAGGCGGGGAGGGGGAGTTGCTATTTATGTTAGGGATAGGCTGGAGAGTATGGAACTCTGTCTGGGGACAGGTGATCAGTTAACATAAAGTTTGTGGGTCAGGGTTAAAGGGAAAACAGCGATGGGACACATTACTGTGGGGATCTGTTACAGACCGCCTGATCAAGAGGAACCTGTGGATGAAGAACTCTACAGACAGATAGGAAAAGTGTCGTGCTTGCAGGCCCTTGTTCTCATGGGGGACTTCAACCACTCTGATATCTGTTGGAGGGATGGAACAGCCCGGCACAAGCAATCCAGGATGTGCCTCAATTGTGTGGAAGACAACTTCCTTCTGCAAGTAATAGAGGAGCCGACAAGGAGAGGTGCCCTGCTTGACCTCGTTCTCACCAACAAGGAAGGGCTGGTTGGAAATGTGACTCTCCAGGGCAGCCTTGGTTGCAGTGATCATGAGATGGTTGAGATCGAGATGCTCAGGACAGTGAGAAGAGCATGCAGCAAGCTCACTGCCCTGGACTTCAAGAGACCAGACTTTGGCCTCTTCAGGAACCTGCTTAGCAAGGTTCCATGGGATACAGCCCTAGAGGGCACGGGGGCCCAAGGACTCTTGGTTGATATTCAAGGATCACCTGCTACAAGCTCAGGAGTGTTGCATCCCAACTAGAAGGAAGTGCAGCAGGAGGGCCAGGAGACCTCCTTGGATGGATAAGGAGCTGCTGAGAAAAATTCACAGGAAAAAAAGAGGCTTATAAAGGTGGAAGCAAGGACAGGTGGCCTGGGATGAATACAGGGATGTTGTCCAGGAAGTTAGGGACCAGGTTAGGAAAGCTAAGGCCCAGTTAGAATTAAACTTAGCTAGGGATGTTAAGGATAACAGGAAGGTATTCTATAGGTATGTAGCAAATTAGAAACAGACTAGGGACAACATAGGCCCCTCTGGAACCTATCAGGAGAACTGGCTACACAGGATTTGGAGAAGGCTGAGGTTCTGAATTTCTTCTTTGCCTGGGTCTTCACTGGCAAAGGCTCTGACCACACCACCCAGGTCTTGGAAGGCAGACACAGGGACTGTGAGAATGAAAAACTTGGGCCCACTGTAGGAGAGGATCTGGTTCAAGACCATCTTAAAAACCTGAATGTTCACAAGTCCATGGGCCCTTAAGAAATCCATCCGTGGGTCCTGAAGGAGCTGGAGAATGAAGTTGCAAAGCCACTGGCCATCATATTTGAAAAATCATGGCAGTCAGGTGAAGTTCCTCATGACTGGAAAAAGGGAAATATAACCCCCATTTTCAAGAAAGGGAAAATGGATGACCCAGGGAATTACAGACCAGTCAGTCTCATCTCTGTGCCTGGCAAAATCTTGGAGCAGATTCTCCTGGAAGGCATGCTAGGGCACATGAAAAACAGCAAGGTGCTTGGTGACAGCCAACATGGCTTCACTAAGGGGAAATCCTGCCTGACCAATTTGGTGGCCTTCTATGATGGGGCTACAGAACTGATGGACAGGGGTGGAGCAGTTGATGTCATCTACCTGGACTTGTGCAAAGCGTTCAACACTGTCCCACATGACATCCTTGTCTCTAAATTGGAGAGACATCAATTTGATAGGTGGACCACTCAGTGGATAAAGAACTGGCTGGATGGCCGTACACAAAGAGTTGTGGTCAATGGCTCAATGTCCGGCTGGAGACCAGTAACGAGTGGTGTCCCTCAGGGATCGGTGTTGGGACCAGTCTTATTTAACATATTTGTCGCTGACATGGGCCGTGGGATTGAGTGTGCCCTCAGCAAATTTGCCGATGACACCAAGCTGTGTGGTTTGTTGATACGCTGGAGGGAAGGAATGCCATCCAGAGGGACCTTCACACACTTGTGAGGTGGGCTGATGCCAACCTGATGAAGTTTAACCATGCCAAGTGCAAGGTCCTACACCTGGGTGGGAGCAATACCAGGCACAGCCACAGGTTGGGCAGAGAAGAGATTCAGTGCAGCCCTGCGGAGAAGGACTTGGGGGTGTTGATCAATGAGAAAATGAACATGAGCTGGCTTCAGTGTGCGCTTACAGCCCAGAAAGCCAACCGTATTCTGGGCTGCATCAAGAGGAGCGTGACCAGCAGGTCGAAGGAGGTGATCCTGCCCCTCTACTCTGCTCTTGTGAGATCTCACTTGGAGTATTGTGTGCAGTTGTTGTGTCCTCAACATAAGAAGGACATGGAACTGTTGGAACAAGTCCAGAGGAGGGCCACGAGGATGATCAGGGGACTGGAGCACCTCCCCTATGAAGACAGGCTGAGAAAGTTGGGGCTGTTCAGCCTGGAGAAGGGAAGGCTGCGTGGAGACCTCATAGCAGCCTTCCAGTATCTGAAGGGGGCCTACAGGGATCCTAGTGAGAGACTATTCATTAGAGACTGTAGTAACAGGACAAGGGGTAATGGGTTAAAACTTAAACAGCAGAGGTTTAGACTGGACATTAGGAAGGAATTCTTTACTGTAAGGGTGGTGAGGCACTGGAATGGGTTGCCTAAGGACGTTGTGAATGCTCCACCCCTGGCAGTGTTCAAGACCAGGTTGGATGAAGCCTTGGGTGATATGGTTTAGTGTGAGGTGTCCATGCCCATGGCAGGGGGGGTGGAACTAGATGATCTTAAGGTCCTTTCTAACCCTAACTATTCTATGATTCTATGATGTAGTTATTATTAGTTATGAACTTTCAATACTTGTAAACCAATATTTTATTTACTTTAAATTTTTTTCCTTCTCTTCCTCTATTTACAGGCAGAATGAAAGACCGGCTAAACGAGCTGCATGAATTAGCCAGGTTACACAACCAACAGTTTACTGAAAGTGAGGATGATGAAAATTCACCCCACGATGTTCTGCTTTATGAGACTGATTATGCCTTGGAAATTCTCCATAACGACATAGAGAACATCCGGACAGAAAATGACTATCTAAAAGAGGATGTGAAGAGGCTCAGAAAGCAAAACAACCGCTTTCTTACTTCCATGCGCCGTTTTAGTAGCATCAAACGAGATACTAATTGTATTGCCAGAGACATTAAGGCCCGTGGAGAAAGCATCCACAGGAAACTTCACATAATGAGAGATTTCTGTGAAGATGCAGTAACAAAATATGGGGCTATGTCTGTTATTGCCAGGGTAGCAAAGAACCACTATGTTGACCTCATGCACTCATTTCAGGGAGCCATGTTTGAATACAATGCAGCAGAGATGAACCAACGAGAAAACTGCAAGATTCGAATTCAGCGGCAGCTAGAGATAATGGGCAAAGATGTTTCTGGCACCCAGATTGAGGAGATGATTGAGCAAGGCAAGTGGGATGTCTTCTCTGAGAATCTCTTGTCAGAAGTTAAGGGGGCTCGCTCAGCATTGAATGAGATAGAGACACGTCATAAGGAGCTTGTGAAGTTAGAAGGTCGCATCAAGGAAGTTCATGAGCTCTTTCTGCAGGTGGCCCTACTAGTGGAGGAACAGGCAGACACGTTTGATGTCATTGAGATAAACATGCAAAATGTTGAGGACTATGTAGGAGAAGCTAAAGAGCAAGTGAAAAAAGCTTTGGAATACAGAAGAAAACACCCCCTCAGAACAATTCTCTGCTGCTGCTTATCCTGTTGCAGAAGATGACTGTCCCACTGAAGCTATCACAAAATCAGGCATTCATTCCAGTGACTTTTTTCTAATGGCAACCCCTAGAAATGGGGGACTATTTTGCAGTTGAATTTGTTCATTTTTTCCCTAAATGCACTGAAGGCTGTTCTATCTGAGGCCTCCTAGAAATGTTGATAGAAGTATTTTTAATCTGTTTTTAATTGAAATGTACTCTGTTGCTGTAACTAGAGGTGCAAGAAGATCTCTGCAGTGATACCTGTTTCAGATAGGCAGCAAAGAGGAATGAATGACAGGCTGATAACTCAGCCTAGAGAAGATCAAGAAGTAACTTTATTATTATTTGTCTAAGTGACTCTGCAGGTGGTGCAGCCTTACCGCCTGGGGAGACACAATACACCACAGAATCAGGTTTCAATTTTAACTAGTCTGGAGCCTGCTCAATGCAAATACTTGAACAGATTTTCACTCTGTTCATTTGAGAAAATACCAAGCCCAGTAGCAGAAGCAGGACACAGAACTAGATTCTATTTCAACTTGATTTCCACCTGAATCTTAACAAATGTAACTGCACCTTAAATGACAGTATGCACGTTTTGCTCTGTTTGTGTACAAGTGATCGCTTTTCTCGATTTTGAGTATCCATAACTTCATCCAGCATTGCAACACTGAGGCATCTCACTGACTTTTAACTTGAGCCACTGTCTGTACTCTCAATTTCAAAACTGCCATGCTTTTATGCTTCTAATACATTCTTCTGCCAATGAACACTTCAGCCAGAAGAGAGGCATGCAGTGGCCTTCTGCAGCAGCACACACAAGAAGACAACTGTGGGGGAATCGAGAAAGCATTTTAGGGTTTCATGTGCTGGCACATACACACGAACTATTTTAGTGGAAGGATTATCCTGTCAATAGACTTATATTTTTTTTAATAAGAATTAACATGGATTTTTTTTTACATCTATTTTTAATAATATGAAGGATTATATTTATTAACATGCAATTTTACCGTACAAAACCAATGATTTTTCTCCCACTATTAGGAAATCTCCACCTGGGAAGAAAGTAGACATATTTCTTCCAAACACCCAAAGAAGACAGAAAACAACATTTTAATGTCATTTCAGTGCTCTTTTAAAACTTGAAAGTAATTTTTCGTTTTGTGTAAAGGGAGTCTGGCCAAACTAGATTTAGAATATGAGGAGGTAATAGAAAAATTGCCGCCCTGGAAACCACTGAAAGTCATCAGTGAAACATGTATTCATGAGGTCTGGTGAGTGATTATAGCTCCTGCTTTCTGGAGGTTTTCCACGTATTATATTTCTAGGTGGCTTCCTGATACACTGTGATCTATTGCTGTCCTTTGAACTAATGCAGGACATTCTTTTTCAGAAGTTACTGTTTTTTTTTTTTAAACTGCTGATCCTATTTGTACCTATTTTAATAAATATACTTAAACATTTCAAATATTTTGTATTTGGGAGTTTTCCTCAGGAGATGTGCATAGCCACCTCCCTGCACCAATCAAACTTTTTTCTTCTGATCTTTTGAACACTAATTTTATATGTGAAAAAACACCCACACATTTTGTACTGTTTATATTGGTACAACAAAATAAATTCAGCTTCCATGCTTTCATATCCTAGTGGGAAATGCTTCTTAGCCAGATGGGCTTTTTTACAGAAATAAAGAGCTCTTCTCAGGCACTGAAAGTCTCTTTTGCTGAAGCACCTGTTTTTGATAACATGGAAGAGTAAGGAATGCCAGTCTTCTAAACTAGAAGATATTTTGATAATCAGTGATGTCCTGCTTATATCAGTATTATGCTTGCCTGAGGACCTCTCCAACAACCCCATGTTCAAACTTGAAGTGGGAGAAAGGAGGGTGTTAAGCTGGCACCATTGCCAATAGCTTTGGTGCTACTCAAGAAGACAAAGTAATTTATGCCGTAGGTATTGCCATTCAATGGAAGTCAATGGTACTGTGCATCTGTAGAGAAATACCCTAAACCTCTGAGGGTCAGCATATGGGCATGAATCAATAAGGAATGAAATATGTATTTCATTTTGTCTACACATTCTTAGCACTCAGAAATGCTTTTGATAGAAACATGTACATATGTTTTTTGTTGGTTTCTTTTTTACACATCTGTATGTCTACACACGTAATAAAAGATTTCATAAGAAAATCTGAAAGTGTAGAGTGTTGTATATTGAATCAGCATCTCTGAGCAGTTTCTTGCATTGTGAAAGTTTAGTTTAAAAGCTGCTGGACTGATCTCTGAGTTGATGAAAGGAGATTAAACAATGCCTAAAAAAGGTCCTCCTAATATTTGTTGCCACAGTAAATCAAATATGTTGTATGAGATAGACTTACTATAATATTTCCTATAAAACCCATGAAAAAAATAAATTTCATCTGTTCTAAAATGACTCTCTACTGCAATAAAAAAAAAAGTCTATTCTGGCAGTTCTGAGAGATCTTGATGATTTCATTAGTAGATATGCAATGCTTATACTTGATCTTTAGTCTGATTTGAGGTGCAGGTAAAGAAAGCAAAAGCATGAGGAAATCGTAATTGCAGACCTTCTCTCCAGTCTGTTCCTGCAAGGAAGAAACTGAGAATTATTGAAATACCAGCTTGAGACCCTTTAACAAATTTTAAGTCACATTGTGAATAGAGGCACTTAAAAACTTATTTCCAGTAACTGAAGAAATGGTTCTCTTCCTTGCAAACATGTTCATTGCTTAATACTTTGTGGGGTTTTCTATCTCTCAGTTGTGTAAGAAATGACATGTTGCCAGCCCACGAGCTTGCGTAGTCACAGTTAAACAGACTGTTGAAAAAAGCTGATCACACTATAGTTGCAAAGACTCATGCCACACAGGATGAGTGGAAGAAGATGATAAAAGTAGCTCGAAGATATGTTAGCACACTAATAACAGAAACTGCAGAATGAACATCTTCATGCTTGCTGAGGAAAGATGCCTTTTGCTCTGAAAGTCAGCACAACTCCTATGGAGATATATGTGGCATATTCCATGGGTTGGTTTTGAATTTTCCCTCATGTGGCTGACCCTATAGCTGGGTGTGAGGGGAAAATAGTTAAAATGTAAGGGTTAAAATGCAAGGGTTCAGCTTTCAGGGTTGTTAGTTTGGTTTTGTTTCCTACTGAAAGCAGTAAAAACTTCACAAACCTCCCCTACCTCTTTCAAATCTCAGGCCTTCCTGAAGAGAAGGAAAGAGAGAAAGGAGAACTGGCAACCAGGCACACCTGGCTCCTTCTGAAAATATAAGAGAGAATTGCATAAATATAAAAGAAAAAAAAATGCAACCTATTACAAAATATAATGTTTGATATATAATGGTGAACTTCCTGGATATGTGTCTTGAGTATCCATTTCATCTTTTGTTTTACAGAATCATAGAATAGTTAGGGTTGGAAAGGACCTTAAGATCATCTAGTTCCAACCCCCCTGCCATGGGCAGGGACACCTCACACTAAACCATATCACCCAAGGCTTCATCCAACCTGGCCTTGAACACTGCCAGGGATGGAGCATTTACAACCTCCCTGGGCAACCCATTCCAGTGCCTCACCACCCTAACAGTAAAGAATTTCTTCCTTATGTCCAATCTAAACCTCTGCTGTTTAAGTTTTAACCCATTACCCCTTGTCCTGTTACTACAGTCTCTAATGAATAGTCTCTCACTAGGATCCCTGTAGGCCCCCTTCAGATACTGGAAGGCTGCTATGAGGTCTCCACGCAGCCTTCTCTTCTCCAGGCTGAACAGCCCCAACTTTCTCAGCCTGTCTTCATATGTGAGGTGCTCCAGTCCCCTGATCATCCTTGTGGCCCTCCTCTGGACTTGTTTTGATTTGGCTTTTTTTTTTTGTTTGTTTGTTTGATTTGAGCTTTTTGTTGTTATTGAGCTTTTTGTTTTGTTTTAAATGGATTTAATTTTAGAGAAATGGCAGTGCAACAATCGCTACTTCAAAGCAAGGGACCCAGACTATGGACACATTCACACGCTGTAGCAGGCATCTCTCTGCATGTGTTTTGGGAGAAACTTCTTGAAGTAAAGCTATAGCTCTATGTTTAAGACATCTTTGTTCTGGAGGCTGAACTGAGTAGCTAAGCTAAGCCTTTCTAATCTAACCTACATTAAGGATGTTTTGAATGCACAGCCCAAGTTGTATTTTTTAATTTCTTGAAAACAAAACAGGTTCTCTATATTTTTGAAACATAGGAGATATCTGGAATTTTATTTGAAAAGGAAGGCTACACGTGGTTGTGCTTCCATCTCTACGGAAGTATCGCAGATATGATGAAGGCAGGAAATGGTATCATTGAACAGATACTGCATGTGGTGATTAATCTATTTCCGACACAATGTGATTGGCACATGGAGCCATGATATTTGTTTCTCTAATATGTAAGAAGGAGATAGCAGATCTATCTTCTTCCATGTTTTTAGCATAGTGTCTTCGTAACAGCTAAGCTGAAGCCAGCAACAGCTGGTGGAAGACTGCTCCACTGTTACACGTTACCTTAGAGCGCATACATTGTTAGGGCACAAAGTCTTGACAGGAAAAAGTAACATTTTCCTATGTTTCTGAGAAATAATGTTAGATAACAATAGAGAATGAGATAACCTAACTGATGGTATTTCTCTACTCAATGCTTTGCTGCAAGGCACAACCCTACTGAACAGGGAGCAGTGTTAGCCATGCTATGATGCACATTCTAAGCACATGATACAGCATGATAAGTTCCAGAGAAAGAGCTGTTCTTTCACGCACGGGCTCCAGCTACTGATAAAATTAAAGGAAAAGAAGACGTGAGTTTCAAATTTTTTCTTCATTTACGCAAAATGTTAACAATTCACTTTTATTGTATGTGAGAAGTATTTTCCTTCACTGGCATGCCTTGTGTATTGGGGGTCTCTGAGCCGTAACAGGCTGAAGAGGTTAGGCACCACCTGCACCGGCAAATTCACAGCACAGACCGCTTACAAAGAGTCAACCACAACCAAGGGTGTCCAACAGCCAAGCCGGGTTATGTGCGCCTGTTCTTACCAGGAAGCAGCTGCCCCCCGCCTTCCTCCTCCAGTTTGCCAGAGGCTGCCAATTTAGCCTTCCCAGCCTGTGTTGTTCTGAGTTTCTCATCCCTTGGGGGCAGGTTCGAAGGTGGCAAAGTTTAGTGGGATGCAGGATGACCATTTTCTCCTCTGGAAAACGTTCAGCAAAGATGGCAAGAGTGGGAGCTTGTGCGGTGACAAAGCCAGTGATGGTCCACTTCCCCATTCCCACTCCTACCCAGGGAGGAAGGGCAAACTCCCAGTGCAGGAAATAGGTGCTTTCATAGATGATGCATGTAGTGGTGACTGGCAAAAACAAAATCTTTCCTCTGCGGTATCTTTCCCTAATGAAGCATACTTGATAGCTTCAGACTCCGTTGTTTCTGGTTTTCTTCTACAAGAAGCAAGGGAAGAGCTACTGCGTGAAACAGCTGGCCATAAATAAGCTAAACGCCAATAGCTAACACCGCGTTTCCAGAGAGCACCTCTCAGCTGGTATTTCACCCGGCAGCATCGCCCGAGGGCAGGGGAAGCGGGCAGAGAAGCGCTGAGCTGTTTCACTTTTTAGTGCTTTGAGCCTTACAGGCGCAAATTCTACCCAGCCCTCTCATTCCCACGACCAACCACGCCAGCACCTCGCCGCCCCCAGGCTCTCCCACCGTCCTCGCTTCAGTGCGCCCATGGGCCCGCACGGACCGGCAACCCCCATCCTCTCTCCGCGCCCCAGTGCCACCCGCGCTCTCCCCTCAGGGCCTGGCCGCGCAGCCCCAACCCTGCGCACCTCCCCCGCCAGCCCCCAACCCTTCCGCTTGGGCCCTCGGTCCCTCATGGGCCCTACGGCGGAGCAAGGCCCCCGGCCCTGCCCGCCCGCTGCCGAGAGGGGCCGCTCGCGGCCGTGGCCCTGTGCGTTCTGCGCGCTTCCGTGCAGGAAATCAAGGCGGGAGGGCGCCGGCCGAGGGTCGTGGGCAGCGGCAGGGTGGGGGGGAACGGGAGGAAGCTCCGCCTTGGATGTAGGAGCGGCTCGAAGCCGCTCCGGTATCTGCACCAGGATGGCCGAGTGGTTAAGGCGTTGGACTTAAGATCCAATGGACGTATGTCCGCGTGGGTTCGAACCCCACTCCTGGTAAAAGTCAAGTTTTTTTTTCCCGGAGCCGTGCTGCTTTGCCGGGAAGGGCGCAGTGCCTGGGCTGAGGCACGGCCGCAGGGCGCTGCCGACCGCGGCGGGAGGCAGCGGGGAAGCGGCGCTGAAGCGGGCGGGGGCGGGCACTCGGCCTGTGGAGCAGCCGCGCCGCTGGGCCGGCGAGGGCGGCGTGAGCCGGCTGCGACTGACGCAGGCCTGTCTGCCCTGGCCGGCCGGCTGTGCTGGGCCGCTGGGCTCTGCATTGAACACCGCAACCTTAGCTTAAAGTTAGTTGGTTTCACAACTTAATTCTGAAGCTTTTATATAGTATATGTATATATTATCTATATACGCGTGTATGTATATATACGTTTTTTCCGTGTCTCTGGCAGGCCGCTCGGGCCTGGCTCTCGGTGGCACCGTGGGTGTCACAGCCACGCTGTCATCGGCGGCGCGACAGGACTGAGGGTGGGGGGTGACGTGCTCAGGTCGCTGGGTCCCTACCGCACAGTGGAGGCTCCCGGGCCGAAGGAGCCGCGGCACGTCGGAGGCCCGTTCCCGGCGGCGGTGGGTGTCGCAGCTCCCCGCGGCGGGACAGGGCGCTGCCCTTCGGTTTCCCTTTGTGTACTTCAGGGCAGTTCTCCACACGAGTGCCTCACAACGGAACTGCACCCGCCCGCGTGATACCTCACAATGACATGCCAGGCAGCGGGACCGGCTCTCCTGGGGCCTGTGGCACGCTGGGTGGATGTTAGTCCCCTGCCTTCGCCCACCCCAGATGATCACTTGGTTGCTGTAAAGCGCAGTTTATATATTTTTTGTGTAGCTTTCCCCCCCCCCCCTCCCTCCCCAGTTCCAAGCACTTCGAATCCTTTGAAGGCTGTATGACAACCTGACACAGTGCTTTTGTAACGTGAAGGTAAGTACGGCAGGCACCAAGGTATGGGATGAGGGTGTGAAGGATGTCGGCAGGTGTCAAGCCTGCTGTCCTCAGCCAATCCCAGAGTGTGGAGGGAATGCAAACACTGCTTCTGGGGTAATGGTCCTTTAGTGTTGCCTCTGCACTATACTTTGCCAGGTGTTCAACTGGAAGATAAGCAGAGAGTGAGCAAGATTTCCAGACTAACCTCCTGGGTTTGTTTTATTTAGGAGAACAGGTAGCAGCTGTAGTACATGTTGCAGTGTTTAATTTTCTATAGCACGCTTTTGTGGTTTGATTGGGGTTTTTTTTGACAGTGTATTATCCTTGTGTTCTAGTATATTGAAAGTGCAGGAAGCACAAATCAAGCGTAGGCTGGCACATCTACTGGTGTTTGCCAGAGCATCGTGGTCAAGTCCTAATACAAGCAAATAAGTTGTTTTTAGCCACCCTGTTCCCCAAAATTTGAGCTGAATAATTATAAACTTTCAGTTCAAACATATCATGTGATGATACAAGCTAATTAAAAGATAAACTTTCAAGAAAGATGACTTGGGGGCCTTCAATGCAATAGGAAATAGAAGGTGAAATGTTTTAGATGGGATATTTTATTTCGTTTGGCATCACGAATGTGGAAATATTATAAATGCAGAAATATGATAGTCAAGAGGGATTTATGGAGAGAAATGTGGTCTGGTGGTGAATTTCTAGATACATACATTGTCTTTTTTAACTGTTCCCACAGTTAAATTGTAAATGCAGAACTTACTGCGCTTTCCAGAACTGTTCATTAAAAAGCAGCACTGCCAAGTTCAAATGTTTTATTAAGTAAATGTTTGTACCTATTCTTCATAAAGGTACAAATTAGTAAAAATGGGTGCATGTTTGAAGGTACGTTTTACTTGTAATATTGTAATGGAAAAACGCTGCCCTTCAGAAACCCACATCTTTGAATACAAATTGTGTAGTCCTGCTTATGTGCTTATTTATGAGCATGTGTACATACAGTAGATGCTCATGTAGATTTTGTGGATGCAGTACTGATCTTGATGAAAAGGTGGCCCCAGCTATGTCAGTTACAGAATGAATTAGTGGCTATTCAGCATTATGAGAAAGAAAAAAGAAAACTAAAAATGACCGTATTTTTAAAAAGAACATTAATCACTGACCAAACTGAAAAAAAGCAGTTTTTATGTTAAAGCAATATACAAACCTGGAGTTCTTGGTTAGAAATGCTTCTCTTACAGGCACAGCCCTTTCCTGATGAGATTTGTTTTGCAGAGAACTTCCCTCAGTCCTTTGGTGAAACTGTGTTCCCTGCTTTCTATAATGGCTTGTTAGAGCACATGCAGCTCTGGAATGGAACAGAAAGCTTTTGAAACTTTCCTGCTCTCAAGAAATTTCCATAAAATCTACTGGCAACATGTCCCAGCCCCTTTCTACACTTTTCCATAAACGAAAGGGTAAGCTGCTGGGGTTATTGGTTTCTATTTTCGGTGAAGTGGCAGGGTGGTGTAATGTGTTTCAGCTCTGGAGCTGACTGTGATTTTGATTTAAGATTTTTATTTTATCAAGATTGTATTTTTATTTCTTTGGTTTTAATAGCTTCCTTGTTAAACCCTCATGAATTATTGGTGGTTGGCTTTGCAATTTGAGATTCTTATATGCACTCATTACACTCTGGCCTTTAGTTCAAACAATATTGCTTTCCATTGGACTCCATTCTTGTTTTTCTACGAAGGTCATTATCTGTTGGATCTTTGCCTCAGTTGTTGAAGAAACTGGAAAAAGTATAGTGACTAGTGTTAGAAACTGTAATAAATAAAAGAGCTTCGTGGGCACACAGTTGAATGCTATCCTGATGAATCTGGGCTGTTTCTTCTGCTACTGCAGATTTCCTGTCTCATGAGCAGCCAGTCAGTTCAAATAGATGATTCATGAGCAGTCACTCATTTTCGTGTTCCTTATTTTGTGGTATCCATCTTGAGAACCTCAGTTTGATTTGAAGAAATACAGAGCTTTTGCAAATGTAGGTGAAATCCATGTGCCACCCTTATTTTAAGCAGTCTCTGAAATAAAAAAAATGTTTCTGAGCAGGCAATGTCATTTGAGATACTTGTCATTAATATTTTCATACCTCAATTTTCAAATGTGTAAAATAGAGGTCAATAGAAATATAACATTGGCAAAAGGGACTGTTTGAGTAAATTCTTTCTTGTTCGTGAAGGATTTGGGTAGGCACATACATACTCTGGTTATCTTAGACAAGCCCATGAGTAGAATATTGATGAATTTGGGTTATAACATGTAATAAATAAGCTACAGATGCATGCTATGAACTGTGAAGGCAGTATTGAACAACCTATTAGTCAGCAAGCACCACTGGATGTGTGCTGGCCATGGTGGGAGTCATACAGAAAGACAGCAAGCCTTAGCTAAAGGGAATCTAATCAGTAAGAAGGCAACCTGTTCTTGAAATATTATTTAGGTGATAGTTCAGTATAGTTTAATACTTTTTAAAAACTTTCAGCAGCTTTTTTTTTTTCAGTTACATCTTAGTATGTATTATTAGTAGTAGTGTGCTTCCGTCTATATAATACTATATAATTTGTTACTTCAGTTAAACCATCTTTCCATTAATCCCAGTGACCAGTATCTCATATTAAGGGAAAAAGTGTAAAAAGGCTGTGAAGTTCTTGGTCTATTATATAATACTATATGCAGGATGATCAGTAATCTCTCTGATTCTTACTGCAGACTAGTTTAAAGTCTGTAAAGTAAGACTTGTCTCTGGTGTCAGTGGGAGCGACTGAATGTGAAGTATTTGGTAATTCTTGAATTCTTTTCATTTTGGGCCTGTGTGGCAAAAAAAAAGGGGGCAGAATCTATTTTCTGGATTGTTGTTATTGTCATGATGCTTGATCAAAGATTACCACTAAATAGTATAGACAGTTGTGTCACTGTTTGTACATGTGTCTTTATACAGATTCGTTGTCAAAAGCTGCTGGGCTGCTCATCTGCTGACTGCACCTGATGTTACTTGCGAGTTCTTACAGTCATTTCTCAACAGACTCGATAGCCACAGCAACCAAGTGTCGTTAGCAGTGTTAGCTAATTCTGCCTCTTTCTCCAGGGCATTCATTACGACACAGATTCCCAAACAGATCCTTGCAACATTTTATTGCTTAATTCTTTTTCTTGGTTTTGATACAGAAAAATAAGAGATTTTCTGCTAGGTTAGGTCAATCCAAGCAGCAGGCTCTGGGGAACTGTACTGTGGTAGTAGCTTGACCACCCTGATCGTGACATTGATAGAACAGAATGAGGCTCTGCATATCACTTAACTGCAGCACAAAGCCCTGCAATTTACTTAAGGTGCTGATGGAGGTAGGTTTACTCTTATGATGGACAGATGAGCCCTGCAAGTCTTGCTGTGGTCACTTAAAGTATCATCACACCCAGCATTACCCTGAGGGTTGCTCTGCCAGAATTAGGGTGGTCTAACATAGCTATCAGAAAAGACCATGTGCCCATCCTTCAGCTGCCACAGTTAATGTTTCACATTTAGCTCAAAGCCACCTTCAGCAGCAGAGCAAAGGGCAGTAGCTTTCCACTGGTGTAAAGGGCTGTGGGTATGAATTGCTTTTTGCCAGTTCGCTCTCATCAGGAGTAAAATGTGCAGGTGGTAACACTTGAAATCAGCACAGCATTACTACTGAAGGATGTTTCTGAAAGTGTTAAAAGACTGGTCTGTGCACTAGATCATCTCCAGTTTCCAGATATTTTCACTTCTGATGGCTTTGTTCTGGTGAGAGTGGCCTCTGGAACAAGGACAAAGCAGACAAGTCATAATTTACAGTACAGCAGCAAGGTCCAGCAGAGTACTCTCCAAAATACCTTAAAATGAAGCCAGCATAATGCAGAACATTGCAGCCAAGATCTCTGGGATCTTAGGGCCTGGGCTTAAAGCATACTAACATGTGTTTTGGGGGGATTTTTTTGGTTGCATTGAACTTGTCTAAATTAATTGATTCTTTTTTCCTGAAAGGGAGGAGTTTTTGTCTGGAGACTGTAGAAAATGTGCACACTCTTCTGGAGATGGTCTTCCTAAATGTGCAATTACAAAAATGCCTTCCTTTACCTATTGATTTTAGGAGAAGAATGCACTTTCCTGTTTCCTTCCTTTTCCTTGATTGCTGCTTCTCCTTCACCATCTGCCCAGCTGTCACCTTTCTAGATTGAAAGTGCTACAGGATCTTCCCTTCAGACCTCATCTGCTTCATTTTTAAGCATTTGCTAAAGTGGTTCAAGCAGTTCTTGGCAAGAGATTACTCCCCAGCCGTGTGACTTGGTGGATTTGTGGCACCTGTCTGTTGCTATTTCATCATGTGTTGCAAACTTTGTCATATGAGAGTGGAATTGCTGGTGGGAAGTA
Organism: Melopsittacus undulatus; assembly: GCF_012275295.1. Taxonomy (NCBI): domain Eukaryota; kingdom Metazoa; phylum Chordata; class Aves; order Psittaciformes; family Psittaculidae; genus Melopsittacus; species Melopsittacus undulatus. The sequence continues at coordinate 82,446,967 of NC_047529.1, read as the reverse complement.
TGGGCTTTATTAATGAGTTCTATTTCACAGCTAATCCATGTTTACTGATTGACGTGCATATGTATTTTAGTTTCACTTGTCCCGTCTTATATATCTGTTGCTATTTTCTGTCACACTCCTACCTTTTGCATTTTATGTACAGATCCAGCTGGACTAGGAGTTAGCTGTTGCTGAAAGAGGCAAACTGTCTCCCCTGCCCCAGCTGTATAGCATATGCTTACCACTTCCCTCTTGTGTCACTCAGTTGTTTATTATCAAGTAATATGTAAGAAACAAACCAATTGATTTAATGTTATTGGATCTAAAATTAATCTGAATATTAATTATAAGAATCCAGTATAATTCTCATTATAAGAACTTTTCTGTGAAGAAATGTGGAACTTGAGAAATTTTCTTCTATATTTTGGGCTTCCTAGCATAGAAAGTACAGATTCACTAACTGGTTTTACACATCACAGAGCGACAGAGCCTGGAAGACCCCCTGGAGATCATCTATTCTACCTTCTAGCTCAGAGGAGGGTCAGCTTGGGCAGTTGCGTTTTGAGTATCTCCCATGGATGAAGACTTCACAACCCCTCTGGCTAGCCTGTGCTAGTGTTTGACCACCCTCACAGTAAATATAGTTTTTTCTAATGTCTTAAAAAGAAGTGGTTTATTTTGTTTAAGGCATTTTTGTATGTTTAAGCTTATCTCACACTTACAGATTTTTCTGCTTGTAGATGATAAATGATTGTATGTTTTCTCTGTGCTTAGGTTTTTTGTTCCTAAACATCCCAAGATAAAATGAAGGAACTACAAATGCCACAACACACACGAGAACACCTTCTGGATAAATGGGTTTGCTACTGTGTGCATTTCACTGAGATCTCTATTGAGAGAACGAAACCCCTGTAAAGATCAAAGCAAGTGTTTCATTTTAGATAGTGAAAGCAATTCTTCAAAGTTTTGTTGTCCAAATAAAGACCAAGGAAGTGCAATATTACAGTCATAAATATGTAAGGTTAGTTTCCTGTAAGAAATTAGTACCTGTATCTTAGCTTATTGAATGCCATAATCCTGTTACAGCATTACTTATTGGAAGACTATTCTCGTATCATAGAATCATTGAATGGTTTGATTTGGAAAGGACCTTAAGATCATCTAGTTCTGACCCCAGTGCCATGGTCAGGGACACCACAATTAAAGTTCATGATCTACCTGTGAAACTACTGTAATTTGATCTGAATTTTCCTTTAAAATGGTCTGGGAGCTATAGTGTTAACAAATGACATCTTTCTTGTTGAGTTGAGGGAAGGTAATGCAACTGATAATACTCCATGCAGTGCTGTTGTCTGGCAACCTGATAACTACAGGTAAAAATTCTTATTCCTGTATGTACATAGGTATTACTAGTCTCCTTTCTGAACAATCTTTGCTTACTGGCTGTGGCTAATTATTTCTTGTCCTAGATCCAGAGGCCACCTCTGAATGAGGAGCTAGAAAGAGTCAACACAGTTCAGAAATCCCATTTATGTAATGCTTTTCAAATCCTTGTTATGATATTCAGAAAATAAATGATTAATTTATTTAATTACTGTGGCTTGTCTCTTTTATCATAATACTTGGGATTATTTTTTATTGTTTGCAGGATGATTTGCTTTGAGAATAGCTGATTTCTTGGCTAAATATAATTTTACTTTGTATATAGCTAGCTTAATGGTTTTCACAATCTGTATTTTGATAGCATTATGACAGTGCAGGTTATATTTATGCCAGTTAACAAATCATATAGTTTTCTGTGACTGAAAACAGACTGAGACATGCCCAACCTGTTGTACTGCATTCATTCAGGTGACCTGCCCCAGAAGTTATTTGACACATCAGCAAAGGAGTAATACTGAAAGCAACTGGATCCAGGTTTTATGATGTCTCCTCCTGCCTAGCCCCTCTAAACAAAATATTTTTCTACAAAAAAGAACTATCAGGTAGGATAAGAATTGTGTGGTATGAACGTACGAATCAAATGTCTGTACAAGGAGAAAGCAGTTGATGACTCACGATAGTGGATACACAGAAACATCATGGATAAGGTTTCTGCTCAGTAAGAAATTGTTAGGGAGAGAACTCAGCCATCAACACAAGAAAAGGGACTTATATGACAGAGAAGGTAGGGTGATTTATCTAGCTGAAATACTAACAAACTTGAAAGTGTTATGAGATAGAAGCTAAGAAAGAGATGGGATTGGACATCTCAGAATTGTCATTAAAATGCTCTAAAAGCAGAAGATGTAGTTAGAGATTCTTTGCCTGTTTCTCTTACTTTTCATTGTAAGTTGTCTCTGAGAAGGGTTTCATTAGAGTTTCAGCATGCTGCTAGCTTAGGTTGGGCCCTGCAGAGATTGTGTTAGGAGATCTTAAGGTGCCACAGCGCCAGACAGGAGCCTCTATGGGTCCTTTAGAGCCAGAGTTAGAGACAATGCCTCATATTCATCTGGAAGTCCTTAACAGGCTAGTTTTCATAGGCAGGAATGGGCCTAGATTGCAATGTTAACTATCTCAGAATGTGGTTTTATTTTTTTTAAGCAGAATTACTATACCAGGGTAATCTTAACTGTCAGACTGGGATGTGTATATTTTGCATTCTGCATTGTTTCCTTTTATGTACTGTTTGTCATTAACAGTCTTGGCATGACTGCTTCCCAGGTAGTAAATATATTCTGGTATAATTAAAGCAGTTCCACTTCCTTTGCAGGCAAAACCTCAGAGATGGTATCTCCTGAGAGGGATGTTGGAACTGACAAGAAGTTGCCAACTGCTATTTAACTGTTAACCAGTATGCCAGGTACCATCTTTCTGAGTCACTATCCCTGACCACCGCTGCATTAACATTCACATTGGCCTGCTCTGGTCCATAGGTAATTATTTTGGCAACTGTAAAAATTGAGTTATAAAAAATTACTGTTTTTTTCTTTTAGCTCATTACATATGTTCAGCTAAAAATAAAAGGCATTGGAGAAAGCGGTTTAAAGACTTGTGTTTCATTTATATGAAAATCCATGTAACAATATAAATAATTCTTAACAAGGTAGCTAGCTGACTTTCCGTAGCAAGGTATCTGTATGGGATGCACTTCTGAGGATGTACCAAATTAGCGCTGCTGCTGCAGCCAGTGGTCATGGATGTAAATTCATGGATGCTGAACTTGTTGCTGCCACTGTGTAAGCGGATTGTTTATCACAGAAGTTTTGGACAGGCACAGAAGCTTACTTCTATAATTAAAGTTGTAGCATCTGCACAATAGTTATACGCTTTAAATTACTGTTCCTCAGCATCACCTCCCTTTATTGATCTTCAAACCCGCAGAAAGTGAAATTGAAAATACAAGCAGTTCAGGAAAAAAAATCCATTAAGGCTTGTAAAGAGTACAGGATACTGCATGGTTTCTAATGCAAGGTCAGGGCTACAATATTTTTTCCTATCTCAGGAATGTTGTAAGAGGCATCTTAATACTGTGTGATAGAAAGGGACATAAATCTTTATGGAAAAAATGAAATTATGCTTTAGCAGCCTCTGCAGTAGAAAAGACATAGGTTGTAAAGTCTTTGGAAAGCCCTTCTCCCATGCCACCGAGTCATTTAAATCACATTATAGTCTTTGGGGAATATTAGAGCTGGAAAACCTAACCTGGCTATAACTTTGTGTAAGGGATAAATTAAACACAGCTATTGAGTGTTTGGAAAATAAAGGCCCAGTTTGCATTAACAAGGTTGAACTGGATGATTTTATTTCTTTTGGAAAAGCACTTGGATCCTTTTTTCTGTGTTTTACAGGAAAAACAGATAAAAAGGATATAATGTTCCAGGTGGCTGCTGCATTCTATATTTGAGCCTTTACTTGAAGAAAAAAAAAGATTCAGGAATAAGATTCTAGTACAAAGACTGGGGGTATACCTTGTTTATTTCCAGGACCAATATTATTAAACGGATTTGAAAGAGGACCATCCAAAGATGATTTTTATCAGTAACAGAAAAGCTTTCTTGAATGGAGTGCTTCACACCAAGCATAATCATACTGCCTAAACAGACCCTATTTAATGAGATGACTGACCTTAAATCTAGACGTAACAGAAACTTGGATTCTTCGGTTACTTTAATTTGATTACTTATTTTATTTATGTTAAACTCCTTTAGGAGTGAAATAGTAGAAAATGAGCCCAGGGAAGAGATTGGTCTGTACCCAACCTCCCAGTCAGCGCTGGCTATGACAGCACTGCATTGCTGGGGAGGAAAGATTTTTTGGATGTACAAGGACAGTGAAATGGCACTGCTGCCAGCCAGGTGCAGAGCAACTGGGACCCCTTCCGGGGGCCACAGGACATATGGTGGCCTCACCACACTATGGGGGTCCTGGGATTACCTCTGCAAGCTGCTGATCCTGGACTGGGTCCTTCAGTAGCATCACAGTGCTTTCCACTTTCTCTTCTTGTACCATGCTATGTACACCTAGGAAGTGCAGCAGGGAGTTTGGTTCCTTGGGCACAGTGAGGGGAAAAAAAAAGGCAGTGACTGGGGGAAAACAGGTTGGTTGTGGCAAGGTATTGTTGTGCTACACAGGTGGTACTGGGAATCCCAGGGTAGGAGCCCTGGAATGCTAACTGTTCTTTGGAGGCCTCATGGAACCCTCCTCCTGCAGCAGAGCCCAGCCTGCCCAGATGCAGTGGGTGGGTGGGCAAGTGGTGCTCAGCCACTGTCCTCCTGCACAAATGGGGATCAATGCAGGCTAGTCAAGGGTAGGAAAGATCAGGCTCTGAATGGGCAAACAAATCCATGTCCTGCACCACTTCCGAGAGAGGATCCATCTCTTGGATCCTCTTGCTTGCTTTGCCTTTCAAAGGATTGATGTATCCTTTCTGAATCCTTGTACTAAGCACCAGATAGTGTCTGTAGGTGTGGAGAAAACAGTCAGCAATGGCTTACAGTCAGCAATGGTATCTTCTCCACAGGTACAACCAATTTCTGTAAGAAGGGTGGCAGAGCTGAGCAAAGAGTGGAGCTGGGCTGCATGATGTGACCACTTTAGGAGTTACAGTTCTTTATGGTTCAGTTACTGAATTGTGCCCCTGTTTCTCTGTTAGGAGGCAGAAGTCTATTTCTATGAATGATCTGCATCAGGAAACGTGCTATACTATAGGTACCGTGTCTAGGGAGAGCTTTCCAGACAGGCTTTGCAGGGAGAGGTATGATTAAACTGCTAATGTGCTTTATATCAGTTCCTGTCCTTTTGTATGATGCTGCTCATACCAAAGTCAGTGGGAGAATTCAGCCATTTAAATGGTGCTTTCACTGACATGTCTGGCACTCATTTTTGTTGTGTTGACCTGCCTTCTGCTTTTTGCCCAGAGGCCACCTAGCTGCTGGTTGGTGAACATCCTCAGGTGCAGTAAGCAGACAGCACCCAAGTCTAAAGGAGCTTCTGACAGTCCAGCAGTTTCATGGTCAGTCTGGATGGCCCCATAAAGCTGAGGTCAGGTCATGAGCAGAAAGCACTATAAATCTTCCGGTCTTACTGAACGGTTTATGTTTTGCACTTACTTCATGGGAGAAAGGAGCAGTGTGGGAAGGTGGTACTGGCAGCATCACCTATGATTTAGGGTTGTCAGGGGGTCTGAAGGCTGTATGAAGACTGCTGGCACAAAGTCTGGGAATTGTACAGAGCTTCAGGCATGTCCCCGCCTTATGCAGAGCTGGAGAGCAGCCTGAGGGCTGTGACAAACCAGTCAGACTCAACTAAAAGTGGAACTATTTATGGGTGGTTGTCTGTTTTCTCTTGTGACTCGTGGATGTTGTCTCTTGCTCACTGAGGCTCTGAGCCCTATCAGTTTGCACTTAAATATAGCTTTCCCAGGTTTTCAAATCTGGTGTTTTCCCAGAGGAATGTCTAATCCTGGCATGTAGCCTCCTTCTCTTTTATTGTACTGAAAATCATCTCGTTCACTGAATGTTGGTAGGTGTGGCAGATGACCAGCAGCCCCCTCCTCTCTGTGTTCAGGTTGAGGGCATAGCGGTTCATTTGAGCCTACCTTTTCTGATGCCTTATGCCTCCAGTTTCTTCATCACAGCCCTTGCCATGATCCTGAAATATCTTGCCAAGTAGAGAGCAGTGGAAGAGATTTGCCTTCCCCGCAGTCTGAGGCAGGTGGTACTGGGAATAACAGAAGCAAGTGCATGTAGAAAGGGTAGTGTTGTGGCATGTGACGCCTACATGTACCCAGTTCTCATATATCTTTCTGTCACGGACAATGCCTAAGCGCATGTGCCAAAGCTGTCAAGATCAAGTGCTGTTTTTGCATGTAATCTTTAACTTAGTCAAATACTGTGCTTGCAGGGAAATTTTATGAAGAAAATCCCAAAGGATTAGACTAAATAATATCCATAAGTGACATTTTAAATAGAGATGTACAGCATTTTGTTTAACTTCATAATTACTTACTGATATAGATACTGTAAAACACAACTTTATTGCATTTTTTTTAGTAAGAACTTAATTTTCCACCTCTGAAAAAACTTAATTCTGTATGATTCCACTCTCAAAGCAAGCCTTACACTCACATACTTCTTTGAATCATTCAAAACTGCAGTACATTTATGCATTTGTTACTGCAAGTGTGCTGTGGCTAATGACTAATGGCTAATTCAGCTGTTGTCTCCTAAGTTCTGTTACTGTCACTTCAGGTCAGAGAGATCAAAGGTCTGGTATTTTAAGGAATTTGGCGCTTCTAGATAAAAACATTCTGCATTCCATGCATGTTCAGTCTCTAAAGATAAATAGGGAGGAATATGGTAAGCCCCTGCTATCTCTGTGGAAAGGATAGTCAGAATGTAATTTGTATAATTACCTTGCATGGTAGTTTGCATTTGTTAGTATACCTTTATTTTTCTTTTCTAATTGTTATAAAGCCTTTCATAGTTATTTTTTGTACTGAGTATATGAACATTGATGCCTGCTGCTGTGAAAATTTTGTCACTGGAACAACTGCTTCTTGAACACTTGAGTTCTTCAGGCAGAGTCCTATCAATGATTGTAGCTTTTGGGGCTTTAAACTGAAGTTATTCTAACATACGGTAATGTTACTTGATAGTTTCCTCTGGGAATCCCACCCACTGTGTTAGCTGCAAACAGCTATACGAAGAATGCTGTTCTCATGGCTCAAACACTTGTAATGCTGTCCCACCCAAACTAACCTCAGCTCAAGAATGATTTCTAATCCACAAACGAAATAAGCAATGGATTTTATGTTACTGTCCCTCTGATTTAAACCTACTTCTTCCAAACAAGTTAGCATTTAATTTTCTTTATTCTACTCTTAACAAAAATATAATCATATAATTATAAAAAAGACAGGTGTTCAGTCTGTTATTGTACAAAAGAAACACATCACTAATTGCTCTGAATTCTGTTAGTGCAATCAGATGGAACATGGAGTGTTTAAGGATACATTTTTCTAAGTGAAGGAGAAAACTGGCTCACATCAGGTGAAACATTAATGGCAATTTCACTAAAATAAAATCTTGGTGCTGCAGTTCTTTCTAGCTGCACTGTAGTTTTTAAACTAGAAACCATCCTAGCAATTCCTCCTAGCATGGTAGCAGGACTGTTTGTAAAAAGCATCAATTTCATCATGCACGTGCATGGATCGAAAAATTCCAGAAGTGTCCCAAGTTAACCCATCATGATAATGAAGGATTTTTTATTTTATGAGAATCTCTGGGTAATTTCCTCTGTAATGCTTTTCTACTCATTTCCATACTGCTGCTGCTAGCATTCTGTACCAGATGCTGTTCTGTGTGCATGAAAGCAACAGCTTCCTGATCGTTTTGTGACTGAAAACTTGTCTACCTTTCCTAAGTGTACAGTTGGTCCAATAAAATCTGTTTCACATTTCTTCAAATCTCACTCCTTTTCTATCACCAGGCCATCCCTCTGACATTACTATTACAGACACCTTTACATGCTCTGTGCCCCAGATGCTCCATTTTTTATTTTTCTTGAATAGGGTGCTGCCGTTATTTGTGCTAGGTGTGGTTATGCAGGTGTGTGACATGGATTCAGTGCTGTCTTATTCATCTGATATCTCCACCTCTTGGGGAATCTGACAGCATTTATATTCCTGTGGAAAATCTGTAAAAGTGGGGTCAGATAATTTTACTGTGGTGTGCTGGCCTCATTGTCTATGCATACATAATCAGAGAGAGAGAGAAGGCCTGTTCCAGTTCAAAGGAATAATAGGCATCTGCCTTCTCTGTAGAATTAGAGAGAAACCTAGGTAAGAAAAAGATGAGCTTGCTATCAGCTGGTAATATTGCTGTTCCTCTCCCCTTGCATACAGCAGCAACCAGACGGATGGAGGCAGTGGCCCTTCCCCTGCTTTCAAGGGAACTTTGCTCTGTCCTGGGCAGTCTAGGTGTTTGACAGCTTTAGGTTGGTGTCTGAAGCTGCAGGTGGGATTCTGCTATTTAAATACAGCCTTTGGTGCCACCTGAGATGCCTTGGATGCCTATAGGTGTCTCATCAGCCCCCTATGTCACCACTTCTTGGATGACTAAATAGGACTGGATACCAATGTGTATGTTATTAAATCCTTTTCCTGTGTCTCAAAACATGTGCAAGGACAAGAGCAGTTTGAGGTCACCACCACTGGTTTTGTTGCCTGGATCCATTCAGCCATCTGCTTTTGGCTCTTGTTCTCATCATACTTGTGCTGTGGTACAGGTTTATGCTTGAACAGATACACTGGTGGCCAAAAAAGGTAATGCTTTGGCTATTTTTGCCCTGGCATCCCACTGCTCCCCTTAGTGCTAAAGCAGGCTGCTTTGGAATCAGCTCAACAGTGGTGCTGGAGCAGCAGACCCAGTAGGAACACTGAAAAGAGCAAGGAAGTGTCTGGTCAGCTGGCAGCTACCCTGTGGCTCAGCGCTGTCACAGAAATGCCTGGTTGGGCACCCACTTGGCCCTGCAAGTTGTTTTGTCTTTGGCTCCACGCATCCAAAGTAACGGAGCTGCTCTAGAACAAAGTGGATCACAACTGCCACACACAGCAAATACCATCTGAAGATCAATCATGCACAGTCAAAGGAGCTAGGCCTAAGAAGTTAAATTCTGGGAAAGATTAAAGAATCAGAAAGCACACTGTTTTGAGGATGCATTGTGACACACATTCTCTGACAGAATTCTTGCCCTAGAGCCCCTGGCAATCTGCAGACCTCCCCAGACTAAACCTAAGAGTTCCTGTATATAAAGACATGACAGGCTCTGAAGGAAATCTGGACCTCTGTGAAAAGCCTCTTTGTGCCAGTCTGCAAGGGCTAGACAATTCTTAGGCAGCAGAACGGTGGACAGGCACAACTCCTCCAGTGGTCTGGCTCTGATGGAACAGCAAGTGGCTGTCTCTGCTGGTGGTTCTGAGACCCCCACCCTGCAGCAGAGGGAGACTAACAGTTACTTGAGCATTTGGCAAACATAAAGCCTTACGTAGCGCTTAGGGCTCACTCTCCCTGGCCTCTTTCTGCCTCTCCTGGTGCAGGAAGGTGGATGGTTTCCAGCTGAAACAGTGAATGGAAAATTCCTGCTAAGGAAGAAAAAGTAGAGGCTTGACTTTGGTGAAGACTGTAGTGATGGGCTGGGGCCAAAACGAGAAAGGCCAGGGCATGGGCTGGTGCTGTCCCACTGTGCCTAGTACATATGAAGGATGCAGAGATGCTTCTGCTGCTGTCAGGCTGTGGGGGTGTGGAGCGAATCAAGGATCCTCACTGCTTTCTGTGGTTGTTGCCTTCTCACTGCACCAAATGACACTCAGGAAAAAAGCAGAGCTCAGCACTGAAACCAAGCTGGGCACGGTTTGTGTTGGAGAGGAGGTCCCTTAAGGAGAATGCAGAGAGCATCTGAATTACTTCACCACCCACAGAAATACTCTACAAATAAAGTTGTGTCATGTGGGAATGGTGTAATCTCGAATGTGTATCGGGGAGAGCACCCAAAAATTAGTGTTACATTAATTATTAATGACAGGTTTGGCTGAATTTAAAAGCATATCCTAAAGGTGAAAAGCAATCTTAAGATTAGCAGTGTTTCTGGATCAGCCTTAGGACTTGTAGGCTTCTTCAGGCATTGTTGAGAAGATTTTGTTTTCCTTTATATGTGGGTAACGTTTCTTTCCTGTTGCTAGTGTTACACTGCCTCTGTTTATTGGTTGCTATTCCTAAAAACAAATACAGGCTTCAGCTTTCGTGGGAAAGAGATGTGGAGTGAGGAAACAGAGGAAGGCCCTTTGGAAGATTTGTGGCATTTGACAGTGTTACAAATGAGGCCAACAGATATTTTAAAAAGAGCTATTAAAGTTTATTTCTGGCCTCTGAAGAAGCCCTTACCCGCTTGTTCTAAGGCTTGGGATGTTCTGCCTGTTGTGTTTCTCCCTTTGCCACGGACTTCATCTTCTGCAGGTTCCAGTGGAAGGGTTCATAACATACTGTTTGTTTCAGTCCCTTCTTCTGAGATCTTGGTACAGCTTTGCACTTTACATCTTTATAAATAAATCAGTTTTCATAAATGAATCAGCTATTGTTTGAGGTGGGCAGAGTATTTTAATGGCATCTAAGTTAAAAATCACGATCTTTAAATGTTTTGCTTGGGGTTTTTTGCCCTGCTGTAGTTACAATTCATGTCCAAGGACGTATAAAGAAGAAATAGAACAAAAAGCCTCGCTGAGCTGCAATTGTAACATATATCCTCATTATTATTATTCGTGACTCTTGTAACCACAGGATGGAGGAGTCACGTTCTTCTGCAGCTGAGGTCTCGGCACTGCCGAAACACAAGACTGAAATAGCCCAAAGCTTTTACCTGACGAGAAGTAACAAGTGGAGGTATGTAATGGAGCACAGGGAAACAGCAAAATGTTAGGACGTGAAGAGATGTGTATGTGCCCAGACCTTGCTGGTCATCTCAAAGCTGTTCCCTGCACATCTTGCCGCAACACTCCTGGAGGCAGACTCATTTGCAGCACAACAACCTCTATATTTATCAGTGTGGTGGGCTGTGGACATCTCATAATATACATCCCAGAGCCTGCTGTAATGCTTTTGCCTATTATATTTTAATAGTTCTTTCTGTTTTGTTAAGAATGCACAATTGAGGCTTTTCTGATACTTTTTGGCAAAGAAGACCCCTTTGGGCTCAGTCCCATGCTGGGAGGCATCCAAGGTTTTGCTTTACTCTCTTTTTTGGAGTGAGACCTCCAGGAGCAGTCATGCACCTCATTCCACACTTAAAATAGCAAAGCCCTTTCTGTGGAAAAGCAAACTCTCACAGTTCCTGAGGAAAATAATGCTACTGAGTAGTACCTTGTGGGCTTCAGTACCATGCATATGACAGGAAGGACACGCTTCAAAATACAAAAGCAAGAATTTAAGGATTTCATAAGAAAAAGCTAACAAACAGGACAGGTTAAACACAAGTAAAAGCATCTCCCCCTGGCCAGTGCCACCAGCTTGGCTGAAGTCAGGTTGAGTGGCAGGGTTGGCTACTGTAGGAGGGCAGAAGCCTTTACCCAGAGGTAGAGGATGTAAATGAGGTAAAGGAGTGCCTGGGATAGTGGGGTCCCTGGCTCAAATGTGTTTATTGAATCCCACCCAGACAGTCCAAGTTATGTGTGCCAGGGAGTTTAAAACATACAAACACTTGAAACAAGCGCAGTGATGAAGGGAGGAGGGTGGTCTTGCTGGTAACTGTGCTCTTGTGTTTGGTAACTTCCAAAGACATTTGCATCCCTATCAAGTCATATACTTGCTGAAATCCACCCTCTGCTGCACTCCCCTTCCTCACATCCCTTGTCAGGACTGTTTCTGGTCTGATGCTGACAGAAAGTTGCTAGCTGGTGATTGCTACTTCAGGGCAAGGACATGATTTTATATTTCATAGTGAATGTTTTGCAGGATGTGCTAAAATTAAGTTTCGTTCCCAGCTAGTTTTCCAAATCATACTGCTTGGTTTGCTCTCTTTTTATTCATGCTCACAGCGTCATATTTCAGACTAGATTTAAACTCTGAGTTTGCCAGAGCTTGGATACATTTGCGTTTTAAATATACATTGTTCCTTTTGACAGTAGTTACAGCATTTGTCAGTTCATGTTCACAGAGTTCTAAAACATACCTACTGTCCTGGGCCAGGCACAAGCTGTACGGTTGAGGGACTTTACTGCTCTGCATTTACATCCTGTCGAGCCCAATGGCATTTGATCCTGACAGAGTGAGCCCTTTGGTACCTCTGTGCTATAAATAATATGTCGTCCTGTACCTGGTAAACGTTTTCAAGATAAGTCTGTAAGTGCTTGAATCAGAAGTGCTGGGTTATTATGTTACACTTATGTTATAATGGCATAATGTAGCCAATACACTTAAGAAGATCCTTGTTCTCACACGGTTGGAAATTTCTCTGGAAATGCTAGCAAGGATTTATTTTCTGAAATGCAAAGTCCATGTACGAGTTCTTTCCCAGCAAGGACAGACTCCAGTACTGCTCTCTTTTCAAATGCTTGGCCTCTGCAGGTCACCTCCAGCTAGATACATCAGTGATTTATTAAAGGTTTTCGTTGCTCCCTCATTTTCTTCTGACAGTAACTCCAAAAAAGGATTTTTTTAGAGTAGGAAAATTGTTTCAATCATCTTTTCATTCAGTTTTGTGGTCTCTTTCTTCATTTCAGTGATTAAGGACTTGGCAGGGCTGGACTTCTTTTTTGGTTTGGAAGATAGCTTTGGAACATCCCAAAATAAATGATGTCCAAAAGTTTCCTCTTTGTCTGCTGTGATTTCAAAGCAATTTTCATGGCTCAGTTCAGGACTGCCTAATAGAAGAAAATGGAGCAATAATTACTGCCTGCAGAGCTTCTAGCACAGCAGTTATTTAACTAGCTGCAAAATAATATTAGGAACTGGCAAATGTCTCTTAGAAAATTTCTCATTCCCTGAAGAACTGTGTACTTTGAACCAAACTCTTTTCCTTAACTGGGCAGGTAATTCCTGTGGCAGTCAGGAGTCAGTCTGGTCCAGCGTGCCTGGTGGGGGATGAGCAAGGACACCCTTTGCAGTCCTGCCTGTCGTAGGTGTGAAGCTCATCCATGTCAACACTGCCCAGTGCGCTGGGTGTTGTGGCTCCCCATCACTTATGGAGATCTTATCCATGTGCTCCTTTCAAACACTCCCAGTGACTAAAACAAAGGATCAGAGTAGTCAACCCACAGTTCTCACTAGGTTCAGACCTCAGTCTTGGCCCTGCCTGCACAAGGTGCACAGAGGGCTGCCCACACGGGAGAAGTGTCTCAAGAGGCACCCCAGCACATCGCTTCCCTGCCAGCGGCACACGGAGCAGGGTGGCTAGGCAAAGCAGCCGATCTCTGCCCCTGGGGCAGCCCCACTACTGCCTGCTCCAGGAGGAACTCAGAAAGGGAATGAGAGGCTTCAGTCAAGATGATTTAAAATCATTAGCTGATACAGCTTTAACTGTACCTTGTGATAGCCGACTTCATCAGGCTGAATTTTCATAAAATGAGTTTCAAAATGTGGAGTGGCACAGAGTGAGATGCCCTGGGCAGCACAAATGGGCCTCAGATGCCACAGCTTGCAGAACCTCTCCTTCAGCCGCAGAAAAACAGACACTGCAAAACTAACTCATAACTAAAGTCTTTTGTGGGTATAAAACTTGGTAATTGATTTTGTATTCTAATAAGAGCTATTCATTTGCTCAGAATTAAAAATGTAGATATACGTAAGGTTCATAACTATGTTATCACTGTGACTTTGTTTTAGTTAAAAGCCCAAATCCTTGTCATTTCTAGGAAATAAAACCCCACTTAGTAGTAATTAAAAGTTATTTAGGATTTCAGCACATAAAAAACTCTACATGTTTTGTAAAATAGGTGGCTAATGGTAATCTTGTAAGCCCAGTGGTGCTTTCAAGACGGTCTAAGGGCATGCTTGTGATGACAGGTATAGCAAAACGTGGTCAAGCCTTCTCTTGGCCATAGGCTGTCCATCTGTGGTTGGAAGCTGAATACTGCTCAGGGCAGAGAGTGTGCTGCTATGCAGCTTCTGTATTGCAGCTGTCTTGCAGCTGGAGGGATCAATGCCAAAGCATTTCAAGCCTGGCCCCTGCCTCAGCCTTGGTAACCACCCATGTCCACGTGTGATCTGGGAAGGCAAAAAACCCCCACAAGCTGCCAAGTCTAGCCTATGGAGGAGTTTAATCAGATGGAAAGTGTTTATTGGGTGGGAAAATAGGACACGCAATCCATAGCACAGGTTTCTGCTGGTGCTATTGGTGTCCCAGGGGGTGCCATTATCCCAGTAAAGATGTTAATGAATGGTGTTTTCCAGCAGAGAGGGATTTTATTAACAATTGTGCAATCTTGTATGTAAAACCTTGAATTCTACTTCTAATTAGGGAACTTCTTAAGGGGTCAAGTACAAGGCATCCACATTGATCATTTAACAAGAAAAGACAAAGAAACAGTGACATGTACCTTATTGTTTGATATAAAGTGAGGCAAATAAATATAAAATACAATGATGGTTTATGATAAATTGTGGGGGGGGGGGGGGGGGTTATTTATTTATTTTTTTAATTTCTTGTTTGGTTTGCATTCATTCCATATTGGGAGCATGCTCAGAGTACTAAGGAGATACTTTTAATTTTAGTAAGACAAAGCTGCATCTTCTCCCACTGCCTACCCTTAAAATGAAGACTTACAAAGAAACACTCTTTCAACTGGGAACTATTTTCATAGAGTAGTGAATGCTCTCATTTTTCAAGTGTTTCCAAATTGTCTTTGTCTAACTACTGTATAATTTCACCCAATAAATAATGTCCATATGATGGAAGATGTTATTTTTTTCCCCTACAGTATAGAGTAAACCAAGTTACTAAAACCAAGCAAGTTACTCAACTTTATGTTGTGTTAACATAGGATTCCTGTTCCCTATTCTAACCACTAACTGATAAACTTGCTGATAAAATATTCTATAACTGTACAAGCATTAGGTATTAATGTGTCTAGCCACAAACCTATGCCAATGTATACCATATCAGCTTTTCAAATGAGAATGGAACAGCACTGAAAAAATAGCCATGAGTGAAAGAAAGAAACAGACTGAAAAACAGAAACAGAAAACAAGTTGTACTAGGAGTGACTTTGACTAGCAACTTACGCCTGCCCTTGCAGAGGATTGCCTTGCGGTGTTGGCCAAAAGTCTGTGTCTTCAGAGGTATTTCTGTTGTTGATGGTTTTCTTTTTTCCAGTCTTCTTTGGTGCAGTTAAGAGAGTTATGTTGAGAGGGTAAATTGATTAGTATAATTGCTCATTAATGCACTCTTATTTAATGTACTTTTAGAGGTTATATTCTTCAGAATGATGCTAAATTATGGTGGCTTCAATTAATGTAACTGCAGCCAAAGGGATGTCAGCATTTCTATTAATACAGTTCAATTTTCTGGGGTTTTATAATGAAGCTATAAAAAAACCACTGAAACTTAAGATACACGGTTTTCATGTATTTTATGCACACAATATTCCTTTGATTTTGATCTAATCAATAGGTATATCGAATCTAATGAGACAAAAATAGAGTGGAAGAAATCTACTGAAGATACAGATGTCCCTGTCTGTGGCAGAGCGGTTGGAACTAGATGATCTTAAGGTCCTTTACAACCCTAACTATGACTCTGTGATTCTATCTCAATTTGTAGAAATGGAGGTACACTAAGGGTAATACACTGCTTTCTCTTTAGGTTAAATAGAAAGAAAAGGACAGAGAATGATAACACAGGGGCACTCAGATGGACCTGTGGCACTGCAGGAGGTGGGCGTTTTGCTTGGAGAGTATATTGCACCCCAGGTCGTGTATTTATCATGATTGCTTCAGTCTACCCCTCTTGTTTCCTGCACCTAGTGGCCCTTAATTCTGTGTGGCAAAATAGCCTTGTGTTCCTGAAGATGTGCTACAGTCCCTGCCACAACAGGACTTTAATTCTTGGGGGAGAAGGAGTGTGCACACAAAGGCAGCTGAGCTTGGAATAAAAATAAGCAATCTAACATTAAAATCACATCCCAAGCTATCACATCCAAGGGTAGAAAATGCTGTATGTCATGTGTGTCATTGTTCCATCCGTCCCGTCCCGTCTCCCCCTTTAAAATTGTGCTAGGGCTGATTTTGAATACTTTTGTATAATGTAATTAGTTCATAACAAAGATAACTCCAAAGCACTTAGATTTCAGTAAAAGAAAGGAAAATGAACAATCTAAATATGTCTGCCTAGTGTACTGAAGTCTTTCAAAGGTACTGCCAAAGGAGTTGTAGATAAACTCAACCCAAGTTTTTAGAGAAATATAATAATTTCCCTCACAAGAGGAACATACAGAGAGAAAATGTTTATTTAATATGTCTTTTTATATATTTTCTCCTCAGATTAGAGATAATGAAAATAGTAAAGGGCTTGCAGTGACTGGTTGGTGCAGTACATCAGCACCAAAGCACCAAGGAGCTGCTACTTGAATTCAGATGCAATTTCTGCAGGAAAAAAACTCGTGTCTGCTGAGTAACAGCCTGCTTGATCTGTGAACTGTGAGTAACAACACGATGGGCTATGCAAAAGGGGGCAAGAAAGATACTCTACATACAGAGTATCCATTTGGTATTTCATTTCATCTTGAATATGGAATGGTTTCTGAAATTGTGTCAAAACAGTGAAGAAGGGTCACATGCATTATTATAGCAGTCAATCTCCAGGTAATGAGATACATGAAACTCCTAGTTATATTGTAATCCTATCAACTATGAGTCCATTCTAAAATGAGAAATCCTAAGAACAAAGAAAAGACACAGAGACAAAGTAAGGTGAGCTCAGAGCCTCACACCAGCTTTGTTTTCATGTATTAAGGAATAAAGTATTTATTTACCAAGGTCAAAGCTCAGGGGCTCTACATCTACTCAGTCCATTTCGTCACTGCTTCCTTTTTTGTATTCCCCTCGTCCTTCCTTTCTTAATGTTACCTAAGGGGTTCATGGGTTTTCCTTTCCTTCCCTTTCCCTTCCCTTTCCCTTCCCTTTCCCTTCCCTTTCCCTTCCCTTTCCCTTCCCTTTCCCTTCCCTTTCCCTTCCCTTTCCCTTCCCTTTCCCTTCCCTTTCCCTTTCCCTTTCCCTTCCCTTTCCCTTCCTTTCCCTTTCCCTTCCCTTTCCCTTCCCTTTCCCTTTCCCTTTCCCTTCCCTTTCCCTTCCTTTCCCTTTCCCTTCCCTTTCCCTTCCCTTTCCCTTCCCTTTCCCTTCCCTTCCCTTCCCTTCCCTTCCCTTCCCTTCCCTTCCCTTCCCTTCCCTTCCCTTCCCTTCCCTTCCCTTCCCTTCCCTTTCCTTTCCTTTCCAATTTATTCTGCATTACACAGAAAAGTAAAGTGTGCACCACATTCCACATGACATTAATGGTCTGCAGTGATCAAGATATTCGTAGAGGAATGTAGTTTTAGAAGTATAACTAGGTGGGGACTTTGTTGTTTGACTTTAAAATTGTGCTAGTCATTATTTGCTCATTCTGTCAATCACTGGGGTACAAAATTAGAGAGACCTAAAGCATACACATGCACAGAATATTGAAGAGTAGGATCGAGTTTTCCCCTGATGGACTTGTGCCTAAAGACTCAGATATAAAAATTACAGCTCTTACACTGAGAAGCCTACAGTCTAAATAACTAGCTTGGAAAACTCAGGCTTTGATCAGTAGCTGAGAGAAGATGGCCCTGGAGAGGGGCATGTTTGAAACATAACAGGAAAAGAATTCTCCTGCTTCCCTGAGGTAGTGTGCAGTCTTGTTATTCTATCACTCTTCTGCTGGCACTCCACAGTTCAAAGAAGATAATGATGCTACTTCTGTCTAAAACAGGAAAAAAAAAAGAAAAAGAGGGAAAAGGAAAAAAAAAAAAAGAGAAAAAAGGAAATGCTATCAGGTTAAACTGAAATGTGTTTCTTTTTGAGAAATAATTCGTAGGTGCCTTCAGAGCAAGATTATAAAATCAGGACCTTGGGATTACACAGGGAGATTTGAAACGGGATATACCAGCTCTCTGCTCCTGCTTATCAGCTTGACTGCAGCTTTTAGCGATCAAAGTTATTGCTACCCGATAGCGGTCTTGTGTAACCTCTGTAATGACTAATCCTCTCAGTACAGCTTACAAAAGAAAGAGCTTTCTTTTCCACTTAGCATTTCCTTGCATCAGGCAAGGCAATGTGGTGATTTTGGATCCTTGGGCCCCACATTGCTGCGAGATACCCAGCAGTGAGAAATGCTGATTTTTGTCTGAACTGACTCTTGAGCAGCATGGGGTTACATGGGTCAGCATACATCTTGTCCTGTTCATGGAAGAACTGTATGAAAAGCAGCTAGGTTACATTTGGAATCTGGGCTTCCTGCATTAGGGTGTTTTTTTGCTGACTGGGCATTGAAAATCCAGCATGCAGAGGGGACATGTGGGCAGAGAAGCATGTTCATCCAAAGAGCAGCAAGGCAGAAGGTAATGAACAAACAGTGCTCCCCTAACCACAAACGCTGTTTCACAGTACAGGTGTAATCATAATGTAAACAAAGAGACATAAACACAGACTGTATCTTTCCAACACTACCAGCTTACCACTCAGCACTGCCTTATGCTAATGGGTATTGATACTGGTGGTTTCATAGAATGGCTTGGATTGGAAGGGATCTTCAAAGGCCATCTAGTCCAGCCCCCTCTGCAATGAGCAGGGACATCTGCAACTAAATCAGGTTGCTCCAAGCCCCGTCCAACCTGACCTTGAGCTTTCCAGGGATGGGACATCTCTCTGGGCAACTTGTTCCAGTGTTTCAGCACTGTCATGGCAAAAAATGTCTTCCTTGTACCTAGCCTGAACCTAACCTCCTTTAGTGTAAAACCATGAGCCCTTGTCCTATCACTACAGGCCCTATTCAGAAGTCTGTCCCCGTTTTTCTTGTAAGCCCCCTTTAGGTAACAGAAAGCTGCTATGAGGTTTCCTGCAGCTTTCTCTTCTTCACGCTGAACAAGCCCAACTCTCTCAGCCTGTCCTCATTGGATAGGTTTGATGGTGTTCGTCATCCATGATCTGCAATTCTCAACAGATCCACATCTTCAGCCACCACAACACTTTGTTTGCTTTATTATTATCTCTTTACAAGTAAGAACTGTTAAAACATCACGCAGGGGTTTGAATTAAGCAGATCAACTAATTTTGCCCTGAATCACTCAGGAAACCTATTGAATGATCAGAACTTGGCACTTTCATTTTCAGGGCTTCTCAGAGGTGCAAAAATATACTGCACTGTCTGCGAGGCCTTCCATGCTGGGATGCAGAACAGTAAGACCCAGTCCCTGTAACACAAGTACTGCACAGATTAAAGTTGAGTAAAAAATATTAAATGCAGTTAGAATAATGATAATAACAATTTACAGGTAGCTTGTTTTTTGGTTTTGTTTGTTTTTTGTTTTTTCTTGAGAAATCTTTTTTCCCTGGGGGAAATAGTGAATTATTAGTAAATATAAAAGTTAGCTTGGTCTAAAATACACATAATTGTTGTTTATTATTGCTGTTTGTAGTATCTTGTAAACTCATGAGCTGTACACTAGTAAGAAAAGATACTTCTGCAAACAAATCTTCCTCACTTCATTGCTGCCAGCTTCTGTTTTTCTGGAGATACAAAATAAGTATGTTGCCAAGCCTGGGCTCCCTTCTTTCTTCTGGCTAATAAATTCTGAATCTTCTTTTCTGCAGACTGCTGGCCGGTGTCTGGTTTTGTTATTTAAGGCAGTGAGTTACTCAGTGCTGGCAATGCACCTAACTTTGGAACCATTTTGGGCTGGACTGCTGAGGCCTGGCAGGTAACACTGAGGAATTACTGAGCTGCGGTGTCTGATAGCCCAGAAACTTCGAACTGATGCCACCACGATAAATACAGGTCATGTGCTCAGCAGCCTTATAGTGCAGGTGAGTACAGACTACTTGCCTTAGCAAATAGCAGTATGTTCATTCCCAGACTGCAAATGCAGCAATAAATTAATTAGTATGAGCTAAATATTTTACTAATGTCTGTGCCTGTTCACACACAGAAACTGAGGAGACACCCAGCGCTGCACACTTTTACTGATTCGTGCTGTTCTATCCTTTCCGGAATGGAAGTCCCTGGAGGTTGGGGCCATCAGTGACCCCCTGGGGTGGGGCTGGAATACCGGGCCAAAATAGGAGAGGTTTAGGAGCTATTTCCTGCTGTTATTCATGGAATAGTTTGGGTTGGAAGGGATCTTAAAGATCATCCAGTTCCAACCAGCCTGCCATGGCAGGGACACCTTCCACTACACCAGGATGCCGTCCAACCTGGCCTTGAACACTTCCAGGGATGGCGCATTCACACCTTCTCTCCCCAGCCTGTGCCAGTGCCTCACTGCTACGAATGTCCTGAGCGCCCCCCACCCCTTGTCACTCTCCGTTACTGTGCCACTTCGGCGTTAATGGGAAGCGGCGGTGCGACCGACCAGCGGAGAGTGGCGGTGCGTGCGAGCTGTGCCTGCCCTGCCCACCGTGCGCTTCGCTTCGCTTCGAAGCGCTGCTCGACCATGCTTAGGTGCGGGGGGAAAAGGAAGGAGAGGAGAGGCGGGAGCGCACAGGTGAGGCCGGGAGGGCCCGAGGGGCGGAGCACAGCGGAGCACGGCACAGCCACACTCACCGCACCGGGCGGCCCCGCCGCTCTCCCAGACGTGGCCCCGCCTTGCTCCGCCCTCTCTGCCCCGTCCCACCCCGTCCCGGCCGGAGCCTCCCGCCCCCTCGGCGAAGGGGCCGCGGGGAGCTGGCCCGGCTGACAAAGGGGGTGCCTGGGCCGAGGGCGGGGCTGTGCCGGGAGGGGCGGGGAACGGTCAGGAGGAGGAGGGAGAGGACGGGCAGCGGCTCGCACGGAAAGTTGTGGGTCCGCCAGCGCAGCGCCGCGGGAGCTACCGGGGACGGGGCGCGGGGAGGCGCCGGCCCGGGCCGTGGGGAAGAGGGGCCGCTTTCCGCTGCCGTGTCCGAGGGGTGAGTGGCGGCGGTGCTGGGTTGCTGCCGGCGGTCCCCCAGCGCCCCTGGGAGCAGGGAGGGGCGTGGGGGGAAAGTTTGTTCCCCAACTCCGGGCCGGTAAAGGGGGGCTGGGGCGCAGCGCCCTCGCTGGGCGCACCTGCAGGCGGGCGGGGCGGGGGTGCCGGGGCGGGACCAGGAGCTGGGGTGAGGGGCGGCCCCGCCGGGGGGGGACCGGGGGCCGTGTACCCCCGGGTTCGGCGGTGCCGGCACGCCCTAGTCAAAATCCCCGTTGGGGGAGCGGGGACCGCGGCTCTGCCGAGGGGGCTGCGGGGCCCGTCCCTTGGGCTCGCCTCCCCCCGCCCCGCACGGAGCTTCGTGGCCTCTCCCGCACGTGTCTCTGGCGCCCCGGGCCGGCCGGAGGGGCACAGTGGCCCCTTGTCCCTCAGCAGTAGCGGGGATCCCCGGCTTCGCCACCCCGCTCAAGTGGGGATGTCGCGCTTGGTGCCAGCTGGGTGGTGAGGGTGTCACTTCCCAGGCTGTGTCCCGCCCCTCTGGGCTGTGCGGGTGGGCACGGACGGGGTGCCACATCACCCGGGGTGGCCGAGGCTTCACCTTCATGGCTAGGGAGCAAAGTGGCCCGCAGCACCAATCTGTGCCTTCTTACACTTGAAGTCCCGCACGGCATCTCTCGGCAGGGGCATGCACAGGAAGCAGCCTCTTGGCCACTAGCCAGTTGTCCAGCTGGTCCATGGCTTCGCTTCCCATGTGGAGTGATACCTGGTGTAGCCCATGGAGTTACTGTGTCCCTCTGCTCCCTGTCCTAAGCTGTAGGTGCTGAGCTGAGGCCCTCCATGGGAGCCCTCTCCCGACGGATTTAGACTGCGTCCGTGGCATACCCCAGCCCACGAGCATGGCCCGTGTCTCAGATCAGGAGGAAGGACCTAATGGGGGACACAGCGAGTTCAGCGATATCATTAAGTCCCGATCAGGTAAGCTGGGGAAAAAAAAACCGCTGTTTCCCCTTTTTCTTCTCTATGAATGGCTTCTTCCATCAGCTTGCATTTTTAAACAGCATACTTCTCCAACTGTTTTTCTGTCTGTATATTAGTAGTACAGCGAGTGACTGAGGCTGTTTGTGCAGCTGTCCTACAATTAAGTAATAGTAATTGTAGATCTCTCTTTTCTTTTTTGGACAGTGTTAGTCAAGTCTGTTTGTTTGGGATCCACCTTCTGCATTATAATTACCTCACTTTTGTAAATAACCACGCGCTTGAAGTGCTCTTATGCAACCTAAAGTTGGCAGCTTTTGTGTTTATTCTCAAGAGCTGAAAATGGCAACTGTGGCCGCAATACTGTACCTCCTAAAAGTGCATATTGCAGTAGTACTCGTGCAATAAATTAACGTGCTTCCTCCTTAATGTAAAACAGTTGTCTAAGGCTACTCACTCAGGCATTTCCTCTAGCAAAATGTTCATGTAACGGAGCTGAAGGTTATTGTAAAAACATGGGGGGTGTTTTTGGTTGTTGTACATTTGAGTCTTCAGAAGCTCAGACGGATGCTGGGGTGGGTGAGGAGGTTCCCTTGTTTTAGCACTTCGGAGAGCAGAAGTGAGTCGTTTAAACCTTGATTGAAATTTGCGCTGCATCAAGAGACTGGATGCTTGCTTTTTTAGCCTCAAAGGCTCTTTTTTTTTTCTCTCTTCAATGCAAAGCGCTCCTGCTGTCAAAAGATTTTCCTTCAATACTGGAAGCCTAACTGTGTTGTTTTTGAATGTTCCATACATTAAGAACTGTAGCTCTTCAGCTGGTGGTGATCTGATATGTCATATTAAGTGGGATGTGGGTTTGAATCTGGATCTCACTGGTGTATGAATAGTTTGTTTCTTAGACCTCCTCTTTTTGAGGCAGTCATCTTCTCAACTTCTGAAAGTGCAGTTTATGAAACAGAAATTCTTGTGGTTTTCCAACTTGAATTCTGTAGTGCTGGTTTACGTTTTTCTGCTGCTATTTTGAAACCTTTGGACATAACTTTACTTGATTGTAAGTGTATAGTCAGCACCTCTGAGGGCTTTTAGTTTTGGGGTGGCTTACAGACAGTTTGTATGCATAAATGTACCCAAGTACTACAGTTTTATAGGATGTCTGAGGGCACATGGCTGTATTTGAGGTTTTCCTTGGATGAACAAGTTGTACAGTAAATTCTGTTGTTTTGGTTAGGGCAGATGATTGTAAATCTCCCATTACAACCCGTTTAACTTTCTTCTTCTCTGTTAATGAGAAAATTATGTATGTTCTAATACTCCCAAGGCTAAAAAACTTGCACATTGAATTAAAAATGGCATGTGAAGATTGATCTTAAATAATTCATCTCTTCTAAATAATACTCTGGTTTGGATCTGGATGTTCCATTCCCTATGAATAAACCTGTGGGAGGGATTTCCTAATGAAAGGGCTGAAGTTTCCTGAAGTATAGATGACAGCAAATTAAAGGGTAGTTGGGAAAAATATTACAAGCTAGTCTTCCATTTTTCCTAGATAGCTGGAAAAAAAGAATGCTGATTGTGATAGAAAGGAAAACTGAGTTTAGTTTGTTTTGTTTTTTTTTTTTTTTCTTGGGAAGACTTTTCCAGCACGGGATGTTCCTTACAGTGTGACTGGAGTACAGTAGAAGTGTGATTACCTTATAACATACTTGTACTTGGGGTAGCTAGGGTCTGTTTGGGTTTTGAGGCTCTGGATAGCAGAACCAGGCTAGGTTTAGGATCTCCACTTCCTTTCTTTTGTCATTGAAAATGGGCTGTTGTTCTGTTTCTCACTACTCTATGCATTTAGCACCTGCGATTTGGGAATTCTCTAATACTTTGATTAAAGAGAGCATGGAAATGTGCATTTAATATTCTCATTCTTAAATAAGATACAAACCCCATTTCTAGTGATTTAATATGTCATAATATTAACACGTGTCATAATGTTTTTTTCAGTGCATATTATTCCTTAGCACTTTTAAATAAGAACATTGAAATGGAGTTGACTCTCTTGTTGTAAATGAAAAAAGAGAGAGATGTATAGTGTCCTCTGTAAAGATCACTTTCCCTCTCTGCTCTCCTGGGCAATTGTGTGTGTCCTTTTCAACATGTTCTTAATCTTTTTGGAACAGATCACAAAGCTGTTAGGATATTGTGGCTATTTAAAAACATTCGTCTTCTGAAAGTGATGGTTAAGATACCCAACTGAATCTTGTATTTTGTTGTAACTTGGAAGGAAATTATCTTTTGGAGGTCAGACCTTAAGGAAGAGTGGCACTAGGAAAAATGTATCCAAATATTTGGATACAAATGTAAACTTTAGTCACTAGCAGCCTGTGAAACTGAATATGTTATCTTTTTTTGTGGTCATTGCTGCTTTAGTTATCTTGCTTTGGAAAACTGGAAAGCACCTAAAAAGCCATAAAAGTGACACTGTTAATACAGTGATTCGTTATTGAAAACTTGAGCTTTGATCTAAAGTTACTCCTACAAGGCTGTAATAAAACATACAAAGTTTCACGTCTGCTCAGGGTAGTGTGGTGCCCATCTACGCCTGTTTTTATTAGCAGAGCAAGCTATTTAATTTATTTGTAGTGACTTGTAATTGGGAAGCTACCAGCATACCATGTGAAGGATATAGGAGAGCTGCCAAAAATCATATATTTTTCATAGAGCAATCAAAATCAGTTAACAGTGCATTGGATTTCTATTTGTTGCTTGTACAGTAAAACCCCACCAAACCCCAAAATGTGTGTATGTGTGTCTCACAGGATTTCACATATGGGGGAGGGAGAAGTAATTTTGCAAGTTTTCAATTCATCCTTTGGGGAGTTCAGACTGTGAGGATGAAGGATAAAACACTTTGAACAGAGATCCCTGTGTATTATTGATTGTGTTGCAAATACCTTTACCTTGAGCAGTCAGCAAGAAAACTTTTTGTGAATGTGCCATATGTTGTAGCTGTTCTAAGTGATAAATGCTTGATTTTTCCAAAGCCAGAGAGTTGTGTGTGTGTCCAGTAATATCAGGTTTGTGACTTGTGGTACTGAAAAAAGAAAGACTTATTTCTGCTGTCCAATTAGCATTTCCTATTTTCCTACTTTGGATGTGGCTCTTCTTTGATTAGATAGTTTGCTAGCACTGATCTACACATAGCTACAAGTTATTTTTGAAGATGCATCTTCTGCACTTAGAATAGAATATGGTGGTGACCCAAGCTGCCTTTAAAATAACTTCTGGCCTTGGTAATTATAAGGGAGGCTGCCTTATGTTCATAGAAGAGCTAAGTGCCTCTCTTCCTTCTGCAAGCAGTGGTGGATGCTGATGGCTCTGAGTGTCTTATGTTTAAGGGCTAGGATTACTTGTTCCTGAGTGGTTATGTTGGGATTATATATTTATAATTAACATTTATTTAGCATTATTAGCCTATGTGTCTGTCAGATTACTTGCTATGGAAAAGTGGTTTTCACTTTTTTACTTCCCTAAAGTATGAAGTAATGTATATGGAACTGATTTATATCTTCGAAAAGCATCTTGTGCATAGGTGAGCTTTTCTTGTTGCAGTAGCTTTCAGGAAGGAATGCAGTGGGATGATTGCCTTACAGTGGTGAAAACAGTGCTGTCATCACTGGGCTTGAAGAACAGATGAGTCTTTGCTATGATTAATTATGGAAAAAAGACAAACTCACTTAAAATCTGTCATGTTAGCTTGGAATGGTAATATATAATTAAACAGTAAGATGTGACAGGAAAAACATTTCTGGAAGATTACTGTATGCCTCTGGTGCATTTTAAGATGAGTTCTTGTCTAAATTGAGGGGAACTTAATTCTGCTCATCTACCTTTCATTTTTAATTACATTAAATATATTTGACTGAAAGACTGCTTTGAGAAATTGCAACTTATTTTTGGAGTTCTTGGGCAAGGCTCGTTCCTAGAACCTCTGCTGTTGTCCCTCTCTCTGTTTGTCCCTATGAAGCACTGCTTGCTTGGCCAGCAGCCTGCTTGCTTCAGGATCTCCCTGCCACACAGTGCCCCATATTGCCTTTGAAACCAGTTCCTAGGGTTGTGCCTCTTGCTGATGGGTCGCTACAGGCTGAACGTGCTACTTCTTGTTTGTCCGTTTGGCTCCATCAGCGTGAAATGACAGACAGAAGTCCTTATAGTTGCAGTCAGATCCTTAGGATTCTGCCAAGCAGGTGCAGAGTTGGCATAGCCCGTTTTGCATTGCATGAACTCTTCAGGGATGTGTGTGCAGGCAAGGTATGAAAAACAAGTGACAAATTTGCTGCTCCTTATTTCTAGCCATAAAATGTCTGTTTTTCAAAACTAAACCTTTAGGTTGCTGTAGCCTGGCTTCTTTCCATCATTTGTATCGCCTCCTTTTCTTGGGCTGTCTGCTGGGGACAGATTGGATGCTGCAATGAAGACAGTTCTAGGGTATTGCCTAGCATTTATGAAATGGCAGATATATAAGTACCAGGCTAGTTTCTTCTAGCCTCTTGATTGGTAGGTGAAGAAATAACATATGCTGCTCCGTGTGTTTGAAGCACGACTTTGCCTTGGAATAGAAATTCATGCTCCTCAGGGAGGAAAAGAAGGAAAGAAAAAAAAAAAACCCACATCATAAAAGCAGCCCATTGATTTGCGCGTGCTCTGCCAGGAAATGAGGGTATAACCCTGGGCAAGAGCTGCTGTGTGAGGCACTGCATGCAGTGGCTTAAGTATTTCTAAAGAGGTCTGAAAGCTGGGCTGGGGAGAGGCAGCTGCTGGTGGTGTGGGACTCTCTATGGATGAGGATCCCATGGAGAAGGGATGCCGAGGTGAGGGGCAGATCAGTAGCAACGGGAAGTTTCTGGCTCTGCCTCATCTGGCGTTCTTTAAAGCTCGTCTCCTTCCCTCAGCCCTTGAGTCTGGGGGAAGAAGGCAGACTCTTATACATTATAGTGAAAATATTTGCACGTGCAAGGAAATTCTCCAGTTTCACAGCATTGGGCAGCTTAGCGGAGAATTAGCTATGCTGTTGTAACACCTCTCGGTAACTGCTCCTGATCTTCCTCCTTGTCTTGACTATTCTTCCTAGCAGCATCACTTGCCCATGGTGTATACTCTTGTGAGCAGGGAAGAGTAGTGCAGTACTGTTATTAAAATCATTCAAATGTGAGTGAAGTGGGGCAATGGGCTGGGTATGGAAGGGCAAGGGGGAAGAGCACGTGGGTTTGAGATGAACTCATGTTGCTTCAGGCCAGTATAGCTGCTCCACTGCCAGGCAGCAGCAATGGACTCCTGTGCTTAGAGCCTGCATGATCTGTTTTTCATGTGTTGTACAGTATCCCTCCTTCAAAGGAAAATGCACAATTAGAAGAGTGCAGCTGTTAACACCCATCCTGGGAGTTGAGATGTTCCTAGCATGAAGCTGGGGAGAGCTGCGTTTATTTGGATGCCTTAATAACAGTCTGAAGAATGAATAACAGGGTTTAAACATTGTGAGGTGGGAGGGAGGAGTGGCATTGTCTGACTTTTTATTGTGCTGGTGAAAGAATAAGTTTTAGGGCTCCCTACTTTGTCAGAAGTCTGTCTCATGTCTTCCTTTCTCCCCCCCCCCCCCCCCCCCCCCATGTGTTTCTGGAATGGAATGGGGAAGCAAGCTGAGCTGTAATTTCAGAAAGTGACAGTATATCCTCAGAAGGGAGCTGGGAGTTTTAAAGGTAGCAACAAAAATAACAGGCTAAGAAAATAGAAGAGCCCTCTGGCATCTGTAGGTTTGATGGAAGACAGTGATACAGCTCTTGCAAGCCATAGCTTTGAAATGAGGCAAGAAACTACTAACTTGAAAATATACACAGCTGCAAATTCAGCAAAACAACTGCCATCAAGAAGGAATCATCAGAAACTGCCATTTATTTATTTATTAGGATATTATGTCTTTGGGCCTCTTATTTGAAAGGACATCCATACCACCTGATACTGCCTGTGGAGAGAGTAAAAAGAAACTTGCTTTGGTTATTGGATGTGAGTTGGGCTCAGCCCTAAGTGGGGAGAAAACCCCAAACCAAACCTGAACCAAAATACAAACATTTGTTACATTTTTATCGCTTATCTCTGGGACCAGTGTGCTGGGGCTGGTACAGAGTCAATGGCTATGACTCCTGGTGCACATCTAAACAGCCAGGAGGCTCTCACATGGCTGTGGATGGTGCTTGTGCAGGATGGGCTGAGCACTGGTTGTCAGTGGGGAGGCTGCTGGAATGTGGTTGGCTGTAACAGGGAGGATGCGGCTAGTCACAGTTCCTTCTGCCTGTGTGTGTTATGGGCTGCATCTTCCCTCTGACTGTCTGGCCATCTCTGAAGGTGAGCCTCAGCAATCAACAATGAACCTTGGTTATCAATGGGGACCCATCTACAACCATGACAGTGACCTTCTTCTGAGGGTTTGTTATGCCAGAAACCTCTTCACTCTTTAATAATTTGCATTTTTAGATGTTCATTCATCTGTTGAGTACACAAGACAGATGCATTAAACATGTTGAGATGCTGGAGGGGAGTAACTTGAGCATTGCCTAACTTCATTGGGAGCTCTCTTGTAATGAGGCGGTTCCTGTGCTTCGAAAGCATTCCCTAACAGCCTAGCCTTTTTCAGATGTGGGTTCTCCTGATGGGTGAAGAGCTGCTGAGTCTTTAGCTGGTGGGAAGTATGCTGACTGCATGTTTCAGTCAAAGACCAACTTCTGTCTCAGAAACACTGCTTACATGCTGGTAGGAAAAGATATGGCTACATGACAGATAAGATACGTATCCTGAAGATTATTTTCCTAATGAACATAGGGAATGTGCAACAATACTTTTAAGCATAAATTATTGGTAATGAAGGTTATTTCAACACTTTTTCCCCACACCTTGTGGAAACCCAGGAGGACCTACCATCCAAAACTTGTTTGAAGACTTTGTAGAGGAATTAGAAAACATAGAAGGACACTCACTGGCTTATGCATTTAGCTGTGGAGAAACATGCACTTAAGCTGTGAAAGAACATGCTTTGATGGATCTATGTAATTCATTCCACAAATAACTTCAGTTAGTTCCTTTGTACTCTTACTGCCTAGCATCAAATGTGGTTTTTGCTCCCCTCTTAATTTAGGTCATGGCAGAGGACCAAAGGTGGAATATGCTCCTAAAATGTTATGTTACGAATTATTGATCAGAGAAGAGTGGTGTGGTGGAGATGTTCTGAAATGTTTTTCTAGGTTTTATTGTTGTTGTTAATTTACCACGCTGTCCTGGATGAGCAAAGCAGAGTAGTCTGTGCCTGAATAACAAATGGAGATTTATTCGAGCATTTTATGGGAGCTTGCTGGGAACAGTGAAGCCTTTTGGTTTCTATGCTATTTTAATAGCTGTATTATAAAACATGATTCTATTAAGAGAAGAGAATAAATAAAGTAGTATTTCAATGCCAACAGACCTTTCTAGTCCCTCTTTCTAGGTTTTCACTTCTGTTATAACTTAATAGTGCTGACCAGACACGGTCAGCCTAAATCATTCCCAGAGAGAATTTATCACTCTCTTTATGGTTTCTACATGTGCATCTTGTTCTTGGATGAAGCTTCTAGTGGAAATTCATGGGAACACATTGTGTTAACGCTTGCCTCTTTCTTGAGAAAAGACTTCGTGGAAGTTGAAAATCTGGTAGTGTCCTTCTGGATATAGTTTTGCTCTCTCTGGGATAGTGGTGCATAATCTCTGAATGCTTTTCCTCTGTGCTCAGGAATTTTTCTCTTAGACTTTGCTGTAGTGCCCAACTTAGAGCTTCCTGGTGTGGTTTACGGAGTTTTGGTTTGGTTTTTTTTTAATTAAATAAATTTTAATTTTAGTTTATTAAATTTCATCTGAGACTTATTAAAGGTCACAGTAGATGTGAAGAATTCACTCTGGTATTTCTGCTAAAAACCTGTTTAAACACTTTATCATCTGTTTGGTGGAGTGTCAGACTCATCAGTGCTTGGGTGCTCAGGGGCAGGAATGCCGTATCTCCCTCGCATACTGAGGATGGGAGCAAGTGCTGCAGGCTGCTGCACATCCCTAGCAGGCTGTGGACCACAAGCCCAGTGGCATCCTTGGGACTCTGTGCTACTGCCTCTTATTGTTTCCTGGGTGCCCCAGGAGAGCACAAAAGGCTTGTTTCTCCCCCGCCCCCAACTTGAGCATTATTCATTATTGTTTGAATTCGGGACAAAAGGACACTTAAAAACGTCACCCAACCCCCTCTCTCAGCCCAACCCACTGTTCTTGTTTCACTGGAAGTTTGAGAATTTATTAAAGCCTTGAAACATACTTTTGGAAGATTGCATTGCTATCCTGATAGGATAAGTAAAACATTGACCATTGTATTAATTTGGCAGTGACTTTTATACTGATGTGCACAACTAGCATGTCCAAAAGTGGACAGAAGAAGGGGGAAAGGAGAGTTCAAATGGGGTTGTGCCTATTGTCACGTATGTCATACCACCCTGTGTATTTTTGAAGGCTATTGAAGCCCAATTCAAGTTCATTACTTGCCCTCTGAATGTTAACAGATTCCTTCTTATTTTTACAGGAAAAGCAACATTAAAGGAAAGGAGATTGAAAACTGTCTCTACTACCCTTAACTTTAGTGAGGTGCTTTACAGAGTCTCTGCAGATGCCAGGCTCTTCCCCTGATATTCTGCACTGCTTCTTCACCAGATTCCTCTTTCCCTGTTTCTTTTGCACCTGGTGAAGAGCAATAAATGAAAAAGATCGAGTGGAGGTGCAGTTTCAGCAAATACACTCCAGCTCTTGCAAGAAGCTTCTTGCTTCCATCTAGCAAGATGCCTGGGTGCATCATACCACTGCTGGAAAAACTTCTTGTTTCTATTTATCGGTGTGGGGAAACTGATGGCATCAGTCTGAGGCATGATTCCATGTAGGTGCTTTTCTTTTCCCTTTCTGATCCAAAGAAAACTAGGATCAGTTGACAGAGCTGTTGAGACACAGGGGTAGAGTGACTGCCACATCAGCCACAGTGGTGTCTGCTCCTTCTCAGCCCTCCAGCAGAGCCTCTCTATGAATGACACCTCTTCAGAGTTCAGAAAAATGCCTTTTTATGCCAAAAGGATTAACGCACTGTCTGCATCTTTCTTACATGTCCATGTGTGTATGGCAGGAGGGAGCATGAGAACCTGCTAGGAGGTCTCAGGAATGACACCGGGGGGGCTTTATGTAGACCCTCCTCCAGAGAAGCAAGGCATAAACCTAAGAAAAACTCTAATTTTAGTTTCATTTATTTGCTTTTTTTTAATGAAGCAGCTGTTTAGAAAGGTTTTCATTTAGGCTGTAATGAAGTGAGTGGTTCCTAAAACTTCACGAAACTTGAGGTTAATTATTTCCATGTAATTTGTATCTTGTTCATGTTTGTTTTAAGAGGGGAGATAATTTCTGTACTAGGTCATGAAGGCTGTTTGCCTTTCCAGATCTTTCCAATGTAAGAGTTTCCTGACTTCTCTGAGGCCTTCTCCTCTACCTGCAATCTTCTGGAGCAGATTTTCTGTCACTGTATGGTAATAACCTCCTCTTCTCAGCAGGCAGTGTTAAAGATTTCACCATTCAGGAAGGACAGCAGCTATTGTGCTTGCATAGTGACTAACAGTATTGGGTGTGTTCCTCCCCGTGAAGAAAATGCAGAGAAAAAAGCAATCTCCCCTCCTCCCCCCAAAAAGCCCAACCAAACAAAACAATATAAAAACAACAAACCAAACCCCTGCAAACAAACAAGTAGTCTTCCTAATTGAAAATCCTCAGAGCCTCTCTGGTTTAAAAGATCAATTAATCTTGAGCAGGGCACACATGTGGTTTGGTGTGATAAAGCTTTCTGTGTCACAGGGTACTGTATCTATAAAGAAAGGAAGTTGCATTCATTCAAACATTTTTGCTTCCTTACATTAGAGAACTCAGTGGGAGGGAAGAACAGTAGCTGGTCTCATGAAATGGGTTGCCTTTGAGGGGTGATTACTCCTTGATGGCTAGTTTGGGAGTCATGTTCCCTTTCAGAGAAATAGTAAAGTTAAAGCCAGGTGTGCAGTGGGGAAGGTGAGATCCTGTGATCTGGCCTGTCTGAGGCATCAGGTGGGCAGTCTCGGTGGTAACAAGTACCTTTGTCACACAGTATAACCAAGCAGCCCCCAGACCAGAAGGACCAAATTGGAAGAGGATATACTGGGAAGAAGAAAAACCTCCACTCATCCACCTCCTGCTAGCACTAATGCTGGTCTGCTGTCAGTTGTGAGACTGGGGTATTTATAGCTCTCAGTTTGACCCTTCATGTTATAAACATACAATATGGTAGTCTGCTCTCTGCTTGAGTGTATAAACTTGCCTTGATATATGCACCTGGTTCAGCTGGCAGAAATTCGGATTGAAAGAAGATGCTTTGGAGTAACTGGAGTTAAAATGTGGGATCTTGAGTGAGATGAGTTATAGTCTGTTTTACACAGGAAAGGTGTTGTGGCACGTACAAACCAGAGATTCGTGTAAAACGTGATGACAATATAGAATGTCCATCCACTAATTCACAGCCATGGTGACTTTGTGATTGTGTATAGCATTGATTTTATTATCATTCGTCTTGTTCCTGGGGATGACTTGTGACTGAATAAATAATATTTAAAAATAGATGTCCTGTTCAATTCCAAATATGATGATAATGCTTTCTGAACATGTTATGCAGTTAAAAATACTCACCCAAAATAAACTAAAAAGCCCCAAACCTTGCTTTTTGAAAAAACATACTTCTGTTCTTCCCAGCAGTTGCTCTTTTTATCTTTCTTTGTGTGTGTATGTGCACACTCTTACTCAGCTGAAGTTCTTACTTGATCTTCTTCATGGTTTTTTCTTCCAGTTAGAGGAAGACTGCAATGACTGCCTCAGTGTGTGCCCCACAGCTTGTTGGGGGAAGAGCAGAAGAGCCAGAGAGGCTTTTTTCCTTCCTTGTGTCATCCCAGTATGAGGGAAGGATAGAAGGACGAACGTGACAGTGCTGGGACATGTCCTAGCATGCGGTAGGGGTGCGTCTGACACCTGGGTAACCCTATGCTCCTGTTTTTCAGGCAGCATCTCCCCTACGCTGTGAACAGAGGGCAGTTTGAGACAGTCTAAAGATCTAGCAAAACAGGTGGAAAATATCTTAATGCTTTTTTCCTGTTGAACCCTGTAACCTCCCTAACCTATCAGGCATTTGCAGGGAGGGAAAAAAAATTCCTTGAGGATTTAGCTGCTGGTCTAGATCATCTTCACAGAGGATAACTCCAGTGAAGACAGGGTTGTTTGCGGATACTTATGGGAATATTTGTACAGAGAAGAGAGTGAAAGGTAAGCTGAAGGTAGGAACTACTGATGAGAAACTCAGGGGCTTGGTGTACCAGAGCAGTTGGAAGAGAGCTTAGCTGTCTACTAAGGGAGTAGACACTGTAAGGCATCTTTCTCAAAAGCTTAATTGAACAGCTACAGTTTGTTGCTGAAGTCACTGAGCAGTTTGCCCAGTGGGTACTGGTGTGGAAGGTCTGTAAGGTCTTCCAGTACCTGAGGGGTGCCTACAAGAAACCTGGAGAGGAACATTTTACAAGGGCATGTAGTGACAGGGTAAGGAGCAATGGCTTTAATCTGAAAGAAGGTAGATTTAGATTAGATATTAGGAAAAAATTCTCCACTACTAGAGTGCTGAGACACCAGAGCAGGTTGCCAAGCAAAGCTGTGGCTGCCCCATTCCTGGCAGTGTTCAAGGCCAGGCTGGATGGAGCTTTGAGCATCCTGGTCTAGTGGAAGGTGTTCATGCCAATGGCAGGGGGTTGGAAATGGGTGATCTTTAAGGTCCCTTCCAACCCAAACCATTCTATGAAATGCTGCATGGCTGGAGGGAGCTGTGAGGGGACTCTGCCAGCTGAAGCCTGTGCAGCGCTCTGCTTCCATGCTGTGCCTGGGTCCTCAACTGTCCAGCACAGTGAGAAGTGTGCAGTGGTCGCTCTTTCCAAAACACAATCATGGTGAAGGGGGTAAGTTCGAGGTGGTGCCCATCTACCGTAATTGTGCCTCAATTAGAGCCTTCATGCCTTGTTGCTCTTGAAATGCCAGTTCAAATTTTCAAAGGGTTCAAACCACTGACCATTGCCCCAAGCACCAGGCCACAGTGAAAGGTGAGATGTGACCCATTCTTGACATGCTGCACCAAGAGAACACATGCCAAGGAGAGTGTGAGGGGCCAGAGAGAATTAAAGGCGTATCTTAGTAAGTCAGACAAACCCCAGTATGTTCTGAGGCAGAGCATTTGTTCTGTATTTCTGCACTAGAGATGTACTGCTCGACGACCATGTCTGAGGGTGAAGGCCAAAAAACAAAGTTCAGCTAGTCCATCTGCTGCAGCTGACACTGAGGCATCAGTACCAAAACTTGGTGCTGAAAGATGCTGGTCGAAGAGGGAGAGCAGGCTTGTGGTGAGCCTTGATGCTTTTTTCAGGAGAAAGACATTGAAGGTCATTAATCAAGAGCTAGTGAAAAGGACCATTGCTCTCCTTTTCCTTCCCAAAAATAGAATGACCAAACCAAACCCTTCTGTTGCTGGTATGAGCAGCCATCCAGCCACCACCCCTGCTTGTGGTTGCAAGAATGTAGTGTTACCATGATAAACAGTTTTTGTATTGCAAGAGGGATTGGCCGGTGCACGGAGACAGTTCTGATAAATGTTTCCCACTGCAGGAGAAAGAGGGATATAATTGCTGTAGTCATTTACCTGAGATAAGATAATGATCCTGAAATTTATGTTGGTGTCAGAGTCCAAATAAATGAGATGCTTAAAAAGAAGAGGAGCTTAGGGCTGTGTGTAGAGGGGAATTGTGTCACCACGTAGGTAATAATGGATCCTTGAGTGTATGTTTGCTTGGAGGAAATAAAGGGATTTGTTTGGAGAGCTGTTTCCTCGGTTTGTCTGGTACTGTCAGTGGGTGCTGGTGATGCTTTGGCATCTGGCACTGAGGTGACAAGTGTGCTTGTAGGCTCATTATACAGGATTATCCTGGTCAAATGCCTCCTCAGTTTCTGATCTCTGCTTTACTTCCATTTACATGGTATAGTCAATCATGTGAAGTGAATGATGCAGCATGTGGCGGTTGGCGTGGTTAATGTCTGTTTCTTGGTGACTTCCTGGGTGAGGTTGCTGCTATTTGGGGCTCTTAAATTCCCACATAAATCATGTGCAGTGTGCTCCTAAATTCCCACATGAATTGCGTGCGATGTGCCTTATGTCAGTAAGTGCAGCTGAGGAAGGTACCTGCCCTGTAGAGGAATGTGTGGTACTTCTGCTCCAGGGCACTTTCACATTGCAGTAGCACCTGCTTTTTGCAGCTACCTTAATGTTGCTTTTGAAACTGTCTCTCACTGGTTCATTTGATGCTATGCCTAAATTAGGGGTTACTGGGTTAGGTCAGGGATCACTCTAGCATTTAATGTCCATTTCTGAGGCAGAATAAATTTTCTTCAACAGGAACAGGAGAAGAGGAAGAGGTGCATATAACCTGGTGGATTCTACAGTTTGTGGCTTTATGAATAGAGAACATAATCTAATGCCAATGTATTTTTGGTGTTCTGGGCAAAATATTGCATGTGAGGTAGTGGTTTCTTTGTCTGTTGCCTAGGTAGGCTGCCTTTAGCACTGGCAGAATTGGCATGAAACCCTGACCTGTTGTTGCTTTTACTCTCTGTTTCTTTCCAGTATGATGTTGAGGAGGTCTTGTACTGTTGTATTCATCCATATATGATTCAGTGGCCTTAGTTTAGGTGATTAAGCTTAGTTTTGGATTAAGTCTGTGGCTGACAGTGAAATCCTTTCTGAACTAGTCCAAATCTGTTCAACAGCATTTGGAGAAAATAGGATTCACTGAGAACCTTGCTGCTGGAGCTGGCTAGGAAGAAGTAATTCATGTTGGAAATTGTAGTTATGTGATTTTGGTTTTAGTTTGATTTGGGAAGAAAAAATCAAAGCTTGGAATCTGCTGCCAGTTGTTGCCTTGGAAGTCCTGATGTGTCCTTTCCTCCACAGCATGGCTCTGTTTCTGTTGGGTGGGAGAGCTGCGGTGAAGTAGGAACCATTAGCCGGGTAGTGAAAATGGACTATGTCTATATAATGTTTATATAACTTGACTGAGAGAAATGAAGACTGCTTAGAAAGGTTTTAGTAATTTTTTTTTCTTTATTTTTTATTTTTCATGCTAGTTCTTGCCACCTTTTGTAATAGCTTCTTATTTTGGCCCTGCAGGCTCTGGCTTTAATTTATGCTTGTGTCCCCATATAATAAAAATACATGAAAATCTAATGTTCAGTTGCTGCCTAGGAGAAGGAAGAGGTTAAAGAACACAATTTCTTCTGATATACTTCCCTGTTGAAAGATGTTAAAGTAACATAGTATTCATCTGAAATAGAAATTTGTTGCCTAGAACCAGTGCAGCCTGATTCTGAAAGTATTCTACAAAATTCATGTGGGTATGGGAAGGAGGAGAGAAATTGTGAAATGAATTGTAGCTCTTTAAATTTTTCTCTTACACTTTGAAAAGTCTGTCTTCTGATGGATTTGGGTCCTTATATGCACTAAACTGACATGCTTTTTCCCTTTATACCAAAATGCGCACAATTGTTTTCTTCCTCTTAGAGATTTGAGGACAGAAGGCAGAAAAAGAGGTTTTGTTCCTTACAAGATACTATGTCTGCCTGGCATTCTCATTTGCAATAAGGCTCCTTTCATACTATTCCAGCACTTGAAAAGGACCTTAACTTGCTATCCTGTTAAGAACCTCTTGTGCTGCCAGAAAAATGTAAAGAGGCTGTAGACATTTGGTGCTCAACTCTCATTTGCAGTACAATGAAGAAAAGGAAATAATACATTCTTGGCTCTCCCAGATTTAGCAGAGCCAAAAGGTTATCAGCTGACAGAGTAGATGAATTGTAATTATGATAACTAATGTTACTGGAAGTCTTTAAAAAGCAATTGAATTAATTATGTTTGATCTTGGTGAGAATCTGTGGTTGTTGGGGTGGATTCTGATCTGGATCTACTATCTGCGATGCCGTGTGGTATAAGTGGGGGGGAAAAATAATGTGTGTCAATTGTGTGGGACTTGTCATTTTATCTGCTTTGTGTCTGTATTGTGGAATACTTAATAGAGGTTATTATTTTTCCCCTTTTTATTCCTCTCTGTTTTGGATGAGTAAATTGAACTCTGGTACAGTTTGGAATCTGCAAGTGATTGCAAAAGCCTTTTTTGAAAGTCTGGCAAATTGTAAAATCTAGTTTCACTGTGAATTGGCATATAACCTAGTTTGCCCTTTCTGCATATGGTGGTTATAGTAAAGGGTTATAAAACCTATTTCACAGACTTTTATTTCTACATATGAGTATTCAGTTAATGCACAATACAGGAACGAGGTAAAAATTTCTGGTGAAATTACTGTTTTTAAACTAAGGCATCCTTTGACTATCTTCATCAAAGGAGACAAGCTAAAGTTTTTACTGTACACAGATACCCTTCCTTAACAGTCTTTAGACATGCTTGTTTTTAGCCCCTTCTACAGGACCTGGGACGACGAGAGTACAGCTGAGGGTCAGACAGGTGATGTTGTCCAGAGTCATATGTCTTATTACAAATGATTATCTGCTGTTTGTTTAACTATTGGTAGCATAGACACATAACCTGCTGTTCTACCATTGTGGTACAAAAATAGTGAAGCAGGTTTAGTTATATCTCAGTACTAAAGGGTGGTGTATTAATAAAAGGCAAGTGGATTTTTCTTAGCTAAAAACTTATCAAGAGCTAATCCAGTGATTATAATTTGTCTTTTTCATAATAAGCCAAACCAGATAAACAAGTTCTCTCAGCTTTAAGTAGTTTCTTAAAGTCCTACTTCAAATTCCCTTCTGTAGAATAAACAACTAAACTGAATATAAATAACCACATATTTGATTTTGGAAAAGGTGATTTTTTAAAAAACTCTTTTTCATGTAAGAAAATATGTATGTATCTGCAAGATACTGCTTTTAGAATGGCATTCTCAAAGAAAATGTATTTAACTTAAAACTGTTAAAATAGTGGCGCAGAAATATCTCCTTGGCCTTTGGTTCTTTGGGTTTTAATCTCTAAAATAAGATGATTTACCTCTTGACAATGGATAGAAATTATGAACAAAACAGCGTCGGATCTTGCATGTTTTTCCTTCATGCTTACCCCTGTGCCCCAGACTCTGTGTTTAGCGTAAAGCAAGCCTTTCCGTTCCCAAACTTATTTTAGCTTTGAGCTGATGTGTGTATAGTGCTTGACCTGGAAGATGTGCATGGCTATCTTTAGCCTTGTTTAGCTTCCCTGCTTAGCTGGGATGTCACATCGTAAGCTTTTGTGATGGTCTTTTGGTGTTTTGTTAGTATTTGGTGGATTCTTGAAGTATAGGTGGTTACCTTTCCATCTGTGCAGTTATTCACATAGAAACTCATTGTGACCTGATTTTTTCAGGTCTGTCTTCAGATTGATGGGTAAAAAATGTGCAACCAGTAGGCAAATGGAGCTTTATGATTCATCTACGGAGAAAATTTTACTCCAGGCAGCTAAATAACATGGGATAAAAGTGTCCTCAGGAGACCAACATTGTGTTCTTGTTGTCTTGGGGTTTTTTTTCTTATCTTAGTGGAACTTTATTAAATTCTCGGGAAAATTCATAGAACCTGGCCTCTCATTTCCATCCCAGGGCAGAGCATTAGTGCATTGAGCTAAGCATAGATGTGGCTGTGTAGCTGCAGAAGAATGTCCCCTTGTTACTCAGGAATATCTTTGAATATTTACATGGTAAATTAGCACCATAGTGTAGAGAAAGTGTGGCAGAAAATCTTTTGGAATCTTGTAAGCTTTTCTATGCAAAGTTAGTGGTTTCTTTCCAAAAGCACATTTTAAAAAGAAAAAAGGCACATATATAATGTGCTGAATAAGGATGTTGAGAGTTGAACCAGGCAATGTGTGATTCTGCAGAGGCATCTTGTGTATGGATTGCCATTTATTCAATCAGACCTTTATTTTAAAAACTGCTTATACAAGGGAAAAGCTTTGTACCTCCTCCAATAGATGTCTGCATTTCACTGAAATTGACGTAGTTGTGTTGTGTAGACCTCATTAAAGGTTTTTCATAAATTGCAAGTTGACCTCAGCTTTGATAAATCTCTTGGTCTGTGCTGAGTTATTGTCATTAATATGCTGTAGAAAGAAGGGTTCTTGCTTTTCATTTGAGTCAAATTCTTCATTTTGTGGAGATTTGAAGACTGCTCGCTTTCTTTCGTTAATTTTTCTAAGCTGGCTTTCCTCTTTGAATCCTCTTCCTTTTTCTCCTGTGGCAACCTGACTGGGTTGAGGGGGGGCCTGCATTGGGGATGAGAAATAATTGCATTTGAATAACAAAGTTTGACTAATCTAAAGGAGCGATGGAGTAAAAGTCAGAATAACAGTGCTGGCTGTTATAAATTACTTGATTTACAGTGGCCATGGTGTTGCCAGGTAGAATTCTTCAATTGGGTAAGGGCAGAGTAATTCCAGTTTAACACCCATCTCTGCTCCTCTGTGTGTAGATCACACCTGACCCACTGCTCCACTTCACTCACTGCAGGATGCATGGCATGGCACTCATGGGCACAGAAGTGGAAGGGCTCAGTGAAACACCAGCTGAGCTGCTTAACATTGAGGGAGAAATTATTGGTGTGGATCTTTTCAGGTTGGAATGTAGAGCTAAGCTTAACCATCTGTAGGCAACTGAAATACGTGACAGAATATCAGGATATTATACCCTCCACCAGTCATTTCTTCATTAACCAGAGCTGTGCAAATATAACACAGCCTGTTAAAATTTAATCCCAAGAAATGACTTGTAAGCTTTCCAGCCCACAAAGATCAGTATTGATGCATAAAAATGGGGAGTAGGTGGAAATGCTTGAAATGCCTTAGAAGCTTCTTTCAACTTAATATAAAAGCGCAATAGCTGGGGAAAAGGAAAAAAGCAGTTTCTACACATAACATACGAGGAGTTTAGTAAGCAATTCTGTCCAGCAGGTATTGGGTGATGGATTTGCTGAGAGAAACTGTGTCTTGTGTGTTTAAAATATCTGCTAATGAGTTTATTAATTAAGAATCATGTTGATTTGTTTTGTACTAAAATCTAATCCAGGTACTGAATTTTAGTATGGCTCTTCCTTCTTTTTACCCCCTTGAGTGTGGTGTTCTTCCCTCCGTCTATCCCAGCCCTCCTTGTTATTTCTTTTAGTTATTTCTGCTGAGAGATAGTAAGAGTAAAGAAGCAGCTGTAACTTTCCATGTGTTCAGTTTTCCTGAACTTGGTTCCCAGTTGGTGGAATTTCTTGAACCACTGTATTGCTTTAAAAACCACCTTATTTCAGTTGGATGCAATCTGTCAGTAGGGCTGACTGTGTCAGTCTTAGTGCTGTGTCTTGGGTTCCCTTAGTGAATGACCCCATATGCTGCAAAGGCTTAATGTTTTTCTTGACTGTTTTTTTCAACCTATGCAGCCTAACATCAGAGCTGCCTTACCAAGTGGATCCTTTTGCCCTCTTAAGGGAGGATGTTCCTTAGGATGCACATACAGCTGATATTTGAAGTGCTGAAGACCTCTTTATGCTATAATTGTAATTTTGTGTCACTATATCACAGTGGTAGCCATGGATTTTAAGGAAATGTTTTCTCTGCAGTTGAGGCCTGTGTATACTGCAGCATAGTGGGGTTCTTTTTTCCTTCTTAATCAGGAGGGAAAACTGTAAAATCGGTTTTGTCTTTGCCTCTCTTCTGCACTACTGATTGTCACAGACAGAGATGCATGTAACATTCAGGTTATCCATAACTCTGATTGGTGCCTTTGTTGGGAAATATCAAGAACATCCAGGAAGATCAGCCTTGAGCTTTAGCGCTACAGCTTAGTTGTCTTCAAGAAAACAAACAAATCATAAAAGAAAACGCACAAAGAGCTTACCCTTCCTTCCTGCTCCTGTTTGTTTTCAGTGCAGATGTGGACTAATGCTTTCAAAACATGAAAGATGGTAGAGCTTTCAAAGATTAGTATGTTCCTGTAAGTTGGGTTTTTTTTTTTGCTGTTGTTAAAACTAGTAACTGGGTAAGTAGGTGTCACCTCTGACTAACTTCAGGAGAATGGCAACACAATTTTTGTTCAGTGGCAGAAATGTCTCAAGTAAAATACTGAGAGCTTACACACTGGGATTAGCAAGGGGATGGGTTGTACCTGCTGAAGTTATTGTAAGGGTTGGGGGCTGGAGAGGAGAGAGCTCCAGGGAAGGAGAGACTGTTCCTGAAAAAAAACCCAACCCAAACCATGCTTAATGAGTTTCAGCCCCCCGGGAATGACATATTTTAAAAAATACTCCTATTCTTACCCCTCCCCCTTGTAAAATGAATGGTAAAGTAAATAGAAATGTAATTACACACCTGTAGCGTGGATGTTTCTTCCTGATGTACAGAAGCACAGACACTAAATAAGGTGATAGTTTGTAACTGATGAGAGAAGATGCAATGGGGTAGGCTTTTTTTTGTCATTGTTGTGTATGCTTAAAGATAAGAGAGACAGGCATATGTATATGTAGATGTATATGCCTGTGCACACATTTATATACATAGACCTGTTTATATTTTCCCTTCTGGGACTTCCGTTTGGAAGTGGTGAAATTCCTGAGAAATTATGCAGCCCTTTCAGGTTTGAGAATAATTATATAGTGGTGTGCAGATCTGAGATTCTTAATGTCTGTCTTTAACAAGGCATTTCCAGTTGGTTGCTTGGGAGGATAGTAAATCCTCAGTTCATACTAAAGCATGTATCTCTGCTGCTTTAGCCATGTGCTGGGGTGGAAGCTCTTGCATCCTGTCCTGGCACGCCCCCCTGTATTCCCCTCTCCAACTTTACCTTCAGATGTGAATGGTACTTCTCTAGGTTGTGCTAGGAATATTTTCCCCAGAATGAATGTCATGTGGAGAATGTGTATTCATGCTCATTCACTTATTTTTAAAAAGCAATGCCATAACTTAGCTGAAGGTAAATCATAGAATAATAGAATAGTTAGGGTTAGAAAGAACCTTGAGATCATCTAGTTCCAACCCCCCTGTCATGGGCAGGGACACCTCACACTAAACCATGTCACCCAAGGCTCTGTCCAACCTGGCCTTGAACACTGCCAGGGATGGAGCATTCAC
This sequence comes from Melopsittacus undulatus, assembly GCF_012275295.1. Classification (NCBI taxonomy): domain Eukaryota; kingdom Metazoa; phylum Chordata; class Aves; order Psittaciformes; family Psittaculidae; genus Melopsittacus; species Melopsittacus undulatus. The sequence continues at coordinate 82,404,538 of NC_047529.1, read as the reverse complement.
AGCTTCCTTATTATTATTAATTTCTTTATTCACAAATAATCTGAGTTAGTCAGAAAAAGGCTCATAAGAAGGGAGAGAGATTCACAACAGAACTGTCAAACAGAGGACACATTCTTGTTGCTTTTGTGTGCTCAGAGACTTCATGTAATAGGTACAGACAAGAAAGAGTGCATCTCAGACAAACGGTTGAGGGAATTCAGCTATCCAGCCTCTGTGAGATTTATTGCTGCTTCTTTCCTGCTTCCCCTCCACTCCCAACGCACCCCCTTTTCTGGCCAGCTCTGACAACTCATATGAAAAACAAAACAATTCTCATTACTATTTATGGATATTGAGTTCCGCCACTCTGCATGGTTGGTAAGGCTAATTCTCAAGGTTTTCTCATGGGTACCTTGATTATCTTTTGTAGTTTCTTTTGTGTATATGCATTTTCTGGACATTGACATCTGCACACTGGAGAGGCAGGGGTATTCACTGCTTCCTTCTGAATCTGATGGAGAAAAGCTGGTAATAGTTTTTCTGCTTGATCCAAGATACACTACATTTCTTCTGGTGATCAGGGTCTGACCATGGACATTTCTAGCTGTATTTTCCTGTCTTTCTGTATGTTTCTGTCTCCTTCCTTGTGTTACTCATGTATGCAAGTGTGAAAGTTGTGTTTGAGCTGCTCAAATGACTGAGCAGAAATAGTGGTGATTTCATGAACTTGGTGGAAAATCTTAGTTTCACTCTCAGCAAGAGGTCCCCACCCAGCCGGAGAGGCTTGCACAGTTCTGTGCTGGTAGCTGCACTGGGCTTGCTCCTGTGAGCTTGGCTTTGTCCAAGTCAAAATTTAACTAAGCCTGTAAGCATCATGTATATGGTTTCCTTATGGTTTCTGTTTGTACTGAGTTGTAAGTTCACCACCATGTGCCCAGGTTTTAGACAAGAGATAATTGCTTTATGGTTCTTTTTTTTTTCTTCCATTTCCTGCATGCATTGTTCATAAATCCTAGTCAAAGTTCTGGCAATGACTTGTTAATGCAAACATGAGACACACACAGTTCTAGTCTGCCTGGCTTCCACTTTCATAATGCATTTCATATATAAACACAGGGGGTGTATATGTCCAGTGATCCATCCCTCCCCCTCCTTTTGCTGTTGTTGGCACAGTTCCAGAGCCAGAAAAGGAAGAGACTGATACGGAGGGCTAAACTGTGCAGTGCTTAGCTGGAAGGTACTTGGGTATTATAGTGATGGTGTCTAGAATACCTTTTGATGAAGGGGATCTTGGCAGTGCATGTTTTCTAAACTGGGTTATGTTAAAACCTGGCTTATTCCAAAATAATTTTGGAGAACTTCAGGCTGACAGTGTTGAAACATTTCTGGTACATTTCTTTGAAGTTGCTGTGGATGCGATCGCTATTTTGTACTTGCAGTGTTTACCAGGCCTTTCTAACATTATCCTGATGTGTGCGGTAGGTTTTTTTCCCTTCTTTTTCTAGGATGATACAGCGCTGCTAAGAGTGGAATTTAATATCTGCTCAATTTTTTACAGATTGTGAAGAAAGCCTGTCACAGCTGGCTATGATTATAGACTGCTGCCAGCATGCTGGAATGGGAACTTCTAGGGCAGAACAAGTTGAAGCAAATGAAATGGAAACTTCCTTATTTTTTTAGTGGTATTAGCCATGGAGCTTAATTATAACATTTGACCTTTTTACCTTCAGAAAAAAGCCTAAAGCTGTGAAACATCTGGTTCCCACAGGAGCCCTGTGTAATTTCTGTAGTCAGTGGGCTGGATTGAAAGTGCTCACCTTCTCCCCCCTTGCCTCTTCCCAGTCCCTGCATGGTTTTGGGAGTGTTGCTGCTTCAACCTTGTGCTCCCTAGCAGGAGCAGAACCTGACCATGCCTTGTACTCTCCCAGTTCATAACAAATCTTTGGCTCTTCTGTTCTGTAACAGGATGTGGGATTTAGGGGAGGGGAAGACATACACATAAGCTCTGTGATCTGCTTGCTGTGTCTAATCTATCCTTGGGCTTTGATGGATGGGTGGGTCAAAGGACTGGTCATGGTGGATGCTGTGGCTCAGAAGCAAGACAGGAGGAATTCCCTCCTGTCATCACTGCATGGCTTCCCAGCAGACTTCCTGGTTGGAGCAATGGTTTTAGTTTGGAAATAGGCTGTTGTTGAGAGTGGTTTTCTGAAGGAGCGGAACAAATGTCAAACCGACTACACCATGAGAGTGCCCTTAGTGGTTTTGGCTGGAGCTAGCTGTTGAGGATGTGGGGAATTGAATGAGTGATCATGATAGTAACTGAAAGGAGCTCCTGCTGTTCCTATAGTAGTCATGAAGGTCTTTCTATCTACAGCTAGGCACATATCCCTGTACTGTCCTCTTTTATCTCTACTAAGTTCTGAAATCCAGAGTTTGAAATGTGCTGGGGCAATTCCACCCATCTCAGGGGAGGCAATGAGGGCTGGGGCAGGCCCTGGCCACTTCTGCAGGCTTGTTTTGTCAACCAGAAACCTTGTGTTGTGGGTGGCTATGAGTCATGGTCTCTCTGGCTGCTAGAAATGCATTGCAGGGACATGCAGAAGTTAAATTTGCTGTGGCAATGTTCTTGCCCCTCATGTTTGCCTGTACCTGCTTTTGTGTGCTGGTGGGAGGAGTTCAGTGGTCTCACCTGGTGCTACTTGTAAGAGACAAAATGGGACATGCAGTGTTGGTAGGGATTTATACCCACTTCACTAGGGCTGTACTGAGATGCGGTGAACTGATCTGCCTCATTGAGCTTAACCTCCCTGGTGGAGGTTCAAACAACCGATTAGCGGCTGAATAGCTCATGGGTAGAGCAAGGCAAGGAAGATGAAGTTAATTATGGTGGAATAGGGGGTACAAGATCACAAGTGTGACAGCACCTGGTGACTGTGTGGGAATGAGAAGACTGAATGAACTGTCTCATGACTTGCTTTGAGAGCTGATTATTTTTTTTCTTAACGATATTGCGGTTTTGTTATTTGCAGGAAGCAGTAATTGGGTATATGGAGGTAAGAGGGGAGAAAAATAGGTAGTGAAAAACAGCAGGGCTGGGGGCAGTTCATTGGATCTAAAGAATTTAGGGTCAAAGTAGACTTTTAAAAACTGCTAGGTAAATAGCTTCTTGACTCTGTGATTATTTGGCTGCATTTACACTAGAGCTACTTTTCAGTGATCAAGGGCCTTGCATACACTCAGTAGCACAAGTTTTACCAAAGGCAGATAATTGTAGGTTTTTATGCTATTAAGCACTATTGCAAACAGTTTAATTGCATCGATATGAAGTTCTGTTTTTGAACCTTGCCACCCTTGATCTAAACTGCCCCACTTAACTTGCAATCTAACTTGTAAAGGTCTTTATCATGGGGATCCCCTTTATTTAGCTTTTTCTTCTGACATGTTTACGATGACAACATGTAATAGGGGGTTGACTTTTTTGGTGTGGGTGACCTGAAGTACTGTTGTGATTAGAAAGTAGGTTTTTTTTTTTTTTTGAGACAAACTTTGCTGTAGGGAGAGCAATGTGTCAGAGCTCAAAGTTATTTTAAAAACAAAAAAACAAAAGCATCTATAAGCAGATTAAAGAAAACAAACAAACCAAAAGGAATAATTCTATGATCCATGGTACCAAACAAAAAGAATAAAATAGCAGCAATGACGTTTTTTAATGCTTCATCCACAAAACTGTCTTAAACTAGCACAGTTACAGTGAGTGAATTATGCAAAAATGAAGTTTGTATGACAGTATAGCTGTCTCTAGATATGAACTGGATATGAAATTATTGTTAATGAAGACAGCCTGATGTCTGGTTGAATACAGGTATTATAGAGAACTGCTGAAAGACAGGGCAAGCTGAAGGCAGAGTAACAAAGAGCCTGAAGGGCTGCACATGTGTGTTTTGAGGGAATTACAACTGCCATACAACAATTAGCGCGTTTTGTTGTTGTTCTCCTTGTCCTGTATTTGTATTGGAGCTTTACCAGCCTATACTTCTAAACAAGCCTAATGCAAGTTGCCTCAGTATTAGCTTTGTGAAGTTAAAGTGGCTTTTACCTGTATGTGCTGACAGGCCTTCAGAGAGAAACAAGGTGCTGCTTTTCAGTAAGCACCTTGTTGCAGCTCAGGAACAAGAAGTTAAGCTAGTAAGAAAATCACCCTATGAGAAAACCCACTCAGGGCTTGATAGCAGTAGCAAGAACCAGTAGGGTGGTAGGAAGGACAAGGCAAAGTAAGGAACAAACCGGCAAACATGGAGTGCCATTCAGAGCTTCACGTGCTAGGAAGATTGTGAGGTTATAAAAGCCCATCTGCTGAATGGTGCGAGTGTCCTGAACACACAGATGGTGCGTGGTGTTTCAGAATCTCAATCTATCCACTTCGGTGTAAAAACTTCTCTTCAAAGTTACTTATTACATACTCATGTACTCCTAATCACGAGTGTACTCACTATGTACATATGTTTAGAATATATGAAAGCAGTTGAGCAGTGGAGGGATAAGACACTGAAACTCAAAGGGAAAAAAGCAAATTCTTGAAAGCTTCAGTTTCAAAATGTTTTTGTAAAAGAAATGAAATTTTATTGAGCCTGTTGTGAGGTTGTTGCAGTAAATGTCAGGTGAGGGAGGGATGAACAGTAGAAAAGCTGCTATTCAGACTGTGGATGAGACACTGCACCTTGTTCACACTTCAGGTTTAAGGTTTGATGCTTCAGTAAGGTGACCAAAAACGTTGTGTGTGCATCTGTTTTTAAACCTCAAATTGCTTTAAAATAAGCTAGTAAATGTGTGTATTGTTGACATCAAACCTATATGTGCAGATGTTGTGCTGCATGTGTTGTGTCACAGTAATTGTGAGGTGGGAATTGTGTTTTGAGGCTTCATTTTTCTGGCTTGGCAATGTGTGTGGTGCCAGTCAGTCTTGCACAGAAGGAAAGACTTCTTGAAACTTATTGTACCTGTGGCTTTAAGCTTTAAGTTCAATTAACACTTGGTTACTTTGCTGACAAAAGCCATACTGGTGGTGGCAGCAGTAGCAGAGTTCCTCATTTTACCATAGCATTTTGAGAAGTACAGATAGAGTTTTGGGGATGGGTATTATGAGATTGCAGGTTAACTTCTGCACAGTGCATGCTGGCTTTGCTTAGAAGGTTTCTGGGAGTTTTATTACGATGTCTTAGTGGGTGGTGGCATTTGAAGAATAAAAGAATGCAATCCTTCTGTCCAGTGGAGCTTTGGTAATTACTCCTCCGCACACTTGGACTTAAATAACTGAGCCCAGTGTTTTCCATTTGACCTGGCAGAAGCCTGCAAAATGTATGCACAGAAAGCTTGCTAAAAACTTCTTGAAAACAAGTGAGGGTGTAAACATACAACCTTTTGCTGACTTGCAAAGCTGAGTTACTGCCCTTCAGCTGCTTGCTACTGCCTAGTCCTTTTTCCACCATGTCTCCACTGATGGTACACACTGGTGGTTTGTGCATGGAGCTGAGAAGGATGTCTGATAACCAACCTACTGATCTCTTCTGCTGATGTGTGCACTGGGCTGGTCCCCAGCCTCTGCTTGGGAACATGGGCAGGTGGCTTGAGATGGTGTGCTTTATTTGGGAAAGCACATGAATCTCTCTTTTCAGTGTGCTGGGTCTCTGCTTATGAGTCTGTGTGTAGGGTTACTTTTAGAGAGGCTTGTTGCTTTTGTGTGTGTGTGTGTGTGTGTTCAGTTTTGTGGGTCTTTTCTGCCTCTAGGTAATGGTTTGGTTGGGCTGTGTGCTTTGTTTCTTCTACACTCCTTCCCGTGTCTCTTGATAAACAGAAATGCTGTGCTAAACTGAAGAACCCTCCCTCTGAGAGCTTTAATTCAGCTTCTGTGGCCCTGAGAAAGCAGGTTGATGCTGTTTGTTGCTTTGTTCTTTGTTCTTACCTAATTCCCTTTGCTAGTGAGCAGTACAGCATGGTGGCTCTGTGTTGCCATAGCTGCTGCATGATGGCCTCTGCAAACTGACCTCAGGCTAGTTTAATAATCAGTTAATCTGCAGGTTCCAGTGGATTCAATATGTAACAAAGGACATGGTTTTAGCTCACTCTTTTTCTTGCTGTGCTAATTGGTGAGGGAAGGGAGAAAGGAGGCCAGTAATTTTTAACAGTAGTTTTAATGATGCACTTCTGGTATTTGACAACTGAGATGCAATGATTATTTTTTTATATATATATATATATATATATGCAGTCTTTGTAGAGCATTATACCAACCAAAACATCTGATGTTGGATTATCTATTGAAATACACTCTCTGCGCTTGTTGCAGTCTTGGCAACCTTAAACAAACACACAATGATTTGCAGTTTGTAGCTGTTAAAAGGAAATCGGTGGCTGAAGGTTGTGAATTGGTGTGTAAGCTTTTAGCAGTGAGTGCAATTTAACTGTTGGGACAAATTAACTAGAGGTATAGTAAGTCTGCAGTCAGCTGGAGGCTTTAAAGAGGATTGAGCTGGAGTGTGTGTTTTATGTGTGGGTTTTTGGGTGTTTTTTCTTGTTTGGTAAAGGGATTTTCCATGAAAGTAAATCCTCATACTGTGGCAGCAGGGTAGATAATTGCAAGATAGGTTTTCTGTAGTTTAAAAAATCGTGAGATGTCACTCTGGCACTGGGCAGAAGGAACAGTGTGGCACCCACCATCATTAGCTGGACAGTGCATGGTCCCCAGGGACCGTGGTGCAGCTCTTTACCATTGGCTGGGTGCTTGCATGCAACTCGGTGCTTTGTCACTGTGCTGGGTCCCCTACACTCAATGCAGGCTTCCCGTGCTGAGTGAGCAGGCAGGTTTTGCTATGCATTTTTATTTCCTTCTTTTCTTTTGACTCTAACTGCAATGCTGTTTCGATAAGAGGGATGCTTGCCTTGGGTCCTTGGCAGGAGACAAATTTATCCTCTGAGGAGTGGAGAGTTTAACTGGAAATGTAATTGTGTTGGAAGTGTAATTGTGTCCTCTCTGTGCAATTGCTCTATTTATTCTTAGACTAACTCCAGTCAACACAACTGAGTTGAAGTTCTCATGTATTTGTCAAAGTGTGCTAATGGACAAGAAGATGTTTGCAGGAAGGCTGTCCTGAGTTGCCTATGGTCAGCTATACAACTATGGGGAACATCTGTTCTTCCCTCTCACCCCTTTCCTCTCTTTCCTCCCTTAGTTTTAGGGTGCCTCTGATAGTTTCTTGCTGACTTTAAGCTTTCCAGACTAGGAAAGGACACTCTGTATAGCTTAGGGACTTCTCTACAATATTCTTGCTGTTTGGGGATGGAATGGGGACATTTGGCGCTCCTAATCCAGGCTTTCTCTAGGTGTCTTTTTCAGGTGAACAAAGCTCCCCATCCCCAGCATGGGGACTGTAGGAACAGTTCCTGCAGAAGGCAGAGCAGCTCTGCACAAAGCTGTCCCTCTCTTTTGCCTTTTGTGGCTTTTGGTTTTGGAAAAGGATGAATAAAATACATTGCTGCAAACGGGAAGGGAAGCAGACTGTCTGGGTGGGAGACGTTTAATGCTAGTTTTTAAAATGACTGGTAATAAATATGTGTACTTGTAACAGTTTGGTGGCAGTACACAAATAAATAGCGTGCTCTAATTGGTACACGGGAAGAGTTACTGTCTTAGTGGGTGCTATCTGATCACCCATGCATCATCTTGGGGCATTAAAAAGGAAAAGCAAACTCCTAGATGTTTGAAGCTGCAGTTGGTGGTGGCACTCTGCTGACCACTGATGCCTCAGTCACTGGTCTGACTGTGCCACTGTAGAAATACACTGTGATGAATTTATCTGTGGTTATCTCCCCTCCTTCTCCCCAGCAGTAGACGAGGGATTTAGCCTTCAGGATGAAGGCTGGGTTTCCAGCCTTAGCTGTTAGAGGCACCCTCAGCAAAGGCCTGAAGGCTTTGCCTAGCGTAGGGCTGTGTGCCTGCTCCAGGGTTGCTCTCCAGGCTTCCTCATGTGCTGTCCTTCCCCTCTGCCCAGCCCTGCTGGATCAGGAGGATTGGCTGCTCCTGTCAGCTTAGCAAGGACTTGGTGTTCAGAGTGTCTATATAGCATATGTGTATATACATATATATATATGTATATTTGTATAGCGAGGGGACAGGAACATTGCATACAAAGCTAGTAGTCCCTCCTTCATCCCATTCTGTGGTACCTGAAGCTGGAAGGTGATTAGTACTTCACTTAGCTGGTGAACAAGAAGAGGCTGCTTCCACAGAGGAGCTGTCTCCTGTGGGGCTTTGGGTGTTTGATATATTGACTCACAGGCTTTGGAGTACTCCGAGTTACTCTTCTCCTGCTGACAGGACTGTTCTTACCTTTATTAGTGTGTACCCTGGCCAGGGTTTGTTAGCAGAAGTAGGTTTAACTAACACAAGCCAGAAAGAATACCTATGGAAGTGTGCTCAAAATTCAAGCAACCTACATGACTGCAATTACAAATGGAATCTTGTAGGTTTCCCATTTTCCTGCCTACATCTTCTAGTATGAAAAAAACACATCAGAAGATGCTTTCTAAGGAAAAATCCCTATGCAGTTTAGAAGGATGCTTTGAGAGGTTTCTGTTCTTGGAGGCACAAATATACATTTGTCAAATGTGTGACAGGAAAAGGTACAAATAAATTGTTTTATTCATATGCTTGCCTATGCCAATTATTCCCAATTTTTGGATTGCATCCTGGCACATGGAAGGCATGGGAGTAAGATGTGTTTTGGAGGTGGTGCCTTTACCTGCAGCAGTTTCTGATGCTGCAGAATGTGCTGAGGGCAGAGGTCTGTCCTGGGAGGAGTTGTTCGCCAGTAGCTCTCACAGCCATTTGTCTGCTGGGCTAAGCCCAGGCCACTGCAGCAGGGTAATGCCTGCTGCCAGGGCAAGTGGTATGGACAACCAGGATGGCTGGTTGGAGAGGTGGGGGCACAGAAGTGATGGCCCCTCTCTTGTGCCTGGGCTTGCACATTACCACTTGGGCTTCAGCACAGGGCTGTGGCTGAGATGCATGTTATTTCCCAGCATACAAGTACACAAGTGCTAAGCTGTGTATCTGCCATGATTGGGATTTGTTTTATAAACGTGCCCACGAATGGGCAGGAACCTTGGTTCAAAGGTGGGCTCAGTATCTTAAACAAGAAGCAAAATGCAGAAGGCTCCTGAGGACCTGCTGCCACTTCCCTGGGCTGCTGGAAAGAGGTGGCTCAAGGTGCTTTGTGAAAGAGGGGGGGTGATGGCTGTGTGTCATGGTTGGGTTTCACACGTTTAAGTATAATGTAAGCAATGGTTTTGGAAGAATGTGCTCTACAGGTTTTCTCAGTATTTAGATTCAAAGTATTCCCTTCAGTATCTATATACCCCCTTCCCCAAGACAGAAGAGGAACTTTGAAAAAGGCTAACTAAAATCGTGGAGATTCTTGAAAGCTGGCACAGTTTGTCATTTGCAGTTGCTGGTGTTATTTCTTTTTCAGGATGAGTCTCTTTTGCAGGATGAGTCAGTGGGTTATTTGCAGCAACCACAGACATGCTGCTTTACGAGAACCATGTGTGTGAAGTGCAGTGTGGCTGAAAAGCTGCATGTTGGAAGAGTTTGGTGCTGGAGCTGCCTGTGTGAGCACTGAGAGAGTATCTGTATGTTATCTGTACTGCAGTGATCCAGCAGCTGCTGTCCTCAGAGTTACGTTCCTCTTCCACAGTAGCAAGGTCAGTTACTGTATTGCTAATTCCCTTTTCAGGAGAAAGCATTACTGCTGACAGGAACCTGCTGTGTGAAAGGAGGTTTCAATAGAAGTGCTAAAAACTTTGTTATCCATCTGAAGTTGCTGTGGCTGTGAGTTTCCTGGAAGTGGGGGATAAACAGATGACTAGTTTCCATCAAAATGCATCAGGCACTTGAAACATTACTTTAAGTTCCTGTCCTTGCCTTTTCAGCATCCTTTTCCTTAGCATTATCCTCTAAGCTCTCCTGTTTGCTTGCTTAAGCAAGCATTGTGTGATCTGCTAATTCAAAACATGTTTGATAGGCCAGCAAAAAAAAAAAAAAGAAAAAAAAGGAAAAAATCTTGTCATGGTGTTGTGGTGGAATAAAACATCCTGAACAAAATTATGGGGTGTTAATGTCCCACAGCATGAGAAGCGCTTAACTAGAAGCTCATTATAGCTGTGTTATAAAGGGTAGGGCTAGAGAGGTAGTGCAGGAACCCTACAGAAGAGTGTGCTCATCTAGGAAGAACCCAGCTTTTGGCCAATGCCTGATGGAGGAGAAAGGCGAAGAAAGAACTCTTGTGTGTCCGTATTCTGCTCCCGTAAAAAATCTTCAAAGATGGGGTTTTTCCTCCTCCATGAAACAAGCTTTTCTCTGCAGGCTTGTCTGGAACAGTGGAAGTTCAGAGCAAGGTTAACCAGGGCCTGCTTGGAACAAAGCTAGAAGGAGACAGGCTGTGAAAAAGGAGCCAGTTTCCTCTTCTCAGAGTCAAGGCATTCAAGGCTCTTGGAAGGCTCCCAGAAGGTAAAGAAGAAATGGAAGCCAATCTCATTCTGGACTGCCTTGCATACAGGGAATTTTTATAATTAAAGGATGTTGCCCTCTGCTCCTATTGTTGTTTGCCTCTGTGAACTTTAATTTACTTTGAACCCAGTACTGACTTCATATATGCTGGGGCTGTGATAGAGATGTGATCTTAAGTAATTATGAGCTCACCTTCAAAGGAAAGGGTATAGTTCTCTGTTGGCTTTTTTGTTGTTGCTGTTTACCCCTCTCTCTTTTTTCCTTCCTTTTTCCCCTGCCCCAACTCTACACTTCCTAATTTTCCTGCTCCTTGCTGCATGGACTGAGCTGTTGATGGGCAGTGTTTCATGTGAAGTATGGCATTCAGACCTTCTCTTCTACGAGTACTGAGTTGCCATCTAAGCTCCAGTCCTGAAAACTGTGAAAGTAAGCTTGTCATTTGTTGAGCCTAGCCTTGCTCTTCTCAATGATTTGTAATGCATAGGCAAGCATAAATCCATGGGATTTCTACTTACTAGACTTCTACTTAGGCTTCACTCTACTTCTGTCTTCCCACTGTAGTTTCAGTTGGTCTGTTTGGCTGGTCTTTTTTATCTTACATGATGATAAGAAGACTAGGCAGTCAGCCAGCTGCTGTTGAACTATAATAGAGCCAGTGGTATGTGCAAAATTTGATTACTGCCGTCAACACCAGAGTGAATAAAAGAGAGCACGTACTCCAGCCGGAGAGCTGCTAAATAAATGACTTACTGAATTTGGTAGTAGTAGGGAGAAGACCATGTTCTGCTAATGAATGAAGTGATTTATGGGTATAGGGTGTGCTAGTGAGTTTGTTTAAAAAAAAACAAAAACAAAAGCCCCCAAAACTAACAAAATGACAAAAAAAAATCCTCTTTTGCCTTCTTTGAAGATCACTTTCTCCAAAAGCTTCAATTTCTGTCTTATCAGCTCTTGTGGTTAATGCACGGATTTCACAGCCAGTACTTCAGATTTTGACAGAGGCCATAGATTCACTTTTTAAAGTTTAGCTTAAAAAATATTCCTGCCATCCTAAAGATAACTTTTTTCAGATAGCATTAGTTTCATGTCTGAACCTAAGAGTTCTATCTCTGTTTAGGCAAGAGATGCATTATGCTTAAATTAAAAACAAATAACCCCCCCTTTATTAGGTTAATATTCTCATTGTACATTTTTATGTTGGATTTTCAAAGTAAAACGTGGTGTTAGATAGAAAAGGTTTCTCTAATGTATGGGATAAAGTTGCTGGTGGCAGGAAGAGCTTCGGAGCTGAGGTTCTCTGGAAGCTCTTTGGTGTTTGCAGCTCTCAGAGTGGTTTCCTTCAGCCCCTGCAATATCTTCATGTTGAAGTTCAAGAGACTGATGGAGGCTCAGAGACTGGTGTTTCTCCGACTGCTGTCACTGACTGCACACCCTTTCTTCATTCAAGGCCAGGCTGGATGGGGCTTTGAGCAACCTGGCCTAGTGGAAGGTATCCCTGCCCATGGCAGAAGGGTTGGAACTGGATGAACTTTAAGGTCCCTTTCAACCCAAACCATTCTGTGACTGCAGAGTGGAAAACCCAGAAATGTTGCAACAAACTATCTAAATCCTGGAACTTGTACCTGTCCTTCAGTCTTGGCAAGTGTCTGATGGAGAGCATCTTAATTCACTTGTGTATGGCCTTGGAGTGTCAGAGACCAAAGTGAGATGAGGTTTTAGACCAACAGGAGGGTGCTTTTATGGAACGCAGGCAAGTCTTATCAAGAGGAAGTTTATGTGCTGTTAGGTAAGACTTCTGAGTGCATGGGTGTCCTCTAATTGTCTTTGTATGCTTGGTGGAGTTGACAGCATCTTTTTGTTTTGTGTTTGTAAAGTGCTTGGCACAATAAGGTTTAGATTTGTATTTGTTATGGCAAAATGCATCCCTGTAGCTCGTACCTAAAAATAAGAATCCTAGCCTTAAAACTTTATCACCTTTCCATGTTGATCTTTTCTGTGTGGTCTGCAGAAATATTTAGATACAAATGTCTGGTTTAGCCCCCTTTAGCACAGAAACAAACCTCCTTTTGTGTGCGTCTTTCAGGCTTTAACTTTGAGGAATTCCTAAAACTGGAAAAAAAACCCTACCATCCACAACCCACAAAACAAAGTAGGACCAACTCCTGTGCCCAGTAAAATCTAAAGAAAAATCTTATATTGATTTCCACACCACCCTCTCCCCCTCTGCTCCCCTCAGTGTCTGTCTGGTATGTGACACAGTAAACTGTCCCAATTGAATATTAATGAAGAATTGAGAGCTGTATTTAGAACAGTTGTCTGATAGTATAATACAACGAGACAGACAAATAGCATCTGTCTTTCTGCTTTTGAAACTAGTTCTCCTGTCTACAGCTCCTCTCTGGTCATAGTGCCTGTACTTCTGTGTTACAGTTAATCTCCTCTTGCATTCCTTTTTTCTGACTATTGAAATTTTATGCGGTTCAATATCCTAAAGCATGTAATCTGCAATCACATCTTTCATAACTACAGAATCCAGTATCCTCTCAATTTGATTATAAAGTTGGCAACAGGATGTTGAAGCTCAGTGGATTGGTTTTGCCTTCTGTATCGGAGGTAAACCTAGTGTAAAGGCCCACTTGTAAAATAACTCTGATGCTATCATAGCTTTGGATTATTAATCTTCTGCTTTACTGGGCCATGGTCTGTCTTGTTTGGAATTGCTGGACAATGGAAATGGCACGCCTAATCGGAGTTTGTAATTTTTGATGTGGAAGTTGATTTGTAGAATTTCCTTTTTATGCTGAAATCTTGTGTTAAAGTTTTCTTGTGCTTTTCTGAAAGGCTGTTAAAATATATTAGATACCTTGCAGAGTTGTTCTGGTTTCCCATTCTATCGAATGTGTGGAAAAAGTGTTATGGTAATACTGCAAGCTTTTTGCAAAGTAAATGCTAAAGCCAGCTAGGATTTTTGAAAATAGTATTGTATTTGAACAGAAGAGGAAAGTTTCCACCTTCTTTTCTATTTTCTGTATGTAGAATTTAATTTGTCAGTGCTTTCAAAGCTGGAGGTATCTTCTGTTTTCACAAGGAGCAGCACAGCAGCATATTCATCTGCTCTTAAAGAGAAAAAAGAAACCCAGCCCTCAGCTTGAAGTCTCTTACTTGTTTATGTGCAGCCTTTTAAAAAGTGTGTTTCCTGAATGGTTTTGTCAGTCACTGTGTGGCTGAATGTGTTGAACCCTCTGAGGAAAACCAGTGCTTTCCTCCCCCCACTGAATCCCGGCATGCAGTTCTTGTATGGGTACTAGCGTGTACTTCCTCTGCATCTTCACTTTCCTGTTTTTCAAAGAGGGAGCTTGATCATGAGTGTTCAAACAGCCAGAAAAGTTGTGTGGAAAAAGCACAAGGTTGCTGCACCTTGGGATCCCAACAGACAGACCTGTTGCCCTCCCCTGGGTAAGTATATGCTTACCTATGATTTCAAGGCTGTGGTGGATGACAGGATCAGCCATGTGGGTCTCTGTTTATCTTCTACACCTGATGCAAGCTGCTTCTCTTTAACTTTGTTCAAGTTTGCTGGCTAACAGGAGCAGGCTGTGGAAGGCATGGCAGGACACAGTGCAGGCAAAGGCTGTTTTCTGTGGTGCTGCCCATTGCAAGTGCTGCACAAGCCCTGGCTGTGGCACACCTGCAGCTGAAATATCCTCCTGGTAAAGCTTGTGTCATGGACTTCCCTTTGACCTATAACAATTTTCTTAAACTGTGCATTAAGTTACAGTGATTTCAGTATTTAGTTGTGTCTCAATTCTCTACGGTTCTGCTTACTCTGTCTTCTGGGACTTTTGAATGTGCAGCTCCTTCACCTCTCACACTTTGGTGATACTTCTATGGAGCAGCATTTCCTGTGATTTGTACTTTTTGGAGGAGAAGAAATTAGGAATGTTTCTCTTTTCTTTCTGTCATCCTTTCCTACACATCCCAATTGAAATGTTTGCCTATTCTGCTGTTTTGTCACCAGGGTGAAATAATATAAATTTGCATCGAAAAGACGATTTAAGGATTCCTAGTACCTGTGAATATACTGTTTAGACACAGTAATTGGCAGATGGAGGCTGATTATTTTGTGAGTTAGTGTCAGAAATTCAGAGATGGAGAACCTGCTGACCAATGGAGAATTTAGTCCGTTTGATCTGACTTTGGATGTGGAGATTTTTTGGTACAAATCTGGAGTCTGAACATGGGTTTTTAGAAAAAGAAACAAAAATCCTCTTAAGATGTAGCGGTGCAGTGGCTAACTTTAGAATAAAACGATGGGCTGGGACTCTGATCTCATGTATGTTTCCTTCTAGAACAATGAGTTGGATTTGGATATATGCCAGTCTAGTTGAGAGCAGAAACTTTCCCTTTATGTTCCAGTCCAAACTCTGTTAAAACTGACAAAATTCTCAAGAAAGCTTAGCAATGTGAGTGGAGTTGTGTTCGACTGACTCTGGAGACGTCACTAAATCACAGGTTGCAGAGATTTGGTGTTCATCAAAATCTGCCTGTATTCGACCTGCTAATGAGATACAGCTGCAGTTGATCCCTCCTGGAAAATTAGAAGTAGGAGGAAATCAGTTTGGTTTTTACCCTGGGCCATTGTTCAGGAGAAATGTTTTTTCTGGCTCTGTGTATATTGGTGGATTTTTTTTCCTTTCTTCTTTTATTCTTGTATTTTTAGAAAAGTGTAATCTCAGTGCGAGTATTATAACCAGTCATGTAATCAACTGATGAACACTGCTGTTGTAAAGGTTCTGAAATGTTCATCTGTGGGATAATGGTGTGTGTATCTCTGAGTTTTCCTGTTCGTCTCTCAGGTGTTTTTAATGTGTAAGTGCCAGTGTATGTACACAGGTAATATTTGGTGAAATTTGTGTTTTTATGGATGGTTTCTGTGTCTGGGGCTAGGCTAAGGTGTAAATCTAATTGAGTAGAAGCTGCTCAGGTGATTTATATGATTGAGCAGGGTGCACTTCATGATAGGCTCTTAAGGGCCGTTTAACTCCCTATGAACTGAGAGCTCTCTAGTTTTTGAAGGCATGCATATCATGGCTGGTATATTGCAATTATAGTTTTTCTTAATAAAGAAGCAGGATTTTCCCAGGAAATTCCTTGCTTTATAATTGTAATCTTAACTCTTGTAGAGTATAAGGCTGTAGTTTTGCTTTTCAGGAATGTGATGGTCTCTGATTCACTGCCATCTGCTCACTTTTTTGTTTTTAATACAATGTGTTTGGAAGCTGTGAGGGACTTGTGGCTCTGGACACTTGTTAGAATGACTTGTGTTGGAAATTCGAATAGGAGAGCCCAAAATCAGGAAAAAGTAGAAGGTAAGAGTTGTGGAAGAGAAAATAAGAGAAAGAAAACCTGAAGGTAAAAGAAATAAAATCTGAGGAGAGGGGGAGAAGCCTTTCTATGAGAGGAAAGACTTTACAGTGATGCAGTACTTAAAAATATTCAAGCAGGAAAAAAATGTGTGGAAAAGTTGGGGGGTGGGGTGTGTGTGTGTGTAATGATCTCTCCTTCATGTCCTTTGCTTTCAGACAAATCTGGAATGTAAATAACAGGGAAATTTTTGAGAAGTTGAGGAAGCCGGTTTAGGGGTGGTTATTGGCCTATAAATGCTGCAGTTAGCAGACATGTGGCTTTGGTTTTATTGAGTGGCTGCTTGTTGTGAGAATTGGTGGGGGCTGGAGGAAGGGAGGCTGAAGCTCATATCTGATAAAGTGTGTGTCAATGCATCAGTTTAGGTGAAACCAAAATGGATAAGACTCTCCTGTCTTCTGAAGTCTAAACATGAGCATGTTTAGTCAGTGATTGGTTTATGGCCTAAAAGATACTAAATAATAATTTAGCTTGTCTAGTGGGATGTCCTTCTTTATAAAAATCTAATCTTTCTTAATAACCTGTTAAGGTCTCAAGTCAGTGCTGGATGAGGGGAGTGCGGTGGCACTGCTATGAAGGCATAGTGCTTATGTGGAACCAGAGCTGGCTTTTTTATCAGGGAGGGGAAAAAAGGGATCTTGTACTTGCTTCACCTATTTAAACACAATGGGTTCTCTTCTTCATAGTTGTTCCGTAATTGATATTCTTCCAGGAAAATTTCTGAAACTCTTCCAGGAAAACTGTTGAGTTGGGGTTTTTTTTTTTTGGTTTGTTTCTTTTTTTTTTTGTATTTATACATATTCTACTGGTGTAGCAGTATTTGATGTGATTATTTTTATTTATTTTTTTCGCAACTTCTATCGCCTCATTACCCAGGTGGATGTCACCCTGTCATTTGAGGGGAGGCTACTTACCCTATATGAAGGAGGCAGAAAAAGATGCCAACTCTGTGAATTCTTCTGAAAGGGTTTTTCTTGTAGCACTGTTTCTAAAAAAAAAAAGTCAACTTGAAGCCAATAAAGCATTTTGCAGTAATTAAGCAATCTATGTTAGCATCTTAGTAACATGCCACTAGGTATTATTTTGTTCTGCTTTCATACAGTTGTTAGCTGAAGCAAAAGAGATAATATACATTATACTGTGTGAGCTAATTGTGCAGCTCCCACTCGAGTGATTAAAATAAGTGTTGGTTTGTTTTTTTTTTATAGCAGTAGGAAATAATGGTAATGACATGATGGAGGCATTTTGCAAACTGATAGTTTAAGAGCATGTATTTCGAAGCTCCTCATTTAACTTCTGTTACTATTTGAGGCTCCCTTCTTGTCTCCCTTTTGGAAATCCCAGGAGCACCAGCTTGCAGCTGAAAAGCTTCTTTTCAGGTGGGAAGGAATTTGTCTGTGTTTCCACAAGATACATGCACTGATAGCAGCTTGAAATTATTTAATCATGAGACAACAAGCTGTTACAATAGTAAAAAATAATATTTACTGTGTTCTTCATATTACTGTAAGCTCTGGGTTAGTTAGTTTGCTTAGCAGAGCTGTGTTGGACTTGAAATCTATTTGGTTTGAAACAACTCTGGCTTTTAAAAACATGAAAATGGTGTATTTCCTTTTTGGCAGCAGGTGATGAAGGATGTATTCTGAAATACAGCGTAGTAGATGAAATGCATAAGAACAAATTATGAAGTAATTGCATTGTATTACATAGTTGTCTTTTGTGGCTTCACATGAATTGACTTTCATGTTCTGAAGGACTTCTTTTAAGCTCTTCATATGTATATGAAACTATTAAATACACATGCATACTGAGAAAGTGGAAAATATTTCTCTGTGCCTTTTGTAAACTGTCAGGGAGTGTTTTGCTATGGATGGAGGCTGTGCCCCTCTACATTGTGTTGGCTGGAGTGGTGCCCATGACTCACTTCAGCCGTATGGAGAAACCATGTTCCCTCTGGCTGGTGAATAATCTGCTGCTGGTTCACTTTTATGTTTTCACTGAAATGTTCTGACCCTTAACTGGAGAGCTCCATATGCTTCCTGCCTTCGTCCCAGATGAATAGGGCAGGAATTGGCAGCAGTATGGCCTGTTATGTGACCTAATTTGTGTGGCGTCTGGGTGGAGCTCGCTCTAATCTTCACTAAGCGGATGGCTGAGAAAGTGAATTGCAGTAATTCCCCAGCTGATCCTCCAGCCGGTAAAAAGCGTGCTTGTGCTGAAGGGGAAGGACATGTCTTGTACTCTGACACTTGTTATGTGCTGTGATGAATTTATGTGTAAGCGGTCAGAAAAGCAGCAAACAGTTCAAGGGATCTCCACATAAATTCGGAAATGTGCAGGGTGACGGTGGACAGCTTTCCTTGATGTCTGCCTGGTTCAAACCTGGCACACAGCACTGTGCTCTGACAGCTTTCTGTAATATTTGACAGATAAAAGAGCATTTAGTATCGCTTGTGCAGATGGAAGCAGGATGGTTGTATCTGGCTTGCTAAATTTCAGTACAGAGTGGATTTTGTACTACAGTTGTGAAATATCTCTTTATTGAGTCAAAGTATTGTTCAGGCATGCTTAACTGTTCTGGCTCTGATTAATTTGAAATTAGGGCCTGAGATATAACTTGTAATATATAGATGTGATGGTCAGTTGTATGCCTGGGATGTAAGGAGGGCATCCCAGATACTGGAACAGCAGCCATGTCGAAGATCATGTATTTCCCCCTGTTCTGGTAAACTGGCTAAAACGAATGCATCACGTTTTTAACAATGAGGCTAACTTCTTAAAGAAATAGCCTGTGATGACCAGGCAGGTCCTGTCCCTGCTTGTTCCCTCTTGTGCTAATGACTGGTTCTAGCCCAGCGCTTTTGCGTGGTTGCTCCTCAGCTGTCCCCTGACACCAAGGCTTCAGGACTGCCTGCTCTGGGTTGAAAGAGAGCATCTTGCTGGGCTTCCTGAGCTGGTGAAGTCTCTCAGCTATACTTTCCTACTGCTAGAATTGTATAGCTCAGTCATTTTAAGCTTCACATTATTTTAAAAGGTTCTTAGTGGTTTAATACCTTATAATGTGAAATATTTTTAAAACAATTCATAAAACACTCTGCACAGACCACTGAAATTAACTTCTACTCCCAGCTTAACTATAACAAAATCAATATTTACTTGGCTTGTTTGACCTAGGTCTTTTTGTATATAAGAAAAACATTTATTTCCACTGCTGCTTTTAAGGTAGCAAAGAGGTAGTAAAGTCGATACTTTCTGAAAGTAGAAAAACAGATCTGCTCTAAAGCTGCTTTCTCTCTCATATCTACAGTTCACTGTCAAATTTGGTAGGCACACCCCTTTGTAAAAAGTTAGTTGCTGTTTCTCCACTTCCTATGCATAAAACAAACATTATGAGCTCTTTAGTTGCTTAAATAAATATAAACCTTGAGTTGAATATTTGAAAACTAACATAAATAGCATCCATTTCCTTTTATCTGATTTTCCTATAGTGTAGGTCTTGCATTATACTGAATAATTTGTTAATAATACTTGTTGCAGTTTTCAGTGAATAAACTTTAAGCTTCAGCTTGCTGATGAGTTTGAGATTGAAGGTTATATACTGAGATTCTTAGCACTGTGTACAAGAAAAGCACAAAGTGCTGTCACCTGATGTCTCACCATCATTCCTGTGTCTCATGCCATGAAATCTCATGTGAGCATTGCTTATCTAATCTATAAGCTGTATCTTAAAAGAAAGGTTCAAAGAGTGGGTTGCACAGATAACTTTCTTGCGGGGACATGCCTCAACCTTTTATTTATGATATTGAATACATGTAGAGTCACGATGATCAAGCTTATTTCTTAGTTTAATAAAAGTGAAACTGTCATCAATGAACTTAAGTATCAAATGATGACTTAGTGCTAGTGTACTTTGCCATTGTAAGCAAGCAGTAAATGTCCTGGGCAGTTAAATGGAAGCAAGTATTTCACCCTTTTTGTTTTTAACCTCTGGACAGAATAGATTATTCAAGAGCTAATGTTAGCAGTAAGAGTTGCAAATGATACTATCTATACAGGATTAAACTGATTACAGTATACTTGTATTTTTAGTTAATTCTGATGTTGTTTCATTCCTGTTTTCAATACAGTCAAGTGGTGTATTCTTGAAAAGAACCAAACAGCCTATGATTCCCACTTCAGTGCACAGAGCCAGCCTTCTATTGGAGATTCTTTCAGATTTGAGTAATTTATCTGTTGGTAACTGAGGAAAAAAGTACTTGTTTTAGCCATATAATTGATTTTGCGATTGAAAGAGAAACCAAGATACTGCTGACAATGGAAGGTACATAATCCTTCCAAGAGATAGATTTTGGCACTGGATTAATATCAAAAACCAGTGCTGTTTAAATTCACTCTTAGATTCAAATGATTATGAGTGATAGGGTGCAATACTATAATATACTTTTCTTGTATGTAGAGCATCTATTTTATTGCTATGGTTTTTTTTTAATCGTAATTCATGTCTTTGGTTTTTTTGCGTGTTTGCTTTTTGGTTTTCTGGTTGGTTTGTTCTTGTTTCTTTTTATTTATTTATTTTTTTTAATGGCAATAAAAATAGCTTCAAGAGTTTGCCTTCAGGAGCTGAGCTGGAATTATTTTGTGGCCAGGTATATTAATTTACTGTCTTATCTGACATTCTTCCCTGAGCTAAGGGGAAAGATTTTTCTGTATAAATTGCAGTAAGTTGTGCCCTATCACATTTGGTATTGTCTTTATTGATTCTGCAAAATATGTGTGCCATTCAACCCCTGAGATGGGTTGGCTTTGGTTTCTGCCAGATGCCCACTCAGTTCTTCCCTCACCTCTACCTCAGCTGGATGGGGTGAGGAAATAAGATGGAAAAGCTCATGGGTTGAGATGACAACAGGGATATTGCTTGCCAGTTTCAGTCATGGGCAAAGCGGACCTGTTGGGGGAGAAAATGAATTTCGTTTATTGACAATTAAAATAGAATTAGATGGTGAGAAACTAAGACAAAAACTGCAGTGCCTTCTTCCTTATGTCTCCCTGTTTTCCCAGGCTCAAGTTTGCTCCTTCATTCCCAAATGCTTGGCCTCCTCCCCCCCCCCCCATGGGAATGAAGAAGTCTGCTTATTTAAATTATATCTTCAAATAGAGTTTTAAAAATTATTATTATCTGTGAGAAAAGCTGGCTTTTCTTGGCAGACATGAGCAGTCAGTGTTCAGCAAGAGCATGAGCTTAAAAACCTGTGGTCTAAAAATTTCCAGATAGTAAAAATGGAGTCTTGGTCTAAAACAAATTTGAGAATACCTGAAAATAAGTCAAAATATGATTTAGCAAATACGTTAATGCTTGTTGGGAGCAAGGTTTGGCTGACAGTGTTTTCTTGTACCTTCCTTTATGGCATACGAAACCCGTGCTGGGGCAAGTAGACTTGTATTAAATATTTGCAGCATCTTGAAACAGACTTGATCAGTTGCTAAGCAAGTGCGATATTCTGCTGCTCTGTGTGTAAACACTACTCTTGTTTTTAATGGCATCAGCTGAAGTAGTTCGCAGGAGCAGAAAGACTAGTTCACAGGCAGCTAAGCAGAAGTTGTGGATGTTTTCTAGCTTCTTTTGATGAAGGCCTACTATGGTGTTCCTTATTCCTGTGTGCTGCTCCATCTTGTGCTCCTTCTGCAGCAGTCACAAAACTGCATGCTTTGAGACTGCCACTTCCCAGTGACAGATTGAAGGTTCTAATAGTGTTGTCCTAGTGAATATCCTTAAACATTATGCACAGCAGAGTCATCTCAGGTAAATAATTAGCTATTTTTTTGACAGTGTTAACATGGTCTTTATCTGTAAGATAGGAGAGTATTTCCCTAGCCTAAAAATATTCACTCTAACCATTTGGGGAAAAAAGCCTAAACAAACCCACCAAAACCAAACAACACAGCCAAACATACCTGAATGTATAAACAAATTATCAGTGTCTGGAGGAATTAAGAAAAGTAAGTATTCATCAAATTCAGTAGTTGAGCAGTGAGTCCTGCCACAGCTTCCAGTTCAATTAAACATCAGGTGTGTCACTGTGGTTAGATCTATAACCACCTTACTTTTCATATAGTTCATGGAAGCAGAGCAAAACTGATGCTAGCATTGGTAGAAGTTCTTGTAAAATGGCTCAGACAGCCTGCAAAGCAATAGGTATTGTAGGAGACACTTTACTGGCTCTTGAGGACTTTTGAGACAACTACAGCATCTCTGATTAGCGTGTCTTACTACTGACTGCTTTGCAGTGGAAGAGTGCACTTTCATGTCTTAATAAGCCATGGAGGTTTTTTGTTTTTGCTTCTCTGTCTTTGTATATTCACGTTCCTGTTGTGTTCTCCTGCTAACATAACTGATTTACTGAGTCCTCACCTTTTCAATAAACAAACCAAATGTGCAGTTGAGGAAGAGTTAAAACAAAGTTCTGAAATGATGTCCAAGAAGTATTTTCTTTATTTGGGAAAGCTCCCTGCTATAGCTAAGGGATGTAGTGTGTGTTTTTAACTTTGAACAAGTATGATCTGACTAATAGTGTGGTGATTTTGTGAGTGACCTTCATTTTCCTCCCTTTCTGTTATGCTTCAACATCTCTTTGAAGTTCTTTGATAAATATCTTCTGTTTCTCAGGCTCTTGTCTCATCCACTCCTTCCTGATGTCACTATAGTATAACGCTTCTGTATTTTTCTCTTAAATCTAATGTTTTTGTGTCTTCACTGCTGTCTGCTTTCTGTCATCATCTTTCTCCCTCCCCTTTCTGCCATCCTGTGGTTTGGAAATTGACATGATCCAGGTGATGGAGTGTCCTAAGGTTGGAAGTGTTATAATAAATACAAACATCCGTGTTTCATCCTTGCTTACTCTTAATCTTTTGCAATTCTTCCTCCGCCAAGAATGACTGTCCACACCTACTGCCTTCCTGTAGGGCTGTTCCCATTCTGCTAAAGGTAGAAATTAATTCTTTCCTGGAATGTCTCCATTTTTTTCCACAATGTTCACGTTCAGGGGTAACAGGTAATACAACTTGGCAGCTGAAGTTTTTGGTCATCTTCTGATGCTCCCTTACTGAGCCCAAATTCTGCATTTGAAAGGTGAGAAGGCTGGTAGTCACCCTTTGTTCCTGGTCCTTTTTGCAGCCATGCAAAGACTAAAGGAATAATAGTGAAACATTGTGACATGAATGGAAACAGTGGAACAATATGACTTTGGTTATAGACAAGACTAAAGCTTCTGAGCTTTTATTTGTTTAGGTTTTGGGAAGTTGTTGGGTTTTTTGATTGTATACTTATCTCTGCAGGACTGGAGATAAGTCTCTTGCATGTAGAAGGTTGTAATTAAATGCACAAAATTCAAACTAGCATACTAGGCTGCTAAGTCAGCTCTTAGTCACGCTAATTCTTTTGAGAGCAAAAATGTTCACATATATCTTGTTTTTCTAGCCTCCTTAGAACTCCTTTCTCTGACACTCTGGTGATTCTTCCTTTACACTCTTTCCTTTCACTCAGTTTTCACTTGTCATCTATAAATTTTCAGTTTTGTTTCAGACAGTTCATAGCTGGACTAAAAAGGTGCTGTTGGATAAAGCCAGAAAACTGTACTCTGGTCCATCCTGCCTTTTTAGCAGTTCCAGAGCCTTTGTTAGCTGGGCTGTTAGATGGGGATGTTAGCAATATTTAATAGAATAACTGTATAAAAAAGGGAAGACTAGAGCTTTCAGCTGAGTTATCCTTCAAATGTGAATTTTAATTTTCAAGCCTATGGGACACTGGTAATGTTTCTTGTGCTGTTTGAGCAAGTAGCAGGTTGGTAGGTGACTGACATTCCACATACATTTGGTCCTGCTGCGCCAGCTTGCAGATATGTATGCAATTGCAGGAATTCTTTGTTTACCACTTTGATGTGGTAGGCTTCATGAATATTTGGGTTTTGCAAACAATCCTACTTCTTCCACAAGTTGGTCATATGAGTCAACAGTGGACAATCTGAAATATGAACAGTGCATTGCAGCTTGCTCAGTGGTGAGCATGAATTCATATGTCCTTCCATACACCCTTACTCTACTGTTTCATATTTCCTTGCTCTTTTGCAGCTTAACAGGTTTTATTTCCTTTTTTATACTGTTGCTTTGCTTGGGTGTTCTGGTTAACAAAATATCCTAACTTAATAAAGAGTAGCCTTAAAGTAGCAGTAATGTGGACAGTCAGAAGTGGTAGGTGACGTTAAATTAAATATGAATAGATATTTAGATCTAATCTGTATTATATTAGTTAAACTTACATCATTGTGTTGTGGATGAAAAAAAAAACTAAGAGTTTTTGTGATTTAGTTTAGGAATTGTCATCCAAAGGAACAGGTGTAGAAAAAAATCTTGGAATGGCTGTTTAATATTAATCTGTTTAAGGTTTTCGACTTTATTCATATTACAATGGTTTAAGAGGATATGTTAAAGTGGAGCAGCTTAAAAGACCTATGTAGGTGGGAAATGGAATCTGACAAAATTGCAGGCGTGAGACCATTAAGTGTCAAAAGTATTTGGCAGTTACAAAGCAGCTTGACACTAGCTGACTCATTGAACATCTTGTCATACCCTTCTCTCTTGTCTTTGAAGGCAAAAGTATTAACTATCCCTAGCCAGCTGAATTGCCTGATCTTTGCCCAATGTATACATCTGTGTATTGCTGCATATTCGCTGATTTGAACTTGGGTTAGGAGTAAGGAAAAAATGCCTGCTAAAGAACTAAAGAAGTCACAGAGTATTACACATTTGTTGTGCTGCCCTCCTGAGTTTAGATGGGGGGGAGAAGCCTTGGTAAGAAGCCAGTTCAGGGCTAATATATATATACTTAGTCACGGTTCTTGGACCTCTTGCAATAGTAAGACCAAGCATATTTTATGCTGCTCTTAGTTTTGCCTTGTGATGCAGATAAGACTGGCAGTACTAAAGTTACTTCTGCTAGTTAAGAATGCAGAATATTGAAAGTAAACTTTTTTTTATATATATATTTGTAGAAAATGATCTAAAATTGAGTTAAAAGTACTTTCTAGATGTGTTCCCCACTTTATCCCCCACACCTAGTTTGTAATATACAAAACTGAAGATTCAAAGGCCAGTCACATGAGGACTATAATGTCTTTAGTAGATTACCTGTGATTTCCATTTCGTAGTTATTCCATTTGTGCTTTCTGTGATCGTAATGTTATTTTAATGTTTCAGGAATAACAACCTTCCTTTTACTGCTTCTGTTAAGGTGTTATTTCTGTTTGCATAACCTGAAGAGTGTGAAATGCATTGCTGGGTTCTGTGTTTGTCTTTTTTTCTCTTTACTACTGAGCTTTGTAGTTTGCCATAAGTGCATCATTTTATTGAGACTCTGAAATCTGAAATTCTTGTAAATGTCTATCAAGTTAATTTGTTATAGTAGCTTTCATTTGGAGAAGTACAAATGCATGGTAAATAGAAAGCAAGTTTCTCTTAACTCCATTGGGGAACCACATAAAAGAGTTTTGCTTTTCTTTGATAAAGAGCCAGTCTCTTTGCATGCTTCTGGGATTGCATCCCTGCTTTATCCCCATGTCATTTCTTATTTGACCCTTCACCTTTTAGCAATTACACATTAATCCAGACCCCTCACAACCTGCTCAAATGTGTTGGAGCAATTGGGCTTTGATTCACCAGAGCTTGACTGGTACTTGGAGGTATTTACATGGGTAGGTCTGAAGAAACAAATGTGTGGTTGATTCTTGAGAGAACTGGGAATGTGCAGATAGAGTGCTAACAGCCAGCCTCAGACTGGGATGTCATACTGAACCCTGCCTTTGTACTTGAACAGCTCTTGTTCTATCTGTGCTTGTATATAATGTACTTGTTCTTGGGGGGAGATTGGAAAACACTTGTTCAATGCTAGTTGTTTATAGTAAGAAACATTATTTGACGTTACTTGCAAATAATTTTTCTTTTGGGAAAATTCCACTTGCATTTTGTGACCTGGCAATAGTGATCTTGTCCTGCCTTTTCCTGGATGGGGGTAAAGTGCTGATCTGACTTTTAATCCACTATGACACTGGAATGCATAAATAATTTTATTGATCAAAGGATCTACAACTGTATCCTCTGTTTCAAGATAAACCTTTGAATTGAGGAAATTATAATTTTATATTGCATCAAAAGTTTGTGTCTGCTGCAGAGATTGTATTTTGCTTCTGCTCTGCTTTGTAGCCTCCCCCTTTACTAGTAGAAAGAGTTGTTCTGCCATGTACTTATACTTTCTTCCTCAAAATAAGTGAATTAAGCCAATAAAAGCCCTTCTTTGACACAGCTTTGGCTATGCCCAGGAGGTTTTATTAGTGATGCTCATGTTCCTTTTTCATATACCAAGCCAGTGTAGTTGTGCCAGCAAAACTCAACAATGTATGTCTGTGTTTAGATGCTGACTTATGCCCCTTGGTGGTAAAAGCCTTTTCTTCAGACTTAACCCCAGTGATTTTTCCTGTATTGCTAGCTAGTTTTCATTTTAGAGGTCATCCAAAGATACAACAACTTTATATATGGGGGGAAATTCTTAAGCACTTGAATTTAAAAAATTGCTGTTTAGGTAAGTTAAAGTTGCATCACAGGTCTGGTTTAAAAAGGTCTTGAACAATGGTATCAGTCTAGTCTGTTAATAATAATCTGTGTTGGCTGTTTCTGCATTGAATATCTGATTAACTTGTTTATGCCACTTGCATCTCTTCAACCTGGGTGCTTTGATTCAGTGTTTCCGTTCTGTTTAGCAGTGGTTGCTCAGGGGAGTGGGTTCCTGTATGGAGGGCCTTGCTGGGCTTAGCCTAGCATGGTACAGCTAGATACCATATGTTTATACTTATTCCATAAGCACATCTTCAGTGGTGCTTCCTCTAATATACATTATTTTACAGTGGTTTGCAGTTCAGGGATTTCTTCAGCCATAAATTGTATCCATCTTTTTATGGACTGTCCTGGGTTCAGCAGTAGCAGTAAATTTTCTCCTTCTTGGTAGCTGGTGCAGTGCTGTGTTTTGACGTTCGGCCTGGGAATGGTGCTGATAGCATGTGTGTTTTTAGTTACTGCTCAAATGTTTGGTTTGTCCAAGGACTTTCTGAGCCTCATGCCCTGCGAGGGAGTAGGGGAGGCTGGGAGGAAGCAGAAACAGGACACCTGACCCAGGCTAGCCAAAGAGGTATTCCATACCATAGTACGTCATGCTCAGGATGTAACCGAGAGTTACCCAGAAGGGCTAGTGCTCTGGGGGTTGGAGGAGGTATCAATCAGTGCTCGGTCGGGCAGGGTGGGGTGAGTTATGGGTTGGTGGCTGGTGAGGTGTTGTATTCTCTTCCCTTGTTATTTCCTTTATCATTATTATTATTGGTAGCAGTAGTGATTTGTGGTATACCTTAGTTATTAAACTGTTCTTATCTCAACCCGTGGGAGCTATATTCTTTGGATTCTTCTTCCTAACTCTCCGGGAGTTGGTGGAGCAAGGGGGGAGTGAGTGCACGAGCTCTGAGGCTTTGGTTTAAACCATGACATGGAGTCTTAATTCCATAAGCTTATCTCTGCTTTTTTAGCCTATTTATACTAGTGCTTTCTTTTGTCTTGCTTTCACTGTGGTTATCATCATTAATTTAGCTACTTATGCTAGTAATATTCAGGCTACAAACTCTGTCCTCACTGAGGCATGGACACCACCTGCTCTGCTGCAAGGACATTAACCTTCTGCAGAGGGCAAAACAGAAAGTCCAGGACTTGAAGCTCTTAAGATGCTTCAGCTCGGCAGCAGCTCACTGGGCAAGGGCTGTGAATCCTGAGCTTGTGTGGTGCCTGACTCCTTAGCACTGGGAAGGCGTGCAAGAACCCGTTCCAAAAATGCACCGAGGACAGGATTACACCTGTGAGTACAACTGATCTACGGGAGTTGTTGCTGGAGGCAGCAGTAATAATCTAACTTGTCATTAGGTGATCTTTCTTTTTGCATAGCCAGTTTCTAGGAAGGTAAAGGTGGTGTGCCTGTTCTAAATTTTGCATGCCCCCACAAAACCATTTGATGTGTTAAAGTGACAGTAATCAAACCCCCCATTTGCACATGTTCCATCACAGTCCTCCTTAAAGTTGGCCACTAAGTAATAAAAGCACAGGAACTGAGATATATGCACTTAATTATTTTGCCTAAACAATGGGCTGCTTAAATCCCTTGGCTCAAGTTCTGCCAAAGGCCTGACAGACTCTGAACTTTGGTTGCTTTCCTTTTGACTGCCCTGTTGCTGTGTCTTCTTCAGTTTTGGTCACACTGTTTAAAGTGCCATGTCCTGAAGGAGCTTTCTGTACCGAAGTGGGAAGTCTTCTTTGGACTCACATTGATGGTGATCAGTGGCTTGCTTGATTGCATAAATACATATTTTAATGCATTCTAGATATTTCTTCTGCAACTGCCAAACAGAATTTATGTACTTCTGTACAGTTAACAGAAGTTAATCAGGGAGGGGGTTCAACTTTGGGCCTAATTAATTACTAAGCCAGGGAAGGAAACATGAGTTTAATTAGGGTATAGGATTAGCAGTACCTCAGCCTACTGCTGTTCTGATTAAATAGCAAAAGAAAAGACTTATATTTGCCAGAAGCCTCAAGGAGGGGACATTCATAATACTTGACTCCAATTTCTCTTTTATTCTTTCCTCATTAAGTAGTCTTGCTAAATACATGAATTTGATAATATACTCTTATGACTGTGTTTGTTATTGTCTCTAGAGAAAGAATAGTAGTTTCCTCAGAGTGCTCAAATCTTTGCTTAGCATCATGTCTTTCTGCGCAAAGGTTTCCCCTTCGCCAGTGGTGCAATATTTCTGTTCCTTGGCCAGCAAACAAATGTGACTTGAAAATGAA